>NC_141161.1:100149674-100457270 GCF_053477565.2 Lygodium microphyllum
ATCAAAGTAAGCTTAATCCTAAGTCCAAGAAATGTATTTTTCTTATCTATGGAGAGTTTGGTGAAATGGACTATCGCTTGAGGGATCTTGAATCAAAGAACATAGTATGCATCCATGATGCCATCTTTAAACAGGATAAGATCCATAAGAAAACTATCAAAATGGTTGAGATCCAGAAAGTGCTATTTTAAGAGGATGGAAAGCTAGTACATGAGCATATTGTATGATTTATTCCACATAATATAAGACTTGGACAACTTGCTACTATTGAGGTAGGAGTACCATAATATAGTAGATAACCACATTTCTTATACAATAGATAGGTGGGAGAGGTTGAGGCTCTCATTGAGTTAGTTTTATGTAGGTCTATGATGGTTTTTAGACTACCAATAAGATATACTCTATCTCTAGACTATATCATGGTCATAGATTATCATGAGCCTTCTTGTTATAATGATGTTATGATTAGGGATGATAGTCATAAGTGGAAGAGGGATGGATTCTTTGGAAAAGAATGCTACATGAGAGTTAGTTTCTTTGTTTAAGGAGAAGCATGCACTCCCATGTATGTGGATTTACAAGCTGAAGGTACCTCCATTTGATGCATTTCCTAAGTACAAGGTAAGATTGGTAGCCAAAAGATTTGACCAAGATAAGAGGATTGATTTTAATGAGATCTTCTCAATAGCAGGCAAGACCCTTCATATGGTTCTTGCTTTGGTTGCGAGAGAGGAGATAGAGTAGGCTCAGACGAATGTAAATACCACTTTCTTACATAGGGACTGGCATGAGGATATTTACATAAAGAAATCTACATGATTTGTTGTGGAAGGGCAAGGGGCAGTTGGTGTGTAAGATGTATAAGAGTTTATATGGTTCCTAGGAAATGGTATCATAAGTTCGATATTTTATGTGATCTCACAAGCATACTAGGAGTGAGACCACATACTGTCTATTTACTAGAAAGGCTAGGAATAAGAGCCTTATAATATTGATTCTATATGTGGATGACATGTTAATGGCTGGGATGTCCATTATGAATGTGGATGCTTTATAGAAAAGGTTACTTGAGACATCAGATGTGAAGGACTTAGAGAATGCTTATCACATTCTTGGTGTGCGTATTATGTAAGATCAAGACAAAAGGATACTATATTTGACTTAAAAGAATACGTTGGGAAGGTATTATAGGCGCATGAGTAGTGGACTGAAATGGCAAGGTTTTGTATGCATATAGAGTTTATATAGCTTGATGTATGCCTCGTTACTACATGTCAAGACATTAACTATGTGGTGGAAGTGGTTATTAGTAGGTGTATGAAAATCCTTGGCAAGAAGCATTGGGAGAAATGAAGAGTATCATGAGATACTTGAATGGAAATAGATCTATGTGCATATGCTTTAAAGAAAGGATGCATCTACTCTTGGACATGTAGATGTTAGTTTTGTAGGGATTGTAGACTCTAAGAGGTCTATTACATGTTTTGTCTTTATATATTTGATTATGCACGGACTGTAGACTCTAAAAGATCTACTACAAGTTTTGACTTCACTTTTATAGGTAGTGTATTCTCTTGGATCTCTTGATTATAGGTTTGTATAGCTTTATCTACAGTTGAGGCATAGTATTTTGCAACCCCACTGAGGCCTGCAAGGAAGCTATATCACTTACTTGTCTAGTATGAGACTTGAGTATTGCAAAAGATGTGCCTACGTTGCATTGTGATAGTCAAAGCTCCTTTCACTTGGTACAAAATTCTATCTTTCATGCAAAGACAAAGCACATTGAAGTGAACTATCACTTCATTATGTTGGTTTTTGAGGTGAAGCACATTGAACTTGCAGAGTGTTGATTGGCATTGGATAATATCTTTACTTTCTAAGACTCCCATAAAGGCACATTGTTATTTAAGTGGGAGATTGTTGGGGTAAAAGTCAATGGCCTATATAGGCACCCCTTGTATATGTACTACATACATGTACTACAGCCATATATAAGTGAAGATAAGAAAGAATAAGAGCATCATTCATTTTATACCCGCATAACTCTCTTGTGTTCTTCTTTCTTTCAACCCTTTTGAACTCCATAGCTTTCTGCCTTGCATTCCACCATTGCTTCTCTCTCACCTATTTCCTTTTAATGCTTGACTTGATGAAAATGAAGCTCAAACTAATAGCTTTGTAATGCTTGAGTTTGTGAAAACAAAGCTTAAATTACGGTCTAGTCGAGTCTCAACTCTGCTCACACGTAGAGTAAAGATATTACCTATTTTTGTTTAAGTTTTGGGTGGAATTAGATTCTTTAAGAAGAGGTTTATAAGAGTACTCCACCTCAATATGCAAGCACAAATACTTTGAGTTGGTGTATTTGATTCTTTACTGTAAATTTTTCACTTAAATAGGCATAGCATATATTTTGTTAATAAATATATGTGAGGTGTCAATTTAAGTAGTAGAGAATCATGGAGATAGAGATTAGGGTGACACATGGATAAGAGGGAAACTTGACCTTGTTTGAGTAGTATTTGCTTTTTAAAATCAAAACCAATCAAATTTATATTAGAGAGTAAAATTGTATAAAGATTAATATTTCACAGAAGGATATGTCTAGAGATGTACCTAAACATGTTGGTTCTCATTGGTGGTGGATACTTTTATACGCATAATAGTGCTACATGGGTATTAAAATGCACATAACCTCACTTGTAAGTGTGGCTAATACACTTAATCTATTACAATGTCTGTGCATGGAAATGAACCCATTGGTAACAATGCTTTTGTGTAGTACCCTTTTTTCATGCACATGTTTGTAGACAGAGATTGTTGTGCATTTATTCATATGAAAATGGGAAATTTGTTGTTAATGTTGCACCTTGGGACATCTATGAACGTATCTTAGATCTCAAAAAGAGCCAGGCATATGCAAACAATGCCCTTCCAATAAAAGAAAACATCAACAAATGAGTTCAAACTACAAAGGATGGATGTTTTGCTGCTCACTCACAACAAGGCATAGTATATGGCGTTTGTGTTCACATAGTTGGGATAGAATATAACAAATTAAACTTCTCCTATCTAACAAGGCCGCAACATGATTGGTGAGTTGGATTCGATTGTATGATGGTGTCTAGATGGTCCTTTGATTTCTAGATGGTGATTCTTGTGATTCGTGGACATCAAAGTTAAGGGAGATCAGGGGGATATTTTGTAAGACTCCAGCTACCAAGTAATTTCGCCAGCTTAAGAAGTCGTTCGCCAGAACAAGAGTCGAGAACAGTCGTCGGAGATTTGGCCACGGCCCACGATGTGAGAGAGAGAGAGAGAGAGAGTTTCGCTTCACGAATCACAAGGAGTCCATCCGACAGGGACTGTTTGCTTTTTGCACGCTTTTGTCCCTCCCTGCGCTGCAAGCTTTTTACGCCTTTACTTCCAATGGTTGCTTCGCCTTTAATTCTATAATTTGCAGAACCTTTCAACGACGTCAATGCCTGTATTCCTCATCCAGCTATAATAATCAGCTACCCCGCCTCCCCCCCACACAGACACAAGCCACACAGAAGCTAAGGTGTATAATTATCAGGCAGCTATAAGCTACCAGCTACGACCACACCTGCCGCTCTAGCCAAGCTACTTTCGATCCTCCCATCACAACTATGGTGTATCTGGCCTCGACGATCATTACTTCTCTTTATTGGTGCTCAGCTTAGATGAGATCAATCCATTCAACTCATGGCTATGAGCAATGTGCGCCATCGATCATTTCTTGTCCCCCGTTAGTCACCAGCTCTTTCCATTCATTGGTAGGGCATTCTCCAATATTTAATTCCCATGCACCCTGATATTGGTCCTTCCTTGCTCTCTCACTCTTCCCTCTGTCGCCATCATAACAAGCTTCAAATGCACAGTCATCATTATATTGCCGACCAATGGTGAAAATGCATAGCATCATTATGTTGCCGACCAATGGTGGTGATACCATATAGTGCTGGTGAGAGCCGGCGAGTACCTCGAGATATGTGAGAGTTGATATTGGAGAACCCTTGCCCAATGAATGGGAGGAGCCTGTGGCTATCGAGGACAGGAAACAATCGCTAGTGCGTGTTGCTCAGGGCTATGAGTTGGATCGATTGTTTTGATCTAACCTGGGCAAACGTTGAGGCATTGATCGTCAAAACCAGATGCGCCAGAGTTGTGACCGCAGGTTCGTGGAAAGATGTTGCTTATGTACAAGCTAATTGGTTGTGCACATTCAGGAGCCAGTTAAAAACAGCATCCTCACATGGACTGGTGAGAAAACTTGTCGGTTTTTCTCATGCAATTTTTCGACGTTGGGTTTTCAATTTGAGCTGCATGCTTTCCATCATAATTCTGCATGGTTTACAAGTACGTCTCATTAATCAGTTACAAGAGACTATTTTTGTTACTGTTAGTGTAATTATCTTTGGGAGGGAGGTTTTGTGTTCGATTGTTCAGAAATAAAGTTGTGCCAGGAAGCCTAGTATGTGCTTGCTGGAGTGTTACATTCACTCAAGCATGTAAAGGTCTTTCATGGGTACGTTCTTCTTGATCCATAACCGTATTGCAGAAAGGAAATGAAGCAAGCTGATTACATCATAATCCTCAGAGAGCGTGTCAACAAGGAATAATTTTCTTCCTGGCAACAAACCTTTCTCTTTCATTAATGTGATTACTGATTATTGTTCATTGTTCCAGGTTTACGGCTTTTTTATGATCGTTGATAATCACCCCATGTTTAAGGCGCCCTTCGTTTTATCGGTTGATAATTGCTCCTCGTTTATGGTGTGTGCTCGCTCACCCAAAATCGTGAGTTTTTGGCAAATATTCGAGTGACTTCAAAAGGCGCCAGCACTGCAGCCATTGTCACGCCTTCATCAATATATTGTCGAATTCATCCAGCGATGGAAAATTTTGTCGTTTTAAAGCGGCGTGCAGAGGCATTTTGCAGGCAGCAGACTTCCCAGCTCTAATTGCTTGTTCATGGAAGCGGATTCCGTCCGCAAGAAGAACTGAACCATTGTCTCGCAATGTTGACTGCTGTAATTCCTCCTATTGTATTATTGATCGCAATAATAATTGATTATATTATTGTCTCGCAATGTTGACTGGAGCAGGTTGCAATAGCAGTAATCATTGAATTGATTGTGTACTCTGGGCGATTCGAGTTCTCTCAACAGCCATGCATGCTTTGCTGTAGCTGCTGCAACACACGAAACATTCACTCGACAAACAAGTCGACTCATCTTTGTGCGAAGGATATACTGATTGATTGCCTTCTTCGAGAACACCTGAAGGAGACTATGGCCAATCTAGCACCAGAAAGAAGCATTCGATCATTGCCTGCATGTGAGATGCCATGTATGGTTCACCCTTGTGTATTTTGTTTCCGAGCTGTATGTCCATTTTCAACTCTTTTGTACTATGTTCTTTTTGTAGACTCCATCATGTAGGGTTCGTGTGTTCTATTTCATTCCTTCTACAAGTGTATGGTTACTTCAACCCTTTTAAGTCTCTACTCCATTTGAAGTCCATGTCACTTCAAGTCTCTTAAGCAATGGCTTCACCTAATGTGTGAGACCTTGCTTTTGCATGGTCAACTGGATCTCTCTCCTAATAATCTAAATACGCATTATGAAACATGAACTAATAATTGTGACTTTATTTCATAGCTCTTTCCTTATGCCGTTATGAAAGTCGTTCTTGAGTTCCCCCATATAGGAATGAGGGCCCCGGGTATACACATCCGATAATTGTAAGTTGCATGGTGAACTAGAGATTGTTCGGGTATTTAGATCTTCAAGTCAAGACATGATGTATTACACAATTTCAAAAAAACTTTAGAGTTCCAACTTTCATGGTGAACTAAAACTTGGTTGGGTGTTTATAAGCAAATACATGAGTATGGTATATTGATACAAAAGAGCAAAGGGAAACCCTTTGTTGATGGTTTGCAATTGAAAATGTCCCCCTTTCTATGAGACAATTTCCAAAAAAAAAAGCTCTCTCTAAATGAAAGGGAGCAATTCATAAAAGCAACAAAGTGGAGTTTCCACTACAAAGTGGTGTGTGTTAAGAAGCTTTAATCAAAGTGGGTCTTATTTTATTGTACCTACATGACTTTGGAATAATGAAATCAAATCAAAGATTTTACCCTTGACATTCTTGCTCCATGACATGTGGTTGGTCTATGGATATGCTTTCTTAAGCTTTCTCGATAAACACTTTCGCTACTAAGCAGGATACTAGAGTCATCATTGCTTCTATGAAATTTCACACCTTTGAATCATGTATGAAGTGTTTTGATTTTGCAGCAAGTGAATGCATTGCCTTACCTATTCAAGGTGTGGGGGAACTAAATTTAGATCTTAATTGGTTGGAACTATCCAAAACCTTGGACCATGAGCAAGCATAAAGTAGCGCAATGGATACCATTGTTGTACTAGATGTGGAAGTAGGAGTAAGTTTAGGCAAAGACTCAATCACTATCTCGTTATATCTAAAAATGCGTACAGAAAGTGATATTGAAATGTCATAATTGAACGCAATTAGAAAACCAAACAAAGACTTGCTTGATTTCTTGTGAAGGCCAAAGTCTACAACATTGAGAAGTCAAGAATGGGCTTCTTGATACCAAGGAACAAGCCAAGCCTTCAGATCTTCAAATGATTCACAAAGCTTCTAAAACAAGCTCGAGCGATTATCATGTTAGGGGTGAAGTGTGAATCAATAACCAGTGAGTTTATGAGAGGCAGATCTAGTAGCTCTTCTTTGAATATGCACTCCAATCCAACATGGCATTTATGAAAAAATATCAATTACAATGGGCTTTAAAGGAATACCCTCGAGCATGATAACACAATCCCCATGGTACAAGGAACAAAATGTGCCAAACAAAGGATGTACTCCATGAAACCTAAGTTACATGCAAGATATGCTAGAAAAGATAAAACTTTGAAAGTAGGGTCTATCTATGTGATAGAGCACAATAGTGGTATTGAAGAAAAATAGTAAGCTTAGAATGTGCTCTCTAACTATAACACAGTCAATATATTAACCAAGGGATGACTATCCCTTATTGAAATTAAAAAATAGCTCAAGCCTTCACTTAAACAACACACAAAAATTTCTGCCACCACTATATTCGAAGGGGTGCGGCCGTGGAGGAGAGGAGGAGGGGGGTGGGGGTGGGGCCATTCACCTTTTTGCATGACATATGTATTTACTATCTTCTAGCTCTTCATGTGTAGAATCACATTATAGCATGGAGTTAGAGTATTTGTAGATGAGTCCAGTAAAAGGTGTAAAGAGTTGTTCTTTAAGATTTTGAAACATCATTTTGGGTAGAGTCTGCATGCGTTCTAACAAACATGATATCAATATATAAGATATCATCAGCAATATTAAAAAAGAAAAACATGTTTGGGTGCCATGGGGACTTTATGGAGCCTCTTTCCTATCAACAACAATAAATGGTTCAAACTCTTTTATTATTACACGGCAATGTACAAATTATCTTGGAGTTAAAAAAATTTCAAGGTTTTTAATGTATCACGTCCCTCATAATTGTGGCCCTTTAGCATGGCATTGCTTGATTTTATGCTTAACAGTACATGTGTTGCACTTTTTTCGCTAGCTTGAAGAAAGGCTCTTATAAACATTGTATTGTTTAAGGGTTTTCATATGAGAAAGGTAGCAAGCCTAGAGAAATATAGAACTTTTATAGCACTTGCTTGGATGGGATGCCAATCTTCTTATCAAGAAATCTCATACTCAATACCTAAACCTCGTAAAATGATGAAAATATCAATTTGTTTCAAGTGACATAGCAATATCTTTGATGTTTGGTGATGGTTCTAGGGTTGTAAGAATGCAATTAGTCTACAACTTGGATGAGATGTCTATCTTTTTGTTAAGTTTCTTTGGTGGAAAAGACCCAAGGAGCACAAGGTAGTTGCATAGGACTATTAGAACTTGGACTGTGGCCAAAGTGCCTCCATCATGGCTATCTCCTTCAAATCTATCCATGCCCCTACAATGTCTCTTTATTGTGTTATGGTCCCAAAATAAGCTACCCAAATTCTTGAAAATGTGCATGGGATGTTAATCTGTATGTGGATCCAATATGGCAACTCATAGAAAATTGAGAATCGTCACATTTTGCTTTGGAAGTGACTCCTAGTGGACCATTTTCCACTCATATCAGCTTTGAGCATTATTTCATGCTAGAGGTTGTCCAAGAAAACCTACCCTCAATTCATGGCCATCCAACCAGAAAATAGTGTGCCCCTAATATACCATCTTCTTCATGCTCCATGACTTTCAAGAGTCTATCACACAATGGACATGCATAATAACCTGTGGTAACCAGACCTATAACAATATCCCTATCTAGTCAACACAAACATAGACAAGCCATGTTCGATATCGGCAACGAGAATGGAAGCTCATTTACTAGAGCACTCCCAAAATCCCAAAAAGTCATGCATGGTTCACATAAGAATGGCTCGTATATAAGTGGACCACGGACCAACATTCTTGCTAATGTCTTCCATAGAAATCCCCTCCTCCCACAAAATCTTGATTTTATCAACTAATGGATGGTGATAGACATACATGTTCTTGACTTTAGAGCACCTAGGAATGAGTAAGGTAAGGATCATGTGTCCCTTCTTGGTAGAAACCCATGGTGGAATGATATACTTTACAAGGACTATAGGCAACACGCTGTAAGAAGTTGAGAAAAGACCAAATGGCTTCATGCCATCCATAGCAAGATTGAACCGAAGATTCCTTGGCTCTCATGCAAAGCTTGGAAAGGTGGAGTCAATTTGATTGCATATACATGAACCTCTTGGTATTATTTGGACTCCATTTGTGGATCCATTTTGTGGATGCCACATTGTCAAGGTCACTATGGTTGATGTAAGAAACATGTGATATATACAGAGTATAAGTAAAAAGCGTCTGAGAACCTTTTGAGAGATGGTTTTCCTTTGTAAGTCCTATCGATACCTATGAGCACCACACTTTGGGCATGTCTCCATAGTCTTGTAGTCTCCTGAGATAGAATAGAATCATTGACACATACATTAATGATATTGTAGTCTATGCCAAGATTCTGTAAGACCAGTCATTATGCATCATCACGAGACTTAGACATCATGTTTTGAAGTGATAGTATGTAATATTTTAGTAACTTGCTTTGAAGAGCATAAAAATCCTTTTTATAATGAAGTCAAAGACAAAGAATCATAGTATATACTTAAAAAACTTTGTCACACTCATATTGCTCCATTCATAATTTGCCTATTCACTTAGAAGTGTAAGTAGCATCTTTAAGCAAGATAGCCGGAATCCATACTATTAAGCTTTATTTCTCTCTCTCTATTTTCTCCCCCCCTCTCTTCCTCATAGTTTCTCTCCTTGATTCTCCCTCTCCCTCCCTCCCTCCCTGTATCTATTTATTTCTCTCTTCCCCTCCTCTCTCTATCTCACTAATTTTCATGGAGCCCCTTTCTACGAGTTTTTCTTTATCTTCCTCTTTCTCTCTTTCTCTCCCTCTCTTCTTCTCTCTATTTCTCTCTCTCCCTCCCTTTCCCCCTCTCCCTCAATGCATCTCTCCATAAGAAAAGATAAAAATAGAAAATAAGAAAATTTAAAACAAATAAATGGAAAGTGATGTCACGCTCTCTATTTTTATATTTCCCTCAATCTCTCTTTTTTTCTCTCCTTCCAACTCTCTATATATCTCTTCCTCACTCTCTATTTTTTTTTCTATTTCCCTCAATGCCTTTATTAGTATCTCCCTCTCTCTCTCTTCTTTTTACTATCCTCCCTCTCCTTTTATTTGCCCTTATTTTCTCTCTTCTCCCTTTCCGTCCCTTCCTTCTCTTCCCCTCTCTCTATTTTTCTCTCCTCCTTGTTAACCTCAACACAGAAAAAGTAAAAAAAGTGGAAAAGCTCAAGTTGAGAGCTAAAAGAGGCAGCCCAGAAGGAAATCAGACACAAAAGAAAAAGCAGGAAGGGAAACGACAAAAAGTGCAAGGGCAGCCTCAAAAGCTAAGTCAAAGGCAAAAGCACATTTTTAAAATGCAAGGCGCCCCTAAAGGTTTTGTAAAAGAGCGTTAGGCTCTCTCCTGTGCAAATTGTAATGGTAGACTAGTGGTAGAAAGGAAGCTAACAAGATAGGTGGACAATAGGAAAGAGGGCCTACGCCACAACCGCCTTGCCATGTAAAAAAGGGGACTATCACCCAGAAGGGATTAGGATTTTATATATAAACTCATAACGTGAATGGAAAGCTTATTCTTTGGTGTGTGGAAAACACGATATCCTCTTCTTATCGTCTTCTCTCCTTCTTGCTTGCTTGTGGGTGTGTAAGAGTGTGAGGGAGTGAGTGTGTGAGGGTGAGGGATCAAGGAGAAGAAGCTCTCCATCATCTCCCCTCTTTTTCTATTCTCGTCTCACGTACGGCTATAGAGAATGGAGCTTGAAGGTGGAGGCTTGAGGTTTCTTAAGCTTGCATCTAGAATCATGGAGCTACCGAGTTGCTTGAGGGAGGAGGCTACTCGTTCAGGCTTCAAGGTAAGCTCACTACACCCCCTACAATCAAAGGTGTATAGGCTAAGTGTGAGAGATAGCCATTTGTGCTCACTTGAAACGTTTGAAAAAATATGTGGTCTATAGGACTTGGTCGTTGAGCGTGAGCTCCCATTACATTTTAGTTTCATTGCTGGGACACACGGATTTAAGCTTGAGAGCTTGCTTGCCTCAAATCAAGTGACAAAGTAAGGGTTTTATCCCTGAACCAGAGCTTGAGATACATAAGAGGTTTGGGCTTTTTAATCTTCAAAACAAGTAATGATTTCAATTTTTAATGATTAGATAAGTAGGAGGGTTCATTTCAATACTTTGTGTTTTGAATTTTGTTGCATTTAGAGTAGGATAGGATTAAGAAATTCAAGGAAAAAGCTTCAAGGTTTGTGCTCTAAAATAGACCAAAATAAAGTAAAATTAGGGAAAAAATGGACTTGTAATCCATTGACAAGGCATGAGCATTTATAGGGCAGCACTTGGGCATTAGGACCAGGGCTTAAGACCCAAGGAAGGGGTTTGAAGGCTTATTTTCAGTTCAACAATTTAGAGAGAGAGAGAGAGAGAGAGAGAGAGAGAGAGAGAGAGAGAGAGAGAGAGAGAGAGAGAGAGAGAGAGCTTAACAGAGAGAGACTTTGAGCTTACATCGAAGCAATTGGCATTCCCAGGAGTGTTCTGCTTGGTTCAGGAACGTATAAACCTCCCTATGCATCTACCCTTGGACTTTGGAGAATGTTTCTTGTGGGCCTAGCCAAAATTGTTGCCACCAATTGACATTTCTTGGCATTGTTTGTGTGCTAGCGGAATTGGACACGGTCCTGTGGATTCCGATTCTTAGAGTTCGGATACTCCTAGATTCGGACAGCCACTTCGGGCTGAGCCCCAGAATCAGCCCTCGGCCACTCACATTCGGCCCACTCAGCCCAACTAAACTCAAAACTACCCGCTCGACCATTTGATCCAATCACATTCAGATGCTTCGCTCAATCGTTCAGTCTGCTTGATTGGGTTCAACTACCATTCGGCCTAACCACATGGCCCTGACCACTTGGACCATAGTATTCATCCCATCTGAATCGAATGAATGACCATTCGAGCCACCTTTCCATGTGGCGTTCAAAGGGCTCTACGTTCGGCCCTTAAACACTCAACCTCAAATTGGGCCCTAATATCATTCAGC
This sequence comes from Lygodium microphyllum, assembly GCF_053477565.2. Lineage (NCBI taxonomy): Eukaryota > Viridiplantae > Streptophyta > Polypodiopsida > Schizaeales > Lygodiaceae > Lygodium > Lygodium microphyllum. The sequence continues at coordinate 100,161,466 of NC_141161.1, forward strand.
CACCTTGATATCATTCGGCCCTAAGCAACTCGAACGAGTCAAGTGTGACAATTGGACCTTGCAATTTGAACTAGCTAGGCCGAGTCTAGAATCTATCAGATTTGACATCTATAGATCTTGACTAACCGGACCATAGCCTTACGAACCCTCGAGATGATATAGACAAACAAAATACATTTTCTAGAGCAAGAAAGAAGAGAAGCACCGAGTCGCAAACCTAGAAGCAATGCCAGTTGACCTACTAGCTTTCCACCTTGATAAGAGCACCAAATTGAACCATAGACCCTAAGCTGGACCTTGACGAGCGAAAGGACACATCAGAGTCCCTAGAGACCATCAAGAGTGTCTAGCAACTGAACTTAAATCCCTATTAGGTTGAGAACACAAACAAGAGTGCTGAAGCTACATTTACAATTCTTCATTGCACCCCACATTGTTTTTTGACACTCAAAGTGCATCTAAAAGAAAAATTAAAAGCTTGATTTCATATAGTGCATGGAAAAGAGCACACAGACACACACATACACATATACATTGAGTGACAGTAAAGTGTGGACTGTTTGTAAATAACAAGGAAATCACTTAGACTTAAGGAATGAACCCACTAGTAGGAGAGAAACCTGAAACTTAGTTCGCTGACCAAGAACCCTAAGTGGTAGGACCAATAGGAAGATACAAAGCAAGAGCTAGATGAACCAAAGGTCTGATATCATTACCAGAGTGAATCTACTTGATTTAATCAACCTCTTTGACACCTTGGTGGAACAAGAGACTACGAATAATGCAGAGACAAGCACGAACCACAGACTCAACAGAGAGCTTGATTTGGGGGATTTTCTAAATTAAATCCAACAAATAGTGAGCAAGTACAACTTGCAAACCTAGATGGACCACCATAGTAGGCCATTCAAGGATATCATAGTAGACCTCGAAGAGGATAGGAGACTAGCGCAAGAAGCTTTGCAAGGCATAGTAGTATACGATCAGGAACAAAAAACTTAAAGCTTGCAATAAAATGTAGAAATGTGAGTGATCTAATGAATATTAGCCTTAGCCAATAGAAATTGATCAAGACCTGATGCTAAGAGAGAGAGAGCACTAGAAGGAGACCTTTTGCTGAGCGTGCTTCATATGAAATGACTATAAGACAACACATCCACAGAGCAGAGCACATCAACACTTGCAACCTCATTGCTCATAGGGCTAGGAGTCAACCAAGGCTCAAAGAGCCAATCAAAAATCCATGTTGTTACTAGGTGGTTAGATAGTACCAGCCAAACAACAACCCCTATAGCTTCGTAGAGCAGTTCAAGCAGGTGTGTGAGACCAATGGCCTCATTGATCTCACCCACGACTCGCAGACCTTACGTGGTATCTTACATGCTCTGTAAGGTGCACCCTTGGGATTTTAGCTCTTTGGCCATGACAAGAGATCCATTACAAATCTACCATACATAATCACCAAATATCACTCTATAATCACAAACAACATATCGGCATATGTACTTATCAGAATTTTTCTTGAGTTTGGAACATGTTGTACATTTCATAAGATAAAAAAGGATCATTTGGTAATAACAAATGCATATCTCCAATGCAAACAAAGTTAGATGTATAGTTATTTCGAAGACAAATGAACCCTCTCTTTCTAGTATCATAAGCTAAGAACCACTCCCTATTTGAAGCAACATAAAACAATGCTTTAGAGTTCATAAGCTAGTTTTCAAATATGCCATTATCTATGGCAACATTCAATAATATATTACAAAAATGTGATGCAAATAAAATATCACCATCACTGTTTCCACATGCATCAATATCCTCAATCTTTGCTTTGCTCTTATCTTTGCATAATCCTTATTTTCATTCTTATCTTTTTTCTTATTCTTCCATTTGAAGTGGTAAATTTTTATGTGTCCTTTCTTGTTACAGAAGCAACATTCTACATCATTTTTGCTACATGACTTGCTTCTATCATATCAAGAGTTCCCCCTAGCATTTGGCCTTTCTCTTAGTACAAGTGCACTAGAGCTCTTTTAGCCCTCTTTGACCCTGCATTTTCCTTTCTATTTACCTCCTTGGGGAGCAAACTACTCTCAACATTAGTACTCCTAATACCACATGCAAATGTGGAGTTAGTAATGGTAATACTAAAAGTACCCCAACTCTGAGAGAAGGTGACTAGCAAAAAATGGTCTTCATTCAATCGTGAAAGATTGTCTTTTCATATGTGAGTTGGCTAAAAGTAGTGTTAAAATCACTTAAGTGATTAGATATCAAAGATCTCTCCTCCATCCATAAATGAGTTTTCTTAGCCAATAAACCTCCAAGGCTACACTTTCTTTTTCATATATTAGATCACCAAGCTCTTTCCATGCACTATATATACATTGCATGTCTTTCACATTGAAATACACAGAATTTGAGAGTGTCAATATAATAGTAAAGCATGCTAGATCATCCAATTTCTCCCATACATATGCATTCACATCCCTAGGCTTCATCTCAATACATTTGATTGGATTTATCTACTTCCTTTTGACCAGTACATTGTATATTTTCTATTTTAAATATGAAAAGATTGTACCATCAAGCTTTTCAATACTAAGCAATGCATTCTTTACACTTGATGAATAAGCAATAATAATAATAAGTGTACATGTACACCAAAACAGTAAGGTATACCTAGAACACAATATTAGTGAGTTTGGGAATCTCCCAATTCCTATTTTTTGAATACAAAAAAGATGCCACCCGGATAACATGCCCATAAGTTTCTCAAAACCATATGATGTGACCTATCCTTAGAAATCACTTAAAAAATGGAATCTATTGAGTTATAAAGCGCTTGATTTGGAGTTATAGTGTTCAAGTTATGATAAATCCAAAGATTTGACCACATTGTCGCAGCACGTAGGGTTGAAGGTCACCAATAGGGGTTTGGCAAGAGAAGAATGTATGAGTTCAAGAGCTTTTACTTCGGAGATGGTAGAGATAAGAGAAGGGTTGAAGGTTTCAAGCCAAGTTCTTGAAGATAAGAGACAACATGGTAAATGTAGATTTAGGGAGAGGAGTAGACGCAAGAGAAAGGGTTTGAAGAGATTGACGATATAGAATGATACTCCCAAAAAGAATTAGAAAATATAGAAGAATACTAATAGAGATGAAGCCTGTAAAATTCTTTTAGCATTATGAGAAAATATAACTCAAATAGACAAAAACGTGTACAAAATAATACCTTCCTCTATGCCGCTCACATTGCCAATTCCATGCCTCCATGGCTCCGAAAGGGGGGTTAAATACCAAGACACCTCGCCAAAATTCATCTCGCCAGATCACTCCTTCTTCATCTCCCACTTCGGAGTAATGTTCACTGCGTGAAAATAGTGATCGCGTGTCACGCGATTTTGTCAATCTTTATTTTTACATAAAGTCCTCTCAAATTGGCTAAAAGCTACATGCTTTCTTTTACATGTCATCCTAATCTAGAAGTTATCTATAGTTTTATGGATTTTTACAAGAGATAATATCTAGAATAGTAAAAATTGGCCTAAAAACTTGTCCAAAAAAATCTAATATTTTGAACCATGGACACTAACACTAATGCCATTGGGTCCCAAACTTAAAGGAAATTCCCATTTTCCCCAATATGGTGCTCTAGCTACAAGCTCAAAATAGACCAATGGATTATAAACAAAGTATCCCACCAAGCTAAGTAACTGCTACCCAAATATCAAACTAGAAAAAACTAATTTAAAATGGTATTTAAGTATTTTCAAATGCATATGAATTATTTGCAAGTTTTTCTAAGTATTTTGGCTATCTTTTGAGCATAAAATAGACATTCAAGGTCAAATATATATAAATTATCTTCACAAAATAATTTTAAACTGCATATATGCTTGAAACTAAGCATAAAATAGTGTGAAAATTCATTAAATTTGAAAAACTTATAGAAATCTCATCAAAATATGTGTGCAATCCAAAGTTGAGAGTAATGTGAGAGCTTCTTAGTGTGAACTACATCATCGAATAATATTTAAACCTTACAAAAAGGTTTTTGGATAAATGGATTCCATGCTGCTTCTAGATCATAAAAATATAGAAAAAATGTAGTGAGAAATCCAAACCACCAAAGAGCATCAACACAAATTGATTTTATCATAAGCAACCTCTTGGAGCATCCAGATCAGCAAATCTTTATATTTCTCTGTTATTACACACAATCATACCCTTTTCTTGAAAACAAGCAAAGCCTTAGCTTAAGCAACTACCCTATTAGATGCAAGAAAATCTCTTCCTTAAAACCCTTGCATTTGAAAAAATAGCTACCCTTATGCTTGCATGCATTATAACCATGTACCAAGAACTCTTTCCAACAATCTAAATCCAAGCTATTTTGTTTAAAACCTAGCCACCATAGATGGCTTCCAAATCACTATCAAAGTGGACTATTGTAGTCCCAAATTGAACCTGCATCTATAAGCACCTACTTGACTCAAATCTAGATCTCGATGATGAGAATAGTATATCTATCAATGTTCAAGTAGCAAGCATCAATGTCAAAGAAGAAGCTTGAATCACTACACTTATCAATAGATTGCACATGCGATGCGGGGCCTAGTAAGACAATCCTCTTGCTTATCGATAGTCACTAGTTTTTTATGATATATTATGTATAGCTCATTATTTATTTTGCAAATTCCGTTTGACACTCATTTGCCTTGTGACAAGCTTTCAAATGGTGAGGATTTGTAGCACGCGGATTCATGGAGTGCATATCATATTCTTTTTTAGTCATGTGATTTATGCAAGTCTCTCCCATATAGCATTACTTTGATATACTTATCTTTGTATACAGTCACACTTTGTGATACTTACAGATAGATTTTCTTATTTGTTTTGGCTGTCCTCTCCATGGTTCCATGTAATTTCATGAGTTGTCATTACCAGTCTTGTACTTATTTTATGAGTTATTAGTCTTATGGTTTTAAGTAGTTTTTGCGCCCTCTCGATGACGATTGTATATCCAATATATAATTACTTTGCATAATATTATACAACATTTATTAAAAAAATTATCTATAAGAGTCCCAATTTGTATCACCAATTTACTTCATGTGTTGCTATCTACATTGCTATTTGAGTTGCAAAGTGTCACTATTTGTGTCGCAATTTGCAAAGCTTTTGTGATACAAATAGCAATGCAATATAGCGACACTATCTTCAACAAATTTGTAGAGATGTCTATACCAATACTTTTAGCAACGACGGGGACAAGTTTTTTTAAGAACATTTGCATCAGTTTGAACATCATTATTATGTTGCCTATATCTTGTAGTGATTGTGGTTTGTGATGGAGTGTTGCAAGGAAAAGCAAGCCGCTCTTATAAAATAGGGATTTAATGCAATGCCACAATACCAAGTACTCGTGGGGGGAGGGGGGGGGGGGGGTCAACATGAATATATGTATATATAACATGAGTTCAAAATAAGGGGTTTTTAAAACATCACTTTTATACATTTTTTTACATACAAAAGGGTGTCATATAAAGGGGTTATTTATAGATCGAATAGAAAAGGGTTGTGTTTTATTCAAGAAAAATTCACATATTAGGATATTTATAAATAGGCCATGAACGCACGTTATATAGAGGATATATATATAGTGAACCCCCCGAGACCAAGTACAAGCTTCTAATTGTTCAATTTAATGAAAAGAGTGATTCAATCAATGAATGGGCTGAAATAAAATAGGTCTTGAATTCTTTAATCTTTAAATCACATGGGTTAAGGTTAGCAAGTGAATGAATGAGAAAGATCAAGAATGGATGGGAAATACCTCTTGCATTTACTTGAATAAGACTTGAATGCTCCCAATGCTTGAATATGCTCCCAATTGATCAATGTTGCTAAAGTAATCTCCAACCCTTACTTCTTTATTTATTTGAAGTAATCTTGAAGCATAAGTGGCTTAACATTGAAGCTTGAACCCATTTACCACAAATCTTGACCAAAGGTTGGACTCCATAGCTCAATAATGCTCCATTAGTTACCATAATGCTCCAATGTTGATAATGAGGAAGTAAAACCATTTAGAATCCCTTGGATTAAGATTCTTCATCTCTCTATATGCTTTAGAAACAAAGGACTCCTATGCTTGATGGAAAATCAAGAAGCTCTTCTCCAATGAAAGCTTGAAAGACTCCTATAATGCCAATAAACTCCCAATCTTGCTGAGATTTTGAACCTTGGTGTAAGTAACCTCTACAAATGAAAAATGTCAAAAGCCCCTTGAAATTGATGAGAGCTTGGGTGAAGCTTCAATGGCCACCCTATTTATGATAGTTAGGGTTTTCAAAGAGAGTGAAAGGATGAAGAATAAATGTCAATATAGACCAATATAGCCTCCTTTGTCAAGGATCAAATGGTAGAGACTGATTAGAATGAAGCTCAAATGAGAATGGCTAATGAAAATGATGTATAAAACAAAAAAATTTAGCACAAATTGTGCTAGATTAGTATTGTCCAAGTGGCACTTTTTTTGTTGATCAATGGTTATAAGAAGGCACCGTGAGGTGTGAAGAATCAAGATAGACCAATGGTTGATGCGCTTGATGCATATAGAGAGAAAGACCTTGTAGAAATCCACCCTGGGAATTTAAGAAAGCTTGTAGAAAGAAGAACAAGACTCTCTCTCCAAAAGTAACTAAGGTTTTAGTCTACTTAAATTTCATTTACCTCTTCTTTCATAAAGTTATCTCCAAAATAGCATGAAACTTAACTACAATGAGCTATTCTGGCCATAGTTTGGCTAAATCTCCCCAAGATCCTTATCAAATCTCCATGGTTAGCCTTTGCTTTATGTGAAAAGGTTGCAAGGACATGCCATGTGGCTCATGTACCTACTACTTTAGATTTAATGGTGCAAAATAAGTAAAATATGTATAAAAAGTAAGAAAATAAAATGGACCAAGAGCCTATGCTCTGATACCACTTGTAAAGAAGTGAGCCAAGAGAGAGAAAGAGGAGAGAGATGACTATAGAAAAGAGAGAAAATGAGTGCAAAGGAGAGAGAAAGACAATAAATGGAGAGAGAAAGACAAGAAAAGAGAGAAGGAAGCCATGGAAGTTGAGAGAAAGGAGACATAAGATGAAAATAATTCTCTAATAACTAAAGTATAAAAAATAAAGTCTCATACACCTTTTATACTAGCTAGTGTAGTGACTATATTCCCACATTATTATTAATCTCTTACAAAAATAGTGATTTTTTCTATATTTTAACATTTCATGTTTACTCTTTCTAAATATACATGTATTTGATAAGGTGCAAATATACAAATATAGCAAGTATTCACATTCCATCAATGAAAATACATTTTCCATAAAATTTACACAAATTAATTTGTTTTGAGAAATGTACATTGTCTTAGTGAATTGAAATCTATACGTACATTATTTATTATAATGTATTGTGTAATGGGAGGATTACATATATATAGTCACCAAATGCATTATCACCAAACATGCATCAACCCCATCAATAATATTGGAGAAGTACCTAATGGGTGATAGTCCCTTAAAAAATAGTGGCAATCACATTTATATCTCGATAGGTAGGCTAGCACCAATGGGTTTATTTTTTGGAGCCCTTACTAAAAATTTGCTCAAAGATTTGATGATTGAAGCATGTTGATCATCTAAATTGTTATCTTTGGTAAGATAAACATATAGGCAAATGTTAGCGACAAAATACCTTTAAAAACTTAGCTTATAGCCATATTTGGCAATATGAGGTGATTTTTTATATGAAATATAGACAATTTTTTGCATTTTGAATATCCCTTATAGCCAAATTTGCAAAAAATCATCCAAAAAGAGAAATACAACTAAGTGGCTCTTAAGGTCTAGATTATTTCTAAAGGACTTGGTGTTCAAGCTTGAAAAGTGATACTTTGAAGAACATTGTATATATTTTTATAATAGATGCATTTTCTAAAGATATTTTCATTGTTTGTAGAAAATGCATGATTAGTTGAACTGTTAAGTATAGGAGTGTCTTCTCCACATCACATTTTCTCATTCATCCATTCAACATCTATGACAAGACAAGTGTTTACAAGTACCAACTCTACAAATATTTCAATAGAAGATACATTATTAGTGATCGTATAGCCGAAAGGGAGCCTTTGTCAACTACTCACATGGTAGCTATGCTCATGCTTCTGTAAAGACATAATTGCCATCATTTTCACATTTGTATAAGTGATTATTTATGATTGAGACAAAGAGTCCCATTTGTGTAATTGAGTGTACATGGTTGAGATGAAAGTTACAACATCTTGGAATTAGTACATACACCATTGAGCCACAAGGTACATAGTAGAGCAATTAACTTGCACCCAATATAAAGTACATGATTGTGAATTCGTACATGATTGAGACACAAAGTATATAAAGGAGAAATTAACTTGTACAAGATTGAGACAAAAAGTACACTATGAAACAATTCATTATAGGCTTCAGTATACCATAGCTTACCATTAACTAAAAACCATGAGAATAAAAGTTGCACAAGAGAAAAAAATAGAGACAATAGTGCATGAAAAGAGAATGGATATAATCATCCCCATGTGTAAGTGTATATCTCCCTTATGTATGAATTTATGTATTTATATTTCTTAACTTTTGTGCTAAAATATCATTAGAATCATCATTTGGGGTCTTTGTTTTCATCAATAGTATGCTTTTGCATAATAATTTTCTAACACTCATTTACTAAATCTAACTTTGCAAAACATTTGTCTTTTCATTAGGCCTTAGTACGAAGTATATATAAAATAAATATATTTAAGAATTTGTGCACAATAAATGCAGATGATAGAAATACCCAAACACTACTAGAAATGAGTAGCTTTTGCAATAGGGACCATAAAATTGGCAACTATTACAAATGCAATGGATATTATGGGCATCAAATAAAAACCAAATTCATGTGATCCATGAAAAATGTATCGTGATTATATGACATAATTTGTGAGACATACAAAAACTACAAATGGATGCTTAGGAGGAGATGCTTGAAAATGTGTCATACGAGTGATACTTCTAGTTACAAATTTTGTATTGAAAAAATGCTTTTTCTTCCATTTATTTTTTATGGATTCTTGATAGGGTCTCTCTCCTTACTAGAAAGCATAGAGTAGACATAAAAAAGATAATGAGGAGCAATATTTCTCCCCCTTCAGTAGACGTCATCATGAAAAGTTTGGTAGTAGCAATAGTTATTTCTCTCTATCATATCCATCAATAGGCACCATCGTGAAGAAATTGGTAGTCATAAGAGGTATTTCTCTCTATCATATCCCTCATATTTGGAATCATAAATAGTTAAGAAATTTGATAGAAATATTATTTTGCAAGTTCTCAATTCAATAGGGGTATGGATAGTCTAGTTTCAAATATATATCTGTTGTTGTGATTTTTTCAATCCTTGCTTTCACATATCAATATTAGCTTTTCATATATGGTATACACTTGAAGACCCCTTTCGTTGGCAAAGAAGCAAGCAAGGATTGTTACCCATATAAAAGATAGAAGCTAATGTATTATTTAATTGATGCTCACTATTGTGCCCTCATTTTGGAGAATAAATAAACAAGGCCTATCATTTTGAGAAAAGGTAGGAGAATATGTTTAGTAGCTAAAACCTTAACCCTAATTTAAAATCTTAAAATTAACTTGGAGATATAATGATGATGGAGGATTTATGATAATCATTAAATTATGCTAACTAATAGGACAAAAGGCACCGAAGGTAGTGGATATTGATGAAGAAGCAACAAAGACATGAAGAAGAGGAGGGAGAACTCTAGACCCTTGACATGGAAACATTATAGTGCAATTTATATGTGAAGATTCTTAATATCCCTAATCATGGGGCTATTAATGAATTAGAGCATCTCCATATAAACTTGACACTAACATATTGATGTTGAAGCTCCAAATTAGAATTGATCTTATTTCCAACTCAATGAATTCATTATCACTATCCTTGAACTTGTCTCCACGATGTTCGTATGAGGTTAGTATACTTTGTCAAAGTAGGAGGCAAAAGCCATAGTAGGGACAATGAAGGAGGGGCTAATTTGAGCAACCATCGATCGTTGTCATAGCAATGCACAAGGATCATCAAAAGGGCCTTGATACTGATTAAGTTGTTACTTGTACATAATATATTTAGAGAATATGTACTTTTCACACTGGTAATCAAACCATTTCATGTTTAGAGAAATTCGATAGAACTGGATATTGTATTAGCATAGGTGCAGCTAATCATGTTTATCAAATGTGTATGAGCGTGTTGTAGATTTTCAAGTTGGTATAATCACCAAATTAATCATGAAATGCATAGCACCTATTTTGCAATTTACTTGTTTGTTTCAACTTGTTACAAGAAGTCTTTTAGGCATGAAAAATTAGACATAAATATGGAGATCAACACAAATAGATTGATAGCTTAAAACATCAAAAAATAAAAAAATTGCAATAGACGTAGTTGCTTGTAGCTTTCTTCAAGGAAATCATGATTATGTAATTCCTTCCTCTCACCATATTGTTAGAAAGGTGTAAGGAGGCATATCCATTCCCCTTTCTTAAACTTAACTATGGGTATACCAAACTTTATAGACATAAGGATATCTATTTCAATTTTCACAAATCTATCCAATTTCAATATAGATAGTAGATGAAAGTTGTTATCACTTAAAACTTTGTTATTCCTATCATTAACCAACATCCTATAAGCACAAAGCTCATGAACAGTTACATATGGAAGGAGAGAGACCATAAATTTTACCCAACAAAAGGGATTTCCACTTTAATTTACCAAGCTAGAAAAGAAATATCCATTTCCAAATCAAATCAAATCTTTGGCATTAGATATGTGTATAATATTTAGGTCCATATCCTATCATAGAAGATTTTGATATAATGTAAACTTACCATAAAACGAAAGTTACAAATTAGTATTGGCTCAATGAGTAGTGGTATGGAAAGAATAATGTGAAGAGGATATTTATGCAAATTATAATTTCTAAAGTTCATGTATGGGGAATTTTATAGACTCAAAGCACACCATCCATAGAGAGAGATAAGTTGTTGATAGTGTGATAAATATTGTTGTGTAGGCAAGGATTGAAACATCAAGAGATCAATGAGGAGATGTAGAACTACATGATGCTCTTTGAAAATGCATTGAAGTCTACCATTGAGAGGTTGTTCACCTTGATGCTACCACTTCATCCAAGAGAGAGCACCTAGAGAGATCCCCCACATCTATAAGGTAAGCTTTTTCTTTTAGACTACCCTAAGAGTAGGAGCCATTGCCATTCCAAGTATTCTTGTAGGTTAGTTAGCATATTTTATAGTATTTCTGCATGTGTTTTGGAAATTTCTCTTACATTTCATGATATATTTAGATTCCTTCATTCTCCATGTTACATCACCCATATAGGGACATATGGTATCACTTGTGATATTTGCTAAGGATGATTGTATCCGCATATTTGGAGGAGATTTTAGTTTCTTTGTGAGAGCGGATTTTTGGGATCTGTTTTTGAAGCAGAAAGGCGAGTAAAAGATCAATCTTTTAAGGAAAATGAAAGAATTGTAGATCAATGAGCTGGAGTTTTTTTAGATAGAGTTGGATGCCAGAATGCAACACAAGTCTTGGTTTTTTTATCAAAGTGCGTTTGACCCCCCATTTAATCCCCACAAGGTTTCACATTACAAAGCAGCTATGTGATCTGAGAGCAAAAAAGACAGAGGCATGTTTGATAGATTTCGATGCCATGAAGTCGTTTGTCCATCGGATCGCGAATCAGAGTCCGTTTGCCCCTCCAAAATGGAAAAATCCACTTTGCAGTGTGAACATGAGGATCATGAGTTAGATATTTTATGAAATGAAACTCAAAAAGTCATGAAAAATATGCTTGACAAGCAAGGAGCGGGCGCAAAAATTTTTTGCACAAAAAAAAATCATGACATCATGCCTCTTCAAGGAGTGGGATCATCAAGGAATAATGGCACATAATCTACTCATCAAGGGCTTCAATTGGATTATGGATATGCAAATTATCATGCAAGGAATCAAAATGCTACTTTTTAGACTTTCTCTCTTCTCTCTCGTTTCTCCTCTTGTTGTGTGTGTTTCCATGGTTGATTCTATGAGAGAAGGGGGTGGGTTGAGATGAAAGATTTTGATCGTGGGATGATGCTAAAGTGAAGAATCATAGATCAAGGTTGGAAGGATCGCCAAATGGCTATTGGGAAGCGCCAACTAGCCCCAATCACAAGATACATATGATATAAGGTGCGATTTTATGAGTAAGTTGTAAATATAATTGTTTTATGATAAATTTTGGTTGAAAATGGTTGTATTTGGTTGTCAATGCTATGATTGATAAAAAATGTTAAAGAAATTAAGAAAAATTAATCATCTAATAATTTCTTTATAAACACGCAAAATCGGTAACATTTCGATTTTAAGAAAAATCATGCAATTTTGGGGTTTTGGCATGTGTGTTGTGTTCGTACGGGATGGAATGTGATAGAAAATAATTTTCAATAAAATAAATCAATCCAAATTAGTAAGCCATAAAATATTTATATTTATAATAGTAAACAATAATAACCAAATATTTTTTATGTTCGAAAATAGAAAAAAATATATTTATATTTGTGAATGTATGATAAGACTAAGGCATGAGGTTTAGTGTCATTTTAGCCTTATCTTTATATTAAAGTAGGTATTTACTACTTTTATGAAGGAAAACTACATTAAAAGATGCTCCCTAAACCTACCAACGAATGCAGCGGTAGGGAGAAGGGGGGTGTTAAGTGCTTGTAATTATGCTGAATTCTGATGTTTTTGTGATGAATGGCATATAGGACACATAAGGTTTAAAATTAAGAGGGTTTAGTAGTAGCAAGAGCATGCTTAATACTGGCTTTGGGCAATGCAACAATCTCATTTTGAGTAAAGGCATGAAAAGACATGTTTGCACCTCACAATGCTTGTTGTCAATAAGGAAATTTATTTGAGCACTAAGAAACATACACAATTTCATTATATGTTGTCGGAGGGGTTTTTGTCGAAAGGTCGAATCCACCAGGGATTAGAAGTAGAAGGAAGTAGAGATAGGAGATGGAAGAGAAGATAGAGAATACCCAAGTGGTAAACACGACAAAAACAAATCACAATGAATTGAATCAATATGTATTGAAAGAACCTAGAATCTTTGCACAACTCAGAAGCAATCTCCAGGCATTAGTTCTCGTGGAGCTCCTTCGTAGACCATAAACGTGGATTAAAAAAATCAGCTCTTTCTCTGCTATCCGGAACCCAAATCTGATGGCTCCATTGGCTCCGAAAGGGGGATAAAACTGCAGGACAATTGCTCATGAATCTCCCAGATCACTCCTTCTTCTTTCAGTTCAATCTACAGTTTTTAGCCTGTTTACTGCGATCACGACGCCTACAATTTCGTCAATCTGTCCTTGTGAAAATCCCCTAATTGGCTGAAAAAGCAACTAGCTTTTTGCATGCCATCCTAATCTAGAAGCTTTTTTTAACTTTTTCGGATTTTTACAATAAATAATATAAAAAATATGCTAAAATTATCCAAAAATCTAGTATTTTCGAATTATCCATGCAACTCACACTAGTACTAATGGCTCAAATCACATGGTATCATCTTGGGTTCACAACAAATGTTTTCATGAACAATGACCTACGTTGAGGAGGTGAGGTACCCTGAGCTGTAGGGTTAGTGGTTCATCTTGTTGGCAAATATTCATTGAGGAATGTATCACATCTCCTGGAAGACTAATTAAAAGACATGATTATGCATTGTATGTTTTTTATATGTTCACAACGTATCTTGGGGTCAATTCCCAAAGGTGTAAGAGATCCATAGTAGTAGGGCTACATGTAATCAGACAAGAGGTACTCTCTTTGTCTGTACTTACATGGTGTATTACACCAATATGTGCAAGGACTCCTTGTGAGGATTTTGGAAAGGGTTATCCATTGTTGGACTACAAGGCATACAAATGGAAAGTTCTACATTGGAGGTAACGGTAGTATACCCCTTAGACACTCTTGGCCAAGAGGCCATGTGGGTGGTTTGGGTGTCTCGACTAGTGTCTTTTAGAGCCAATGTTAGGCCCATTTTACATTCCAATAGGTGGTGCATTTTCCAGAAGCCGCTAATAAGTTGAAGTTTTTTATCTCAGTCGATAGGTACTTGTTTATTAGTGTATGCCAAAAGGTAGTGAAATAGATTCAAAAGACCATCAAGCCAAACTTCAGATACTCTCCTTATGGAATGGTTAGATATCCTTACAAGGGAGGGGTCTTAGCAACCCTATCCCATGCATAGTCTGTTAGGAGGAGGAGGAGGATGTTCTAGTACTTCCCCTCTTCCAATTAGTCAGTCCACTTGGAGTGGAGTAATAGTTTTCATTGTTTAAAATAATTTGGCAAATCCAATTGTTATCATGGTGCAACCCATTGCAATCCTAGCAAGAATGCTAGACTTACCAGTCTTAAGATTTTCTCTATCCATTTTCAATGAAGTAACAGCAGAAGATGTAGAACTTCATATCAATGAATTCCAAATGTTAATATTTAACTGTTAAATCCAAGACGAAGGACACTTGATGATGTTCTTTAATATGACTCTAAAAGGACAAGCTGTAGTATGGTATCATTGTTTAGTGGTTGGAACAATAACTATGATTGATATATTTTTCACCACGTTTTGGAGAGAGATTCCCCCTAAAAAGGGAGGTCAGTAGTAATGGGTATGTATTCTCAATATAACACCTCAAGAACGTGATGAGAATGTTTGAGGCTATGCCAAGAAATTGAAGGAAGTATTTCGTAAGTTGAAAATCTATATTCCCATTCTTACTACTATTATATACAACACTTTTTGCATGGGCTAGACTTTAATATTTAGGTGCAATTGACAAGTGTTGCTCTTGTTGAAATTGATATAGCTATTACAGGAGTAGAGGAGGTAGAGTCGCTATTACAAGTGGCCTATACCTCTAGCGTAAACTGAAATCCGAGTCTAGGGGTTGGGAATACTTTGGCATTAACGAATGGAGGTCAAGGGATGCCCAAGAGTACTTGCAATGGGAGAGGAAGCATGATTCAAAATGTGCCCATGTTGCTAGCTCCTCCGAGTGTGACCATACCTATGGCTAGTCAGATGGCTTCACCAAGTATTGGATGCCAAACAATAAATCCTAATATTGTTCTAGGAAATCAATAGCTAATTCCTAATGAAGTGGTTAGGCCAATGGAATGACAGGTAGACGATTGTGGCAATGAGTCAAGTGTGTGGAATGTACTTAGCAAAATTATGGATATGATGAAGCACTATACTAATATAATCACCAAACAATATAGGCAAATAGCTATTGATGTCAATTTCCTTAAGAAGCAATAGAATTTGATAGGGAGTCGACGCCCTGAAAAGATGATGACACCAAAAGAAGCACAAAAATAGTGCACAAAAATGTCCATGCACATATTACAATTTCATCTTTTGTAAAGGGGATAACATTTACATTGTTCCAAACTCACTAAAATACACCCTTACACATGAGGAGGAGGGGCCACATCCACATCCATCATTAATAAATGGTATACAAAAAAGTGTACGTGCATGCACTTCTAAAAAGTTAGAAAGAATTGAAATATAGATGCTAAAGCTTTACAAATACAAATGTATCAAAAAAATCAAAGAAATAATAATAATATAAAGGGTTGTGTGTCTTTTGGGGAAAAGGTGGGGTGGAGTGCACGACTGATTATGTGCCTCTCTCTTCCCTTTCTTCCAAGATACACACATTCCCTTTTGGATGGTGCCAAACTTTCTCTCTCCCTCCCTTCTCTGCAAAATTTTTCCTCTTTTCCCTTTCCCCTTTTCTCTTGTAGAACTAAAGTTATGGAGGATGAAGATGAAGATGCTAATTTTGTTTGTTATTAAGTGTGATATTTGTGATTTTTTCTTGTTTTGAGATTAATGGCTTAGCTACCATGTGCATAGATTTTACATGCTTCTACTCTGGTTTTGTGGTTGTTTCTATTTCTGAGAGGGTTGCTCTTCAAGAGGATGTCTCCCTCAAGATTTAGTTCTAAGTCATGTGACCGCCAATATTTCCCTAGGAATTGTCCAAAAATTAAATGTGATATATGCGGGAAGTCTGGCCACTTAGCTAGTACCTGTTGGAGCAATATTATTTCTCTCCAACAATGAAGTAAACAGCCAAGTCCAGTCAACCATTGAGCACAATGAAGTAATCTCTTGCAAGCTGAGAGACCAAAATAAATACTGAAAAGAGGGAAAGCTATTGTAGAGGAGCTGCCTAATGATAGTGGAGTCAGCCTTATTGAAGTTTTACATGTCAATGGCACTCAAGCTTCTAGTTTATGAGTTATTAAAAAAGGTTTAAAGGGTAAAGAAGCTGATAAAGACGAGATAAAACTTGTCGAGGGAAACCCCGAGCAAGATGATAAGGGGATGCAAGTCCTTAATGTAATATCTCTCCCATGCCTCCCCCATGAGAACCCCCCCTTTTTTTTCAAATTTTTTTAAATTTTTTTACCTCTCTCTCTCCCTGCCAACATCATGTCGGGGGGAGAGAGAGAGAGAAGTAGTAGAGTGGGAGAGGGGGCATGCACCCTCAGGTGTGGGGTGGCAGCCGTTAAACAGCCGTCTCCCCCCCTCCCCCCCCCCCCCATGAACCACCCCCCCTCCTCACTATTTAAGGGGAGAGCCCCACCCCCCAGTGATCTTCAGCAGTGATGCCGCCCCCTGCTCCTCTTGACATACAGCAACGCCGCCAGGCTGCCAGGATCGCCGCCTCTCTCGTCATCATCATCATTTTTGTCTTCCTCCCCAATCTCAACACGACATTGTCAGGGCCCTTGTAAAAAAAACCAAGAAACTAAAAAAAAGCTTCCAAGAAGCTTCCACAAAAAAGCTTCTGAGGGGATGTTTCACCCGCAGACCATCGAAGGACACAACTCGTTTGCGAAGTGAGTTCCCTCACGAGAAGGAAGGACTACCAGTTTGCAGAGAATTTCAGCACACCCTCCACCTGCACGACTTATTCCCAAGTCCTGATTGTGATGGCCCCAAAGTGCCACACAAGAGGAGCACATGCGGGAGTAAGAGGAACGCATGTAGGAGTCCCCACCCAAAGTTTAAGAATCGATAATACCCCTCCTACAGATGTTCAAGTTCCATCAAATTCACTCTTTTCATCTCCGCATGATATGGGTGCATTAAGTTAATTGCATTATTAGAATGTTTTGTTTTAAAAAGATCATAGGAATGTTCGGAATAGTCTTAAATTGAATGACAAGGTACTTATAATTCTCGCACCATCATGATGAAAGGCTGTTGTGTTTTTGAGTATATGATTCAGGTGTTAAAAGATGCACTTATGCAATAATGTCCTAGTTGCATCTCACTTATAGGTTAAATATAAATTGCGATGTTCTTGTGTGTTGGAAGGTTTGCATTGGGAAATTTACATTGGAAATAATGAATTATGTGTACATAATGCATTTGTGCAATAAAAACCCCTTGTAACAACCGTAAATAGGTTAATTCATAGAGGGATGTTTAATTAAAGGTTAGATAGTTGCTATGGAGAGGAGTAAAAGAGTTATATTTTATTTAGAATTCTCATAGGCAACTGCATTCTTATTCACGTGACTTGCATGGGAAGAGGAAAGATTATGTTTTATAGCATTATAAGTTTACGTAGCAAACTTGCATGCATAAGCAACTTGCATGTATAAGTAGAGATATGAAAGGAAAAAGGGTTATATTTCAGGTGAAAAGCATATAGGATGCAATAAGTATGAAGTGATAGTTACATTCAATATGAAAAGATATGCGCTTGTAGAGTTAATCCAACGATCTCGTACTTAGATCATTCTATGTTGTGAGTGATAGAGGGTACCAGGCCTTAGGACACGAATACTAGTAATACCGATAGACAAAGGGATGTAATTCCTCAAGATAGGCACTACTACCTATCTCGAGCAACTAGTCTGCAAGGTCAGATGCTATTGAAACTAAATCATAAAATGCTACTACTACATCTTAGGCCAAGGGAGGCGAGATCTAACTACAAGCTAGATTCATTAAGAAGTTGAGTAGTCACCCTACTACAACTCTCTCTCTTGGGGACCGATTTATCAAACTTAGGGAAATTGTGAATTTCCAAGAAGCAAATTGACCAACCGAGGACGACGGGGTTGTCCATGATCTATTTTACAAGGAGACCTAAGGTAAGGATAATTGGGGCGGGTAGGGTACAAACCCTAACCCAAAGAAAAAGGGGAAACAAGCAACCTAGCTTGCCAAGCCCTTGGAATCTCGCCAAGTCGCGAGAAATCCAGGATCGAGTGCTAGGAGTATTCGGGGAAAAGGAATCACACCTTAGCAGTTGATCGTACGAACGACCACAGAAATCAACGTGAAAGTACAGTACTTAGGTACATTGTTTGAACTTCTTTGCTAAAGGAACTAATTCAAGTACAAACACTTAATGCTTCAATTTAATAGCCTGGAGGGAGAGGCAGGTTCAGTTACCTCCGACTGTCTGCTTGGCCCTATCCAAGGGGGTTATCTAGCCGCGTCAGGTACATGGACTGAACCCGCCGCGAGAGGTCTTTCCGTGGGTGCTACTTGGAGCGGGAGGACGCTTGGGTGCCAGGGGAGGCTTTGACTTTAAATTCCTTGCCTTCGAATCCTGCACAAGAGGCCGACGTGACTCGAGATGGGATCTCAAGGCCTATGTACTAGTCTACAGGCGAAACTTGGAGCAGCAATCTTGTTGATTGCAGTAATCTTGTTGATCACAACAATCTTGTTGATTGCTGGGATAGCCTTCGGGCATGATACTTGATGTATTCCAATACTATGATAAATAAAGGTCAAATATTTGGAAAAGGAACTTTCTTGACATTGTTTTTTTATGTCAGTGCCTAAGTTACGTGAAGGAACCTGTGTTTAAATTGATTAATTAAGGAAGCTGCCCTTGCATGTCAAACATAATGTGGTAGGTAATTAGATAACTAAGCAACTCGAGGAAAGTGCACTGAACTCCGTCCTACAAAAGGGTGGTCCCGGTTAGTTGGGAACTTTTCTCAAAAGACGTGATAACGAGACTGTGAAGACCTAGAGTCAGCAGAGTTAGAATCCCAATTTATGTTGTTTTAGGGGAGCAGATAGGACTATGCCTTATGGGCAGAAAGGTTGAGCTTAGCATCCCTCTCGTTTCCCATTCTCCATGAACCAAGTGCAGCATAAATCCACTTTGACTCAGTTGTTCCTACGCAAAGTGGTTTATCTGGAGCTCGATGCTAGCTATTTCCTAGAGACTTGGCTGATAGAAAAGAAACCTTGACTTCAGGTCGGTCCTAAGTGGGAACAGCTGGATACTTCCACTTCGGGGCAAACTCGGGAAGACCTAGATTGCAAACCCTGTGACATTCCTTGCGAGTGCCAGGTGGCACTTTCTAGACTCCCCTCCCGATGGGTTGCTAAGACATGTCCCACAAGTGGACAATCGGACAAGTCACACTTAATCCCGATATGGAAGGAAGATCTCTAAAAGCCATTATGATGGTAAAACTGACACACCGAGAACGATAAAAAAATTGCCAAAAAAGAAGGCAAAAGCCAAGAAAGAGGCATGAAAGACTATTCAAAGACCAAATGAGAGAACGGTTTGGTGGGAGAAGAGAGTATTTGCTAATTATCATGAATTTGATTTAGTGAGTTCTCTTTGCGAGGTTAGGCCAGATATAAATCTCCTATAGTTGGTCAAGTTGTCTCCCGGAGTACATAAAGAGTTTAAGAAGATTCTTCATACTGGGTATATCATTCAGCCCTTGGGAATAGCTCGTGTGGGAGATGATTGGTTTGAGTATGTTGAAAAGCATTGCCCAAGGGTAGCAGCATATGTTGATGGAATATTAGTGGAACATGCTACTGTAGATACAGGATCCTCCATCAGCATTATGAGTTTGGAATTGATGGAGAGTCTAGGTCTAGAAATAAAAAAAGATGCCTCCACAATTCTCTTTGAATGGCTAATGACAATTTAAGACAACGTTAATAGTGCATTACTAAAGTCTACATGATCATTGCCAATATGGAATGCATTCTAGACTTTATGATGATTAGGTTCGTGGAGTAGCCTAGCTATCAAGTATTGCTAGGTAGGCCATGGTTCTTACAAGTGGATTGTTAAGTTGATATACCCATTGTTCACTTGATCTTTGGCACAGGTACTAGACATGTAGTAGTAGATGTCTACCCTGAATCTCCACAAAGTGAGATGGTTCCTTTAGAGGATACATGTAGTAGTGAAATGTCATCAAGTGACAAATCCAAGAGGGGTCCATTATGGAGGATATCTATCAAGTAACTTTTGTAGAAAAGAGATTCTTGTTGAAAGCGTCATAAGAGATGCTGACGTAACTGAGTTAGACCTTAGTACGATGAATGATTCGTGGCCAATTAAATAAGGGTCCATGATCAGTTTGGAAGAAAGGAAGGACTATGTGTCCTCTCGGGGGGGTCACTCATGAATATATGTATATATAACGTGAGTTCAAAATAATGGGTTTTTAAAATAGTATTTTTTTACATTTTTTACATACAAAAGGGTGTCATATAAAGGGGTTACTTACAAATTGAATAGAAAAGGATTATGTTTTATTTAAGAAAAATTCACAGATTAGGATATTTATAAATAGGCCCTGAACGCACGTTATATAGAGAATATATATATAGTGAACCCCCCGAGTGTGTCCTTAACTCATGAATTCTGTGACATCTTTGCTTGGAGTTATGATGACCTGAGAGGTATTCCTCCAAGCTTGGGTGTTTATACCATTTCCCTAAAGGAAGGTAGTCGCCTTCTATGACAAAAAGTAAGGTGTATGTCTTTCGAATTAAGGAACGGGCTATTCGAGGAGTTGAAAAACTATGGAAAGCTGACATGATATTTCTGGTGTAGAACACATGGAGTGGTATTTGCCAGTTGTTATCAAGAAGAAGAATGATAATCATATTCCACTTTCCGTAGACTTCAGAGAGCTTAATAAGCATACGATTAAGGATTACTATCTGCTACCATTTATTGATAAGATCTTAGATCAATTAGCAGGTAGGAAAAGCTATTCTTTTCTAGATTCCTTTGCGGGATACAACCAAATGGTTATTGCAAAAGAAGATAAGATGAAAATGACATTTATCACTATTTTCAATACCTTTGCATATTATGTGATGGCCTTTGGGTTATGCAATGCACCCGAGTCTTAGCAACGTACAGTTGATAAGACTTTTGGTGACATCTCCTCAAAGGAGTTAAAAGTTTCATCAATGATCTAGGTGAAACCTTCACAAGGGAAAGATAATAGATTATTTAAAGGAAATGTTTTGACTGTTGCTACAGACAGTTTTGCATTACTTTTAATCCACAAAAGTGTGTCGTTGGGGTGCTGTATGGATTGTTACTAGGCCATGTGGTTAGCTCGGCTGGTATCACAACTAACAATGAAAAGATAAAGGTTATAATCACTATGAGTTCGCCACGCACTCCAAAAGAGGTACACAACTTTCTGTCATCATTGGAATATTATTAGAGATTTATCAATGCACTAGCAAAAAGAATGTTGCCATGGACAAACTTGTTATCTTTTAACTGTCTATTTAATTGGAGCGAAGCTTGTCAAGTATCTTTGAGGATATGAAGTATGAACTAACAAAAGTGCCAATTCTAAAAGTGCCCAAAAGAGGTGAGGTCCTTTATATATTTTCAACAGAAATAATGCATAGTATTAGCTACTCTTTAGCACAAATTTGGGAAGAGAAATGGTATCATCCAATAGCCTTTGCTAGTCATAAATTGGGGATATCTAAAGTCAATTATACTTACATGGAGAAATTGTGCCTTGGAATAGTTTTTGCGACAAAGAAATTTAGGCACTATATTCTCTATGAGAAGGTGGCATTGTTTATGAAGCCAGAGGGGCTTAGATTGTTAATGAACAAGTTTCAATTGCGTGATTGTTTAGCAAAGTGGTTAGTCACTTTGCAAGAGTTCAATTATGAGATTAGGAGTAAGCCACCAAAGGTGCATGCTATTGTGGAATGTCTTGTGGATTTCAGGGAGCCAAAGGAAATTCTAGCTAAAGGAAGTGACATTGATAGTTTATTCACAATCGATACAGCTTTCATCCCTTCTTAATATGCAGCTATAACGCATTGCCTATCTATTGGGAGATTTGGGACTGCTCTATCAAGGTCTGAGAAGAAAAAGATTAAGCACCAAGCATTACACTTTTTGATTATGAAAGGTGTCTTATATAGAAAGGGTATGGATGAGATTTATCATCGATGCATATTACCTAATGAGATACCATTTAGCCTTGAGGAATGCAATGACTCAACATGTGGGGGACATTTTGTTGGATGGTTCACTGCCCATAAAACTCTGTGTGCTGGATATTGATGGCCATCGATTTTCAAGGATGATTTCA
Source organism: Lygodium microphyllum (assembly GCF_053477565.2). Classification (NCBI taxonomy): domain Eukaryota; kingdom Viridiplantae; phylum Streptophyta; class Polypodiopsida; order Schizaeales; family Lygodiaceae; genus Lygodium; species Lygodium microphyllum. Next base: position 100,184,117 of record NC_141161.1, read on the forward strand.
ATTATGTTAATCATTGTGATGTCTCTCAAAGACACAATGTCAAGGAGAATGGCAAGCGACCATTGAATCCTATTTTAGTTACGTTACCCTTTGAAAAATGGGGTATCAATTTTGTTGGACCAATACACCCTTCATCGACTACATGGAAGTGTTATATCATTATAGTAATAGACCACTTTACAAATTGGTCTGAAGCTCAGCAACAATGAAGGATAATGCTAAGGAGATGACTAGTTTTATTATGAAGCATATTGTTTTCCATTTTGGTCCACCTAAGGAGACAGTACCTAATCAAGGGACACACTTCTTGAATAAGATTATAGTAGCCTTGATGGGATCTATGAAGATTAAACACAATAAAACTACCCCGTATAATCTGCAAGTAAATGGTCAAGTTGAAAGTATGAATAAGTAGCTTGTAGGGATCTTATCCAAGATAGTTTCTGAAAGTAAGTGAGATTGGGATAATAAATTGTGTGTAATGGTTTGGGCTTAATATGACATTCAAGAGAGCTATAGGCCACACCCTGCTCAAGCTAGAATATGGAAAGGAGTCTATCTTACCATTGGAGATATAGTTTCCCAAAGCTTGATAGTTGTGGAATCAATCTTCTCTTCTTCTTGCCTTTGTTGTTGTTGTTGTAACATTTGGATTTGTTGTTGTTGAGTCTGCTGCAGCATGCACACCAATTGTTGTAGAGTATCTCCTGAAGAATCCCCCATCTTGGAGTTCTCTTACACCGACCTTCACATCGGGTTCACCAATGTCGCAACGTGTAGGGTTCAAGGTCACCACAGGGGTTTGACAAGAGAAGAATGTATGGGGGTTCAAGAGCTTAGACTCCAGAGATGGTAGAGATAAGAGAAGGGTTGAAGGTTTCAAGCCAAGTTTTTGAAGATAAGTGATAGCAGGGTGAAGGTAGATTCAAGGATAGGATTAGACGAAAGAGAAGGGATTCGAAGAGATTGAAGATGTAGAAGAATACTTCAAAAAAAGAATTAGAAAATATAGAAGAATACTAACAGAGATGAAGCCTGTCAGTTTCTTTCAGCATTATGAGAAAATATAACTCTAATAGACAATAATGTGTACAAAATAATATCTTCCTCTATGCTACTCAGATCGCCAATCTGATCCTTCCAATGCTCCGAAAGAGGGGTTAAATACCAGGACACCTGGCCAGATTCTTGCCAAATCACTCCTTCATCTCCCACTTTCGGAGTGATGTTCATTGTCTGAAAACAGTGATCGCGCGTCGCGCAATTTTGTAATCTCTCTTTTTACATAAAATCCTCTCAAATTAGCTAAAAGATACATGCTTTCTTTTCATGTCGTCCTAATCTAGAAGTTGTCTATAGTTTTGTAGAATTTTTTTACAAGAGACAATATCTAGAATATTAAAAATTGACTAAAATCTAATATTTTTGAACCATGGACACTAACACGAATGTCCAAAATGGCATTGGCTCTCTAAATATAAAAGGAAGCCACACTCTAGATTTTTTTACACGGTGTGCACGTAGCGGCACAACAATGAGTTTTTTCTCTACTCGAGGAAATCCTTCCTATCAGATCAGAGCATGGCATTGTGTACTTAATGCTTCAGCATTTTGTCTGCAACAGATCGCTGCATATTTGCACCTACGCTTGGTTGTACTAACTATTCCTCTCCTATGAGCTATGATGTTGTCCAGGATCATAGGGCAATGTATGCCTATCATCTAAGGCACCCTCAACTTAAATCTTGTCCAAAATGGTTCACTATGTGTGAGTCACATAGAGAGAAAAACCAAGTCTCTATCCTACAAACCCTAAAACTCCATAGCCAACTTACTTGAAACTTCATCTTTCCTTCATTTCCTCTCTCTTGGCACTCAAACAAAATCTCTACCACTTTGATCCACTAAAAATTGAAGTTTCCAACAAGCATTTTCCATCAAATCAGCAAGGAGGGGATAAATCCAAGTATCAAAGCATCAAACTCAAGTGCATGAAAGCATAGTATCTATTGATACTTATCAAGTGTTATTTGACACTACATTCCTTGTGTCTCGTGACACAATTAAATCTTCTACTACTCAAATCTAAGAGTTTTGGTACTGATTTGCTGCTCCATGGGCAAAGACTCTCCAATTGTTCGGTTCAAAGGGGTCAAGTTCCACACATGGCAAACCTCCATTAAGCTCATCATGATGAAGAAGGGCCTTTGGGCCATTACCAATGGCAAGGAGAAGAAGCCTCAGGATGTGAACCTTGTAATTACTTGGCAAAAGAATGATGACAAAGCACATGCCATCATTAAGCTCGAATTGGATGACAGCTGCATCCACCATGTGGATACTTGTGAAACCTCTAATGATACATGGAAGAGGTTAGATACTTTGTTTGGTGCACAATCAAAGTCGTCTAAGCTTGGATTACTGATTGAATTTTTCAAGCTAGATATGAAATCAAACACATCTCTTGCAACTCACTTAAAATACATTGAAAGTCTCTTAACTCAGCTTACATGAATTGATCTCAAGATGAATGAAGAAATTTGTATTGCTGTGTAGTGAAAAAGATTGCCTCTTGACTATAATAATGTGTCAACTACATTGATCAATATGCCTAGTCCTAAGCTGGTTGACATTAAGGCCTCCTTGCTGGAAGAAGAAAGGAAGGTAAAATCTAAGAATAACCAAGCACCTCTAAAGATGAACAAATGTTATGTACAAGGGCCAAAAAGAACTAGTATGTGACTTCTGCAAAAGGATTGGGCACACAGAGAAATTATGTCATGCTAGGAAGAGGTCCCAAAAGGCCTCTCTAGTTGCTATTAAAGAAGAAGAAGACATGGAGTAAAAGAAGAAGAAGACCACCAAGAATCTCATCAATCCTTCTATTCTAATAGACTTTTTTAGCCTTTTATTGCCTAGCCCTAATGCTTCTGACATAATCTTGTAAACTCCTCTTGTAACCTTGTACTACAACCTTTGTACACTTTGTGAGGCTCCTCTTACAGCCTCTCGATGTCCACCATGTCTTTGGTACCCACACTTAGTCCTTTTTGCGACCGCCTCTAGTGTTTACCATGTTTGTGGTGTGCCCACACTTTGCAAGTGGTTCCTCACTAAAGCCTCTACACACTTTGTACTTCTCTAGTTGCGCTTGAGGAGGGGTGTTGAGATATTGGTGATCACTAAGTACTAAGTAGGACACTAGAGTCATCATTGCTCTTGTGAAACTCATCTGTAAATCGTGTATGAATATTTTTTATTTTACATAAGGAAAATGCACCCACATACCTATCCAAGGAGTCATTGAGGTGAATTTGGATCTTATTTGGTTGGAGCTATACGAAACCTTAGACCATCAACAAGTAAAAGTTGTGGGTTAGATGTGGAAGTAGGAGTAAGTGAAAAATCTTTAGACAAAGACTCACTCACTATCTCAATACATCTTAAAATTAGTAGAAAAATTAATATTTAGATGCTGTTATTGAAGGCAAAAAAAGAAGAAGAAACAAAGGATTGCTTGTTGACTTGTGAAGGTCAAAGTGTACAGTAGTGAGAAGTTAAGAACTTCTTGATGTGAAGGAACAAGCTAAGACTTGATATCTTGAAATGATTCACAAAGCTCGTAAAATAATCTTGAGTTATTGTCATGATGAGGGTGAAGTGTGAATCAATAACCAGTAAGTTTATGAGAGGCACATCTATTAGCTCTTCTCTTAAGGACTTCTCCACTTATGCACTTCAATCCAACAAGGCATTTACACAAAAATACCAATAACATTTGGCTTCAAAGGGATACCCTTGAGCATGATCACTAACACAATCCCCATCAAAATGTGTCAAACAAAGGATGTACTCCATGAAATCCAAGTTATATGCAAGATGTGATGGAACATGTAAAACTTTGAAAGCAAGGTTCATCTATGTGATAGACCACACGAACTAGGTATCACCTCTAATAGTGGTATTGAAGAACATTCTCCATTAATTATAACATATTTACTATATTAACCAAGGGATAACTATCTGTTACCTAAATGAAAACTATGCTCAAGCCTCCAGTTATAAACAGTAGGTAGAAAATCTTCATCACCAATAAATTGGAGGGAGGGGGAGGTTTCACATTTTTCCATGACCAACCTAGTTTCTATCTTCTAGCTATTGATGTGTATAATTAAACTATGGTGGGGGTCACGACAAGGGAATGTGGAAATAGCAACGACAGTTTGCGATGCAAAATAGCAACGTTGTTATTTTTGTGTCACTTTTTGCATCACTATTTGCATCTCTAAGTCAATTTAGCAATGCTATTTGCGGTTTGCAATGCAAAATAGTTGCATCGCTATTTTTGCATCACAAAGAGTGCCACTAAATTTGATTTACTGACTTGAATAATGACACTAATCAATGAGGCTAGTAGGCACACCTGTCTAAGAAGAAAAAAGGGTTGTAAAGCCGAGTGTGGCATTTGCCACAAACATTTTTGAGAGAGAGTGAAAGAGAGAGTAAGAGGGATCATCACCTTGTGCGGGAGAGTGAAAGGAAGAGGGAAAGAGAGAGAACGAGAGATTCTCACTGCTTTGTCACTAGTGTCGTACACAAAGAAGAGGGAGATCATTGTGAGGGCCGCAATTAAGACTCACAAAGGTCATAAACCATGAAGAAGATGGTATATCAAGGACACATAGCTTTCTTGTTAGAGGGTCATTAACTGAGGGAAGGTTTTCTTGGATGACCTCTAGCTTAACTAAATGCCAAAAGCTGGTATGAGCTGAAAATGGTCCACAATGAGTCATATCCAAAAGAAGAAATGCAACGGTTCTCAATTTTCTACGAGCTACAAGTTGCCATATTGGACTCAGTTACAGATCAACTATTTTTTGGATCCCATATATATTTTAAAGAATGTGTGCAACTTATTATAGGACAAAATCATAGGAAAGAGAGACATTACAGGGATAGGAGAATGGATTTGAAAGAGGTTGGCAAGATGAAGGCACTTTGGCCAGAGCCAAGCACTGATCATCACTTGGAACTTTTGATGGACCTAAAAACGGGTCGGCACTGGCTCATGCACTAGCCGGGCCTCATCACTACGCACAAGGCAACCCCTCGACCTCGTGGCCAGAAGCGTCTATCAAAATCTCTGCCTTCCTAAACATTGCGTTTGTAATACATTGTAGTCCAACTGATCCTAACCCAATATTACTCCTCAGAGGGAGTCCCTTTCACATAGCCAAAAGGCTCGAATCACATATACATGGGGTTCCTCCTACGGCTGAATGCTGTCGACCCTCTGCGACTCTCCTACACCTTGGGGATTGGCCCCTCGATGCATCGCTCAACATATAGACATTTCGCACAAAATCCACTCAAGGTACCATTTAATCGCATACAGGAATGTACCATTGTTCTTACTTCTCTTTCCCCTAGACCCCACGACTAGCCTATGGCTTAGGGTGTCCTGTCTCTCACTCAACGTGGGTCAAGGTCCTACTGAAGACAATTGCTGTGCATCCAGAATTTCGGATACCTTTAAATATTTCCATGATTTATGCATATTATGGATGCTAAGTGCTCAAACAATTATGAAATCAATATTGTGCACATGTGGAAAATATCCTTTCAATGATTTTCAACTACCGTTCTTATGCGGCGTTGCATGAACCTAGCACCAAGAAAACCCTCGTGCTACTAGGCTCTTATTTTTAATTATTTTCGTCCTAAATGCTATGCATAGAAATTAGTAAATTTTCCATCATCTCACATGGCATTTAGACATATTTCAACTACCCTACCCTTCCCCTTTTAAATATTGCCTCGTTGCATAGATTTATAAGGCATTTTGCCATCATTTTATGTGTAAAAAACGGAAAAAGACGCACTAAAATAAGAAGGTGGGGTTGAACTGAGGCAAATCCTCATGCTTCAGTCCCCACAAACATTCACAAACATTGTTCTTAATTTTCATTAATTTTCCGCACCCAAAATACATTTTTCCCCTATTTTTAGTGATTTTTGTCTATTTTCCTTGTATTTTTCCTTATTTTTTGCATTATTTAATTACTAAAAATTCAAAATAGGTTATGGGCTGTGGCCCTTAGTTCCTTCTTGCAGCAAAATTGAAAATTTAGTTAGTGTTCTTATTTATTTTCCCATTTTTATGCCCAAAAACATCATTTTCCCTTGATTTTCCTTATTTTACGTGTTTTAGTATATTATTTTGAACCATGAGATGCATATTTTTCTGATTTTCTGATTATGATCAACAAGTACTCATGGAAAACAGCAACATAAACAATTTTTAGCCCACATGAACAACATTTTATCAATCAAAAGCCATGAAATCTCAAATTTCCTTTGAAAAATTTGAATTACCGCTTATTTGCGTGTTTCGGGTTTCATGTCCATGGCTGCAAATCTGAAAATCAGCAGCACTTCATGCTCAGCACGATCACAAATCACCATTTCCAGCCCGTGGAGCAATCCGGTCCATGCCGGACAAGCCTCCACCATTCTTTCTTCTTCCTTCTTCTTCCCACATGAACTTGCCTTTAGAAGAGAGAGAGGGAGGAGAGAGAAAGACTGATTTTCTATCTCAGCATTCAGGCCATCAATTGAGGAGCGGAGAGCGGCGATAAGATCGGCATACAGAGGGGAATGAGGGGCCAATGACTGTTGAGTGGGTTGTTTGCAGGCTGCAAGTTGCTCCTCTCCATCCCATGGCGAAAAAAACGGCGCCTCCTGTTCATCACGCTTCTTCTTTTTCCCACGATTTCTCTCCCTCTAAAATGCATGCCTTTTGGTTGGGGGGTTAAAATTCCCCCGAAGGGCACCCCCCCTTTGGTCCATGTTGTGGCCACCCTTTCAAATCTTGACCAATTCTTGGCCGTTTCCCCGTCCGGACTCGGAATTGACCTCTGAAAAATCCTAGGCGTCCGGCTTGGCATCACGCATTGGCCAGTAGCTCGTGTCAACCTTCATGACTGTCTGAAAAATTATGAAAAATCAACAAGTGTCGCTCAGGTGCCTTTAAAGCACTTTGGCGCTTAAAATCGTCCTAGATCGAGCCGCCGCCTTTGACATTGAATATTTTTCCCTTGATATTCATAATTTTTAGCTATTTTTAAGCACTTCCCGGCACCTAAACTCCGCTCTCATTGGCGACCACGGGATAGGGCGACTCAGCCCGTCGAATCCACGAACATATCTGCACATAAACAACCAAAGAAGCATCAAACTGATACAAAACAAACATTTATTAAAATTCAGCACAATGCTCACCCTACCCCTTGACAGAACCAAGGCATAACATCCTCAAGGAGTAGGCCTAGCATCATCTAATAGAAGATCCGAAGTGAGTCACTAACCCACTGCTCCAACACAGCCAAACTGAAAAACCTACCAAAGAGGTTGCCTTGAGTGGTAGTCTGAACGACTTACCAACTAAAGACAACACAACTAGGAGCTCCTACAAGGCGAGGACTCCTATATCCTGATCAAGAAGTATTTTTGTTCAGTACATTTCTTCTTTTAGGGTTTTTATTTTATGAACATACTTGGGCATGTAAAAAGGAGGGAGCTGAGCTTAGTGACCCAAGGAGAACAGGGCATCGGTCTCAGGACCTGTCTTGGCACCCAAGAACCTACCAAGCCCTCGCGAGGCGACACTTAATCCTTTTCTAACGCTCACTTTTATTTTCGCTCCAACCTTCCTTGTTTTGTCATCATTTTTTTTTTCCCAACAAGAAGCCACCCCTAGGAAGACAAGGTATCAGCCCCGGGTCTGATTCGTCCCCAGGAACCTACCAGGCCTTCGCAAGGCAATGATCAACTGCTTACACATTTTCATCCCTTTGCTTTTCCTGGGATAGGGTTTAGAACCCCTTTTTACACACCTTCGTACTTATAGTCATCTTGTAGGATATTCAGGATTTCTTGGCATCGTTATGATTATCTGCTGGCAGGCTTCTCTAACTGCCTCACTACTAACAAGAACTCCTAGAACGGCTGCCTAGCAGGCTAGCAGAACAGGGCCACTAGGACTTCCTTCTAAAACAGGTATTTCGATGCCTGACAATGTCTTTACAGGAGGCAATGACTACTCCAACCTCCCTTAAACATACATAGCCTAAACCTGGGACTTCATGCCTTGGTTGCCGGTCCCCAACAAAAATATATCCCCTCGACAAGTACAAAGACACATATAACAGGAAAGAAAGGTACCCGTAAAGGAGAGATATCACCTGGATTGGCTACAAGAAGCTTCCATCGCAGCAAAAAGCTCCTCTAGGCTCCACCAAATTCCACGAACCACGAAATCTGTCCAGCACAACACTTAAAACAAAAACCCGATTAAACACACCCGCACTAGACGGGGAAATGGCCCTCTTGGCCTAATGAAACAAAACATGACTATGCATAACATCCTCCTGGAAACAACTATGATAGACAGCAAAGCATACTATTCCCAGGGGAACAGAGGCTCGTAGCCCTAAACTAGGTGCATTAAATTATGACCCATCCCTCCTGCGTATATCGCAAGAGGTGTTCGCATCACATGTCGTCTAATCAGTCTGTGGGTCCAAGATAATAAAGGCAGATGAGTCTCACCTACCCTCTGCATCACCCAGATCAACCATCGTCTGCCAAAGAGGGCATGTTCAGAAAGCATACCCCACAAACGGCCAGGTCCTGTCTCACCATCAATAGATATATCGGGACAAGGGCCACAATTAAAGAAGAGGTCTTCTTCATACGCAAAATTAGCCAGTGAATCGGCAAACTGATTCCAATTTCGTGGAATCAGCTGAAAAGACACTCTATCAAATTCGTCTAGCAGGGCTATGGCAGTATGATGGTACATGCAAAGGATGGGGTTTCGTACCATGTACGTCCCATTGAGTTGATTTAAAACCAACTGAGAGTCCCCTTTCACCAATAACTGGCGGATACCACCCTTCTTTGCAATATTCAAACCCATAATCAGGGCTTTGTATTCTGCCATATTATTGGTAAAATTCACCCCGAGATAAGTAGCTAACTTCATGACAATGTGTCGTCGGGGATCTCGGATGACAACCCCTACACTTCCTTTTTTTCATGCACCCCTGGACGCCCCATCAAAGTACAATGTGTACGTCCATAAAGGGTTTACATATCCCGCCATCCTGAACTCTACTCATAATTATGGTAATCGAAATTTAGCATATTCAACGGGTGGACTGTAGGCTCCATCCCTCCATCATCATTGAATTCAACAGGGATGCTCGTCAAAATTTGTAGGCAGTGATGGCAGAAGACCTTGATCTCCCAAATAAATCTCCCGCCTTCTTGCTCAGTCACCTTATATCCTTTGCTCCACCAAATGAGCTTTCCCTGATGATACCTCTGTTCTAAATATGGGTGTTCTAAATAAGGGATCAGACGACCCATCAACCTTTATCACGATTTCCTTGCAGATGTTTGATCGATCTCTCCTAGACCTGCAAGGCAGTCATAGCATTAGTGCAATCAGAAATAATAAGGTTTAATCTTATTAAGATTAACCTTATTTTTAAATTCTATCCCCTCAAGGTCAGCTAACAAAACTGTGGATTTATTCTTTCCTATTCTAACGATCCTATAGGGCCCATCCCATTTGGGCTCTAGCTTGCCTGGAAATAATTCACAACGTGCGTCATAATACAGAACAAGCTGTTCTTTCTTGAAGGTGTATTTCTTGGCTTTGATGTCGTGTAACTGCTTCATTCGGTGCTTCGCCACTTCTTGGTGCAATAAGCTTTGTAGTTTAAGCTCATCTAAATGTGCCAGTGTCGTCAAGCGCTCAAAAAGTGCATCTTCATCGCTCAAAGAATGATTGATGGCAAACCGAATAGTCGGCAGCTCAATCTCTAAAGGCAAGACACACTCCTCCCCATATACTAACTTGGACGGGGTATGGCCAGTGGCTCGTTTGAAGGTCGTATTATAAGCCCACACTGCCACGTATAACTTTTTATCCCAATCCCGTTTCTTTTCTGACATAATTTTGGACAGGATGCCCACCAGCTGCTTGTTGGTGCTTTCAACTTGCCCATTGGCTTGCAGATTATATGGGGTTGTCTTGTTATGCTTGATTTGCCACATCTCTGTCAAACCTTTAATCACCTTATTCAGGAAATGGGTTCCGTGGTCCGACACTAATTCTTTCGGCGGACCAAACTGGCATATTATCTGCTCTAAAAGGAAACTAGCAGTTTCTTTAGCATCATCTTTCCTTGTTGCACGTGCTTCTGACCACTTTGTGAAGTAGTCAGTTGCTACAATGATGTACCTCTTTTGTGTAGTCGACGACGGAGTAATAGGACCCACAAAGTCTATTCCCCACTTCTCAAATGGAAGTATCGCCATAATAGGGTTGAGTGGTCGTTTCCTATTCTCTCGACTATCATGTCGTTGGCAAATATCGCATCTCTTAACATACGCAAACGCATGCTGGAAGATGGCAGGCCACCAATAACCTGCTCTTAAAGCCTTTTGTGCTGTAAGCCATCCAGCAAAATGGCCACCGCAAGCAGAATCATGGCACTCTTCCAAAATGAATGGCACCTCGTCAGGCATCACACATCGGCAATAGATGTCATCAACCCCTTGCTGATATAATGTACCTGCGATCAAGGCAAACTTTAACGCTTGCTGCTTAATTTTCCTTCTCTCAGCTTTAGATAATTCGGATCCCGCCTCTCCCGTCGATAAATAATGCGTTATTGAAGCGTACCAGGAGGGAATAGATACCGTATTTATTTTAAATAACAACTCCATGTCACTACCTTCAGCCACAGATTCTTTTGGCTCCCCAAAGTCCACAAGACATTCCACGATGCCTTGCAACCTTGGTGGCTTATTCCTGATTTCATAATCAAATTCCTGCAAAGTGATCAACCACTTTGCTAGACGATCAGGCGGCTGTAGCTTATTCATCAATAATCGAAGTCCCTCCGCCTTCGTATAAAGCACGACTTTCTCATAGAGAATATAATGCCTGAATTTCTTGGTCCCAAAGACCATCGCTAGACACAATTTCTTCATGTAAGTATAGTTGATTTCGGATACCCCCAGCTTCCGGGTAGCAAAAGTAATCGGGTGGTACCACTTCTCTTCCCAAATTTGGGCTAAACAGCAGCTGATACTATACATGGTGGCTGCCAAAAATATATAGAACACCTCACCTCTTTTAGGTGCTTTTAAAATGGGCGCTCTTGCTAGCTCTTGTTTCACATCCTCGAATGCTACCTTACAAGGGTCACCCCATACAAACGAACAGCTAAAGGACAATAAATTTGTAAGCGGCAATGTTCTTTCTGCCAAGGCGTTTATGAATCTACGGTAATAACCAACCGAAGACAGAAAGCTATGAACTTCTTTCGGAGTGCATGGTGGACCCATGGCAACTATAACTTTGACCTTCTCGGGGTCTGTCGCAATTCCTACCGAACTGACCACATGACCCAACAATAGCCCATAAGGTACTCCAAAAACACACTTCCGTGGGTTTAGAGCGATGCAAAATTGTCTACAGCGCTCAAAGCATTTTCTCAAAACGATCAATTGCCTTTCTCTCACAGTGGCGGCCCCTAAGTCATCAATAAACACCTTCAACTCTTCAAGGGATATGTCACCGAATGTCTTATCTGCTGTTCGTTGCCACGAACCAGGCGCATTGCATAAACCAAAGGCCATCACATGGTATGCAAAAGTACCAAATACAGTGATAAAAGTTGTTTTCAACTTGTCCTCTTCTGCAATTGCCATTTGGTTGTATCCTGCATAGCAATCCATAAACGAATATATCTCCCTACCCACTAATTGATCCAAAATCTGGTCAATAAATAGCAATGGGTAGTAGTCCTTAATTGTTTGCTTATTCAGCTCCCTAAAGTCTACACATAATCGGATTTGATTATTATTCTTCTTTCTAATCACAACTGGCGAACACCATTCCGTGTGTTGCACAGGAAAAATCAAACCTGCTTTTCGAAGCTTCTGTAACTCTTCAAACAACCCGTTCCTCAGTTCGAAAGGCATACGCCTTACTTTCTGTCGTACAGGATGACTGCCCTCTTTCAACGGAATTGTATGAACAGCAAGACTAGGAGGAATGCCTCTCAGCTCGTCATAACTCCAGGCAAAGATATCACGGAATTCCTGAATCAAGGCCACATAGTCCTCCCTTTCTGCTGTGCTGAGCATAGAACCTAATTTGATTGGTCGTGAATCATCAGGCGTACCAAGGTCTAGCTTGATAACATCTGCATCTCTTATACGATCTTGGCCCTCTATCGGCTCATTCAAAGTGATCTGATAGATGTCCTCTATGGTGGATCCCTCTTTGGACTCATCACTCGATGATGTCTCACTGGCAGATAAATCTTCTAGTGTCTCCAATTCTGTAGAAGATAGAGGAGCTCTCTCACTCTGCGGGGACTCAGGATAAGCATCAACCACCACACACTGGGCACCTCTGCCGAATATCAGTCGACTGGCGGGTATATCTACTTGGCAGTCTGCTTGGAAGATCCAAGGTTGTCCGAGTAATACTTGGTAACTTGGACGGCCTGCAAAACGAATCACCCTAAAGTCCAACATGCATTCTACATTTGCAACAGTAACATGGACCTTAGTAATGCAGCCTTCCGGCTGTCTCAAACTATCATCTGCCATTCTTAGAATTGTGGAGGTATCTTTTTGGATCGCAAGACCCAACCTTTCCATCAGTTCAGAATTCATAATGTTAACAGATGATCCCGTGTCGACAATGGCATAATCTACTAATATCCCATCGACATAGGCTGCAACCCTTGGGCAATGCTTCTCAGCATGCTCGAACCAGTCATCACCAACTCGCGCAATACCCAAAGGTTCTACGATATGCCCGGTACGTAGGATCTTTCTAAATTCCTTGCGTACTCCTGGGGAAAGCTTAATAAGCTGTAAGAGATTCACATCCGGCTTGACTTCGCAAAGAGAGCTCGCCAAATCGAATTCATGATAGTTCGATAGAGCTCACTTTTCACACCAAACCATCCGCTCTTTAGGTCGCTGAACTGGCTTTATTGCCTCTTTCTTAACTTTCACCTTCTTCTTTGATGGTTCCTTATTGGCTTTACTCTCTACGGGCTTCAAAGGTCCCCCTTCCATGGCAGGATCTAAAACTTGCGTTCCTTTGTCGCCTTGTTTAGGGTTTCCGTCGACAGGCTTATCCTTGTCGGCTTCTCTACCCTTTTGACCTATTGTAAGGACAGCTCGCAGATTAGAGGTTTCAGCATCATTAACGCGTACAGCCTCAATCAAACTAACCCCACTACCACTTGGTAGCTCCTCCACTATAGTCTTTGGTCGTTGAAGTATTTGTTTAGGCCCATCTTCTCGCTGGGAATCACTTCCTTGGGCACGATGATTAACAGGCCTTGGTTGCCGACTACCTCGCTGGAGGGAACTGATCTTACTCCAGCAAGTAGCTGCTAAATGGCCAGATTTTCCACAGATGTCGCACTTAACATTTGGGCAATTTCTTGGATAGTGTTGCCCACCACACCATTTTCAACTAAACCTCAAAGGTGCACCCTTATCTGGATATCTACTTCCTATCAAATTTTGTTGTTTTTTAAGGAAGTTGACATCAACGGCTATTTGTCGATACTGCTCCGTAATCATGTCAGTATAATGCTTCATCATGTCCTTAACCTGGCCAAGAACATTGGAAGCGCTCGACTCATAGCCTTGGTCATTACCATGTCGTTCCATCGGCCTAACAATTCGATTAGGCACTGGTTGTTGAGCCACAGGCATGGCATTAGAATTCACCGCCTAGCCTCCACCATTTGGAGCCATTTGACTGCCCGTAGGCATCGATATGCTAGGGGGAGCTGGTAATAAAGGCACATTCTGCATCATGTTCCCTCTCCCATTAGGGTTAGCCATCGATATCCCTTGGCCACTACTGCCATTGGCCATCGCCACATTGTTTCCCAACACTAAACCCATATTCGAATTGCCTCGAGAAGCATAGTCTGCTTGTAGTCGGGATTCCACCTCTTGTGCTCGTGTAATGGCAGTATCTATATCCCCCAAGGGGACACTACTCAACTGCAATTGAATGTTAAAGTCCAAACCATGTAGGAAATATTGCAATTGGGCAGCTGCGGGGATGGGAATAGAGGTGTCCAACTTACGAAAAACCTCTTTTATTTTCTTCGCATAAGCACGAATATCCTCGTGTGGTTCTTGGCGGGTCATGTTGAGTACACACAACGAATATTGCCCACTCCTTTCAGGGGCAAACTCCCTTCGAAAAGCTCCATAAAATGAATCAATATTCAATATGGTTCCGGCTTCTAAACCATGATACCATATAGCAGCTCTTCCTTTGAGAGTCATGTTGAAGAACATCATTAAATGTCCTTCTTCTTGGATGCGACAGTTAAACATCAGCTTTTGAAACTCCCTAATGTGGAGTTTCGCATCTTCCTCAACTAGCCCATTAAAAATGGTTAGCGGGTAACCTAGAGCCGGCAAATTCGTCGTTCCTGTTGGAATTGTAATAGGCTGCACCATGACGAGGATTGGATTTGCACTAGGAATAGGGGATGGTGGGGTTACGCCTCCCGCACTGGATATAGACTGGATTATGGAAGGAAGGGGAGCACTAGAGCTTCCACCTTCTCCTAACTTACTGCTTGTGGTACTAAGACCACTAGATCCACTCCCTTGTAAGGGTTCAGCACCGCTACGCTTAGGGGAATATCTCCTAAAAATTTCATCACGTCGCCTAGCTCTTTCGTCTCTCTCTTGCTTTTGGATTTCTGCTAGACGATGCTTATCGATAAATAACGGATCAATCACAGTATCCTTTGGCATAAACTGCTAGTTGGTCCCTAGACAACCAGGATTCGAGGACCGCCACTTTTAAGCGGCTCCCGGCAGACGCACCATTGATGGACCTAAAAACGGGTCGGCACTGGCTCATGCACTAGCCGGGCCTCGCCACTACGCACAAGACAACCCCTCGGCCTCGCGGCTAGGAGCGTCTATCAAAATCTCTGCCTTCCTAAACATTGCGTTTGTAATACGTTGTAGTCCAACTGATCCTAACCCAATATTACTCCTCAGAGGGAGTCCCTTTCACATAGCAAAAAGGCTCGAATCACATACACATGGGGTTCCTCCTATGGCTAAATGACGTCGACCCTCTGCGACTCTCCTACACCTTGGGGATTGGCCCCTCGATGCGTCGCTCAACATATAGACATTTCGCACAAAATCCACTCAAGGTACCATTTAATTGCATACAGGAATGTACCATTGTCCTTACTTCTCTTTCCCCTAGACCCCACGACTAGCCTATGGCTTAGGGTGTCCTATCTCTCACTCAACGTGGGTCAAGGTCCTAATGAAGACAATTGCTGTGCATCCAGAATTTCTGATACCTTTAAATATTTCCATGATTTATGCATATTGTGGATGCTAAGTGCTCAAACAATTATGAAATCAATATTGTGCACATGTGAAAAACATCCTTTCAATGATTTTCAACTACCGTTCTTATGCGGCGTTGCACGAACCTAGCACCAAGGAAACCCTCGTGCTACTAGGCTCTTATTTTTAATTATTTTCCGTCCTAAATGCTATGCATAGAAATCATCAACTTTTCCATCATCTCACACGGCATTTAGACATATTTCAACTACCCTACCCTTCCCCGTTTAAATATTGCCTTGTTGCATAGATTTATAAGGCATTTTGCCATCATTTTATGTGTAAAAAACGGAAAAAGACGCACTAGAACAAGAAGGTGGGGTTGAACTGAGGCAAATCCTCATGCTTCAGTCCCCACAAACATTCACAAACATTGTTCTTAATTTTCATTAATTTTCCGCACCCAAAATGCATTTTCCCCCTATTTTTAGTGATTTTTGTCTATTTTCCTTGTATTTTCCCTTATTTTTTGCATTATTTAATTATTGAAAATTCAAAATAGGTTATGGGCTGTGGCCCTTAGTTCCTTCTTGCAGGAAAATTGAAAATTTAGTTAGTGTTCCTATTCATTTTCCCATTTTTATGCCCAAAAACATCATTTTCCCTTGATTTTCCATATTTTACGTGTTTTAGTATATTATTTTGAACCACGAGATGCATATTTTTCTGAATTTCTGATTATGATCAACAAGTACTCATGGAAAACAGCAACATAAACAATTTTTAGCCCACATGAACAACATTTTATCAATCAAAAGCCATGAAATCTCAAATTTCCTTTGAAAAATTTGAATTACCGCTTATTTGCGTGTTTCGGGTTTCATGTCCATGGCTGCAAATCTGAAAATCAGCAGCACTTCATGCTCAGCACGATCACAAATCACCATTTCCAGCCTGTGGAGCAATCCGGTCCATGCCGGACAAGCCTCCACCATTCTTTCTTCTTCCTTCTTCTTCCCACATGAACTTGCCTTTAGAAGAGAGAGAGGGAGGAGAGAGAAAGACTGATTTTCTATCTCAGCATTCAGGCCATCAATTGAGGAGCGGAGAGCGGTGATAAGATCGGCATACAGAGGCGAATGAGGGGCCAATGACTGTTGAGTGGGTTGTTTGCAGGCTGCAAGTTGCTCCTCTCCATCCCATGGCGAAAAAAACGGCGCCTCCTGTTCATCACGCTTCTTCTTCTTCCCACGATTTCTCTCCCTCTAAAATGCATGCCTTTTGGTTGGGGGGTTAAAATTCCCCCAAAGGGCACCCCCCCTTTGGTCCATGTTGTGGCCCCCTTTCAAATCTTGACCAATTCTTGGTCGTTTCCTCGTCCGGACTCGGAATTGACATCCGAAAAATCCTAGGTGTCTGGCTTGGCATCATGCGTTGGCCAGTAGCTCGTGTCAACCCGCACGACTGTCTGAAAAATTATGAAAAATCAACAAGTGTCGCTCGGACGCCTTTAAAGCACTTTGGCGCTTAAAATCGTCCTAGATCGAGCCGCCGCCTTTGACATTGAATATTCTTCCCTTGATATTCATAATTTTTAGCTATTTTTAAGCACTTTCTAGCACCTAAACTCCGCTCTCAACTTCCTTGTGCTCCTCGGGTCATGTCCACTAAAGAAGAGTACATTATTGTGAAGATAATCATTAGGTCTATCTACACGTCGGTGGGTATGATGCATCCCCTTAGATCGGCTTTCTCTAAAGACAACCAACTCTATCAGGGTTGAAATCCTATGATTGGCATAGGATATGTCAGGTTTTTCTTGACCTTGGTTGCAAGTAGCCTCAATATTTTGCTATTAGTGTCTACTCAATGTTCATAATGCTTCTTCATTTGTGATAGTTTGTACTACCAATTGTAATCATGGGATGCCTCACACTAAAAATACATGAGGCAATTTATAGGTTTTCAAATTTAGTGCAATGAATATCACAAAAGGAGATCAAGAAATCCTATATTGAATCTACAAGGCAAGGAGAGGTGGAGATGGTGTGTCTCTTTGAGAAGTACATACCCACAAGCATGCTCATGATACAAACTCACCTCCTGGTGCACTCGTAGATGAAGGGAAGATTGTGGACCCATCCATAAGAGATGGGTGTTCTTCTTGGAGTGCTTCATGAAAACCCTAAAGGGCTTTGTGCGAGCAACGAGCTTAGTGAGAAGGTAGCATGGCTAAAAATTGGCTTGTATTGTAGGCATTATTGCATATTCTAGAGTGGCTACCAATGGTGGATTCAAACAAGAGTATGATATTTTCTCTCTAAAGGATGATGATAGACTAACCATAGATGTGGTTATTAGAAATGGAGTAGAAAAAAGGATGGATGTTGCCATGGAGGAGAAAGTGAATTGTTTTTGTATGTTGCATCATACATCGAGGGAGCAGTGGCTCCCTAGGTACGAGGAGGCAAGAAAAGATCAAGAAGAAAGGTGATCCAAATTTCGATGCAGTACACACCATCAACACATTCCATATACTTGTTGCACAAGTGTCGCACCTAAACTCATGGGATCATTTCACCCATTGAAAGGTGTTTCCTAGTCAAGGAATTATGTTTGGTCAAGATGTAGGGTTTGGGGTGTCTTCTTACCCAACCCAACCCTAATTGTACTAGGCTGACAATGTTCAGTCCTAGGGTTTCCAAACTCAATGTGAGTTTTAGCATTAGGCCGATCGATCCTTAGGGTAGAAACCCTAGATTGTTGTTTGCATGGGCGTCCAATTAACCCAAACATTCTGTGAATGTGGGTAGGACCTTCGGGTTTGAGGGTCTCGACTTAGTGTCCAAATGCGACACTAGGCATAATTTCTAATGTGCTAAACCCTAGCTAGCACTTTGAGGTGTTCGTTGTACCAACTAGCTATGCTTATATGAATCCCTTGAGGGTTATACGCTTACAAGTGATCTAGCCAAATCGGTCTACTTGTGTTGTGAACTGTAGATACACCAGATATACAGAGGTCTCTTGGTTATGCCCAGGAGCATGGTCATCGATGGGAGAGGACACAACTTAGACATACCCCAACACTAGGGTATGGATACATTGTAGATGACAAGATATATACTATAATAATGAACCATGAGGAGAGGAGGGTGATGTCTTCCTAGAGAGATTTGTGCCAATGAGTATTTAGGCACAACCTTATGGACCATTGAAAAAATATACCAGAGGGAAGCAAGGACTATTTAGTTGTATCTTTGCATGAGAAGTTTGTGGTTTCTTGTAACGTGTCCCCCTATCCACTTTGCAGGACACGTCTTAGCAGCCCATTGGGAAGAGAGTCTAGAAAGTGCTGCCCATCACTCCCAAGGAATGTCAAGGGGGTTGCGATCTACGTCTTCCTGAGTCTGCCACAAAGCGGAAGCATTCCAACCGTTCCCACTTAGGATCGACCTGAATCAGGGTTTTCCTAGTGGTCAAATTCCTAGAATGGTAGCTAGCGTGGAGCCCCCTGGCGAACTACTTTACGCAAAAATGTCAGGGTGGAAGCGGATTTATACTACAATTGGTTCAAGGAGAATGGGAAACGAGAGGGATGCGAAGCTCGACCTCTTTGCCTATAAGGCATAGTCCCATTCTGTTCCCCTAAAATAGTATAAATCGGAACTCTAGCTCTCTAGATTCTAGGTCATCATTTACCTTGCTGTCAATTTCTTTGAGAAAAGTTCTCAGCTAACCGGGACCACCCTTCCGTAGGATGGCCCCATGGTCACATCCACCACACTTTCCTCAAGTTGCTTTAGTTATCTAATTACCTACCACATTTAGTTTGACAAGAAAAAACAGCTTCTTTAATTAACCAATTAATCATTGGTTTCTTCATGTAACTTAGGCAGCATTGACATAGAAAAACAGTATCAAACAAGTTTCTTTTCAACATTTGATCTTTATTTATCAGTCTTTGGAATACACCATATAATCCGCATGAAGGTTATTCCATAATCCACCCAAAGGCAATTCCATAATCCGCCCGAAGGCTATTCCAGCAATCCTCAGGGATCGCTATTCCAAGTTTGCGCCTGTTGACTAGTATGCGGGCCTTGAGATCCAATCTCGAGTCATGTCGGCCTCTTGTGTAGGACCTAGAGACAAGGGATTTACGGCCAAAGCCCCCCTAGCACCCACGGAGAGACCTCTCGCGAGCGGCAGGTTCAGTCCACATACCCAGCGTGACTAACAACCCCCTTGGATAGGGTCAGGCAAACAGTCAGGGGCAACTGATGCTGCCACTCCCTCCAGGCTTTCAACCTGAAGCAAAAGTTATTTTCCAGTATTAGTTCCTTGAGCAAAGAAGAACAAATAGTGCTCCTAAGTGTACGAACACAAGCACTCTAGTGGTCCTTTATACGGCCAACTGCTAAGGTGTGAATCCTTTTCTCCGAATACATCCAGCATTTGATTCGGGATTAATCGCGACTTGACAGGATCCCAAGGGTTTCATAAACTAAGTTTCTTGTTTACCCTTTATCCTTGAGTTAGGGTTTATACCCTTTTGACCCAAATTGTTTCCACCTTAGATTTCCATAAGTTATAGACAATAAATCCTGGGCAACCCTGTTGTCCCCACTTGATTGGTTAATTGCTTGCTAGGCAATTTATAAATACCCTAACTTGGCAAATCAGTCCTAAGGAAGGGTGTTAGATATGATCAATGTCCCACTCTCATTAGGTGCTACCAATGATACATGGTGCTCAAAGTTGTAAGGCCCCCATTATGAGGAGAAGCCAAATGTGAGCCCGGACATTGGTTGAGTCTTGACTTGTATATCAGATGAGGTCTATGTGGCTGAATGGAAAAAAGGTGATCATTGTGGGTCTAATATTTGGGTTAGACGGAGTGGTTAAGCTCGTAACAACTCGAGGTGCATTTCATCGAGTTGTGGAGTAAGGGAGTTAAAAGGGGCCAACCTCACGACCTTCGTGGGCTATAAAGTTAAAGCCCTTCGCAGCCATCTCTCACTCATCTTTCACCCAGTTAGAGTTGTTGTTCCAGCTAGGCTTAAGCTCTTCACCTATCTTCTGTCTAGATCGCCATCTAAGCTTCACACAGTGGAAGCGCACGGGTGGACAGAGCCATCTTTGTATCAATTGTTTGGAGTTAAAGAATTTATTGATTCTAATCTTATATGTTGTGTACTCTCTATCTCTTTCTCAGATTCTGTTCGCTGCGCCATATAATATTTTACATGGTATCAAAGCCCAGGGGGCTCTAGAGATCGGAGAGTGTGGAAGAGGTAAAGGCTTCAACAGCAAAGAGAAACTATGTCGACTTCCGGAAGCGGTTCTGGCGCA
The DNA here is from genome assembly GCF_053477565.2 of Lygodium microphyllum. Lineage (NCBI taxonomy): Eukaryota > Viridiplantae > Streptophyta > Polypodiopsida > Schizaeales > Lygodiaceae > Lygodium > Lygodium microphyllum. The sequence continues at coordinate 100,204,925 of NC_141161.1, forward strand.
TCAGGAAGCAGTGCAGGAGGTGGTGTTATTGTACCGGCTATTCAAACACTGAGGATTTGTCCACCAACCTTCAGTGAAGGCAAGTTAGATGGTACAAACTACACCTTGTGGAAGTTCAAAATTACAACTATCCTTGATTCTTATGAGCTTCTGGAGACTGTGCTGGGGACTGACACAGAACCACAACCTACCCTCGACCCATCAAAGCCTAGTGTGATGATTCCTTTAAATGCAGATCTTCTATGAGCTTGGAAACAAAGGAATGCAGATGCATTGTGTGCCTTAGTTACAAGCTGTTCTGACAGTGTTTTGACATTGATTCAACATACAACCAAAGCATCAGAGGCTTGGAATGTACTAAGGAGTTAGTATGAAACACGAAACCAAACAAGGATTCAAAACTTAGAGAATCAACTAGCAGTGGAGAAGTTTGTTGAAGTAGAGACGGTTGAAGCATTCATCACTCGGATTAAGAATCTGCGCGACCAGATGGCTGGAGGTGGGATACAAAAGACTAGCGAAGAGCTAGCTCGGAGGTGTCTTCGGATTTTTCCACAAAAGTTTGATGGACTAGTAACTGCCCTTAATACTCAGGTGAGACCTCAAGCTTTGACTTTTGAGGGGTTTTGTGCATTATTAATGGAGGAGGAGTTGAGGCTGAAAGCCTGAGAAGGAAGCAACAATGGAGATGCTGCATTCTCTGCCAATGCAAAAGGCAAAGGTGTTTCCTCCACCAAAAATGATGGTGACAAAAAGAAGAAGGGCAGCAAGAAGAAGTTTCAAGTAGAGTGCTTCTACTGCAAGAAGAAAGGACATACAATTGCAGATTGTCGTGTCAAGAAGGCAGATGAAAAGAATGGTACCCTTAAAAGTAAAGGGAAAGAGACAGCCAATACGACTGAAGCAAAGTTGGAATTATTCATGGCGACCATTGAGGAAGTGTGCTCCTCGGTGCAAGAAGAATCTACCACTAACTCATGGGTGTTGGATAGTGGGGCCTCCCGTCACATGACCAACAAGAAATGTCTATACAGTTCTATGCAGCCTCTACAAGAATCCATCATTGTGACTGTTGGAAATGATGCTAAATGCCCTGCTACGGGCACAGGTACTATTTCTTTTGTTGCTGCAAATGGTGAAGTCAAAAAGCTTTCAAATGTGTTGTATGTTCCCGAAATCAGGAGAAATCTCTTATCAGTTGCTGCCATAACTGATATTGGTCATGAAGTGAGGTTCAAGAAGACAAGTGCAAAAATTCTTGATAGTGCTGGCACAATTGTTGGCAAAGGAGAAAGAAGGAACAACCTGTATGAGCTAAGTGCTCTTACAGCCACCGCTGGAGTGGGCACAAGTAAGCTTTGGCATGAAAGGTTTGGACACATCGGATTTGCAGTGTTGAAGGACATGCAAAAGCAAGGTATGGTTGCTCACCTACCTACAATAACTAAATTGAAGGAACCATGTGAAGCTTGTATAATGGACAAGCAACAGAGAAAGGCATTTCCACAAGAAAGCAAGAATAGAGCACAGGCTCCTCTAGAGTTGGTGCATGCTGTCTTGTGTGGTAAGATGCCTACACAGGCCTTGGGGGCCGCATCTTCTTATTTTATGTTGATTGTCGACGACTACAGTAGGAAGATGTGGGTGTACTTCCTTCGTGATAAGGCTCAAAATTTTGGTAAGTTCAAATAATGGCTAAAACTTGTTGAGAATGAAACAGGGAAAAGTGTGAAGAGATTTAGAACAGATGGTGGTGGTGAGTTCAACTCAAAGGAGTTTGAAGGCTTTTGCAAGAGCAAAGGGATCAAACATCAATTGACGATGCCTCACACACCTCAGCAGAACAGTGTTGTGGAACGCAGGAATCGCACCATTGTGGAGATGGCAAGATGCATGCTAAAGGGCAAGGGATTGCCTAACCATTTTTGGGCTGAAGCTGTTAATACTGCAGTCTACATTCTAAATCAGAGCTACACAAAGGCTCTCAAGGGAAAAACACCCCATGAGGCTTACACTAGTAAGAAACCATCTGTCTCACATTTCAGAATTTTTGGATGTGAATGTTATGCATATGTTCCAAATGAGAAGAGAAACAAGTTACAACCAAAAAGCAGAAAATGTATCTTCTTGGGTTATAGTGATGAGCAGAAGGCTTACAAATTATATGAGCAAGAGGCAAAGAAGATCATTGCGAGCTGTGATGTGGTTTTCAAGGAGGAGCCACATACAGTGGAGGAGGAGAAGGCAAGTTCTTCCACTTTATCATCAAGCGAAGAAGTAGTCCACTATGAACCTGTCCCGAGAGCTATCCCTATCCTTAAGGAGGAGGAAGCATCATCTTCAGATGATGAGGAAAAAGTTCACCAACCTGACATCACCCCAGCGGAAAAGCCATTGCCGCGCTGGGTGAAGCAGATCTATGACCACAATAATCCTATGCTTGCATCTGTTGAGGAGAAGGCAGACGGACCAAGGAGGTCTCAGAGAATAGAGGAGCAAAGGAGGGCTTCTGCTCACATAGTCAATATGGCCTTGATGGTTGAGATTATGAGAGAAGTAAAGGAGCCAACTGACTTAGAAGAAGCACTTGCAGATCCATCATGGAAGGCTGCTATGCAGGCGGAGTATGATAGCATAATGAAGAATGACACTTGGGAGCTAGTGGATCGACCAGCAAAGCGGAAGTTTATTGGCACCAAGTGGATCTGGAAGGTAAAGTACAAGGCTGATGGTACCTTAGAAAAGTACAAAGCTAGAATGGTTGCCCAAGGATTTTCACAAGTTGAAGGGTTTGATTTTCAAGAGTCATTTGCCCCAACTGCCAAAATGACCACTATTCGCACGGTACTTGCAGTGGCTGCCCACAAGAAGTGGCCAGTGTACCAAATGGATGTTAAGTCAATGTTCTTAAATGGTGACGTCAAGGAGGAGGTGTACGTGGCTCAGCCACCAGGGTTTGAGGCCCCCCATTCTGAGAACAAAGTGTGTAAGCTGAAGAAGGCATTATATAGGCTGAAACAAGCCCCCAGAGCATGGTACCAGCGGATAGATAAGTTCTTTTTAAACCTAAACTTCAAAAGATGTGCCTCAGATGCTAACTTGTATGTTTACAGGGATGGTAAAAAGTCTGTAGTGATTGTCCTATATGTGGACGACCTTCTTATTATAGGTGACTATGAATATATGATCAACCAAACTCAAAAGGCTTTGAGTTCTGAGTTTGAAATGTCGACTTGGGCTTGCTGCACTATTGTTTGGGGATTGAAGTCTGGCAAGAGCCAGGAAAGATCTTCATCTCTCAGAAGAAGTATACATGGGAGATCTTGAAGGCATTTGGCATGACCGAGTGCAAGGAGATAGCTACACCTATGGAGGTGAATGCAAAGTTATCCATTGAGGATACATTAGCACTATCAGACATTGGGAGGTATAGGAGGTTGGTCGGCAGTCTGATCTACTTGTGTAACACCAGACCAGATATCAATTTTGCTATTGGTGTTTTGAGCAGGTTCTCAAACAAACCTCATGAGAGTCATTGGAAGGCTGGGATGCGGGCGCTCAGATACTTGAAGAAAACTCTTGACTATGGTATCACATACAGTTTCAGAACTTCTCTTGTGGGGAACTGTGACTCAGATTGGGCAGGAGACATTGATTCTAGGAAGTTAGTTTTTGGTTATTGTTTCTCTTTGGGTTTAGGAATTTTCTCTTGGATTAGTAAGAAGCAACCAACAGTGGCATTGTCTTCTATCGAAGCAGAGTACAAGGCAACTTGTTTTGCTGCATGTGAAGCCGTATGCTTGAGAAGGATTCTATGGCATATGGGAGTGCAGGATGAGTGCTAAGATGTGACAATCAGAGTTGCATCGCCATTGCCAAAAATCCAATGTTTCATGCACGTACCAAACACATAGAGATCCAGTATCACTATGTGTGTGATTTGATGGAGGATGGGATAGTGGAACTGGTCTACTGTCCAACAGCGGAGAATGGAGTAGATATCTTCACCAAAGCACTTACAAAGGTTCTGCTTCAAGTTCATCTTCAGAGACTCGGCATTGGGCCGAGGAGATAGTTCACCTATGGGTGGACATTGAGGGGGGGTGTTAGATATGATCAATGCCCCACTCTCATTAGGTGCTACCAATGATACATGGTGCTCAAAGTTGTAAGGCCCCATTAAGAGGAGAAGCCAAATGTGAGCCCAGACATTGGTTGAGTCATGACTTGTATATCAGATAAGGTCTATGTGACCAGATGGTAAAAAGGTGACCATTGTGGGTCTAATCTTTGGGTTAGACGCAGTGGTTAAGCTGGTAGCAACTCGAGGTGCATTGCATCGAGTTGCAGAGTAAGGGAGTTAAAAGGGGCCCCTATGGTGGGGTCCGGGGGTCCCTTTTAACTGATGGTAAAGGGAATATTCCTTGGCCGACTAGTGGAGGCTTATATGGTAGGTCGGTCAGGCCAACCTCACGAACTTCGTGGGCTATAAAAGATAAACCCCTTCACAGCCATCTCTCACTCATCTTTCACCCAGTTAGAGTTGTTCCAGCTAGCCTTAAGCTCTTCACCTATCTTCTATCTAGATCACCATCTAAGCTTCACACAGTGGAAGCGCACGGGTGGACAGAGCCATCTTTGTATTAGTTGTTTGGAGTTAAAGAATTTATTGATTCTCCTCTTATCTGTTGTGTACTCTCTATCTCTTTCTCAGATTGTGTTCGCTGCGCCGTGTAATATTTTACAAAGGGTGATGTAGTAGGATGACTACTCATCCTCTAGAAAATTAAACTTGTATTTAGAACTTTCCAAACTTGTTCTATGGAGTGGCAATACTATTTTTGTGATTTAGACACAAAACCGTGCGACGTTGCAACTTGTTGCACTAGATAAGTGTCACACCTAACTTGTGGGATTATTTCTCCCATCACACGGTATCCCTTGACTAAGAATAGCTTTGGTCAAGATGTAGGGTTTGGGAGTCCTCTTGACCCAATCAAACCCTTGATCCTACTAGGCCGATAATGCTTTGGCCGTAGGGTTCCTAAATTCATACGGAGGTCTAGTAATTGGTCATCCAATCACTAGGGTGAGAACCCTAGATCATTCTTGCATGGGAATTTAGATAACCCTAACATTCCATGAATGTGGGTAGGATCTTTGGGATCAAAAGTCTTAAATCAGTATCCCAAGTGCCATACTAGGCAGAATTTTAACGTAACTTAACCCTACCTAGCACTTTGAGGTGATCGTCATATACAATCTAATCGTACCTTTATGATTTTCATGTGAGCTACTTAACTATATGCAAACTACTTAGTTGATTAACTAACGCACGATCAGAGATGATCATCCCTTTTAAAGATAAAAATACTTCCTTCTAAATTAGCAAGTACTTTTCCATAAAAGATGCAAGGAAATCAAAGATTTAATATTTTTAATGAAGATGCATTCAAACTTTGATAAAGAACTCCATGCACGACCGATTATCATGAGTCCATCATTGATTTAATCCCTCCTTTTATCACTTAACCCGACCTAAAATGTAACCATCTTGGCATGCAATTTGCAAGGTACATAAATCCTTTCCATGCATTGCGACTACTCAGACATCATTTAATGTTCGTCTATGATTATCTTAATCGCAAGACACAACCAAGAGTTAATTACATAAATGTGTTATGAGTTATATGTCCTATCCTTTGTGAGGTGTAGCAAGATGCCTTTCACAATTCCATCTTTTTACTTATGCATCATGCATTCAGGATTGCAACTTGACCATGGAAGTGCAAGCAATTTCAAATGCATGACATGCAACTAAATCTTGTAGATCGGCGACGAGCAAATAAATTTTCCAATGTGTTTAAACTTGAGTACGAGATTTAAACATGCTTAATGCATTCTTTTCATGCGGGACTATCTAACGGAACTTGGGCATTAGGATCTGGGGTGTTGTCCACTCGAGTATTTGGGGTGGAAGCTCCCACGTGTGTGCCTCGCGACTTTTGCTTTGGAGCCATCGATGATGTAGATCACGACTCAACAAATCTTCGTCTTGGCTCTCTTACGTGCTACGAAGCCACTTCTGTCTGATATCTCCTCCTCCGCGCAAGACACTAGCCTTGCTGGACACAGTTTTAAAAACTGGGGAAGGCATGTATAAACAAAGGCTTATGGAAGCCTTAATGGAAGCTTCCTAAAAGAAGCTCCTAAGCTTCTGAGACAGACTAAATGACGTGGAGAGAGAAAATGATGATTGGAAAATGATGAGGATGGTGGTGAAGATGACGACGATGATGATTATGATGATGACGGTGGTGAGGACGATGAAGGTGGCAGCCCTGGCGCCATGAGGGCAACGTGGCGGCGATGGCGGGCAGCACGGCAGCCTAGGGATCCTTCCTCTCTCCCCTCCTCTCAAGCTTGAGAGGGGGGTCATATAGCTTGAAGGGGGGGGATAGACACACACGTGGCTAGTTGCATGCCTTCTTCCCCCCCCCCCCCCCCCCATGCTCTCCTACTCCACACCCACTCATCTCACAGTCCCTCTCCCTGCCATGCATCGGCTGAAGGGGAGGGGGTTGTTAAAACAAAATTGCAAAATTTTATCCATTATACCCTTTTTTCCCCACCTTGAAGGGGTGTTCATGGGTGGGCTATGGGTTTTAAGCCACAACCTCTTATGCACAACACGGGCTGGAGTTTGCTAGTGCATGCGGAGGGAGCACTTAGCCCAAAATTTTATTGTTGCGGGAGATTGCTTTAAGTTTCTCTTGTGAAGGATGTGCAGGGTCTAGGATTATTAATATTTCATGTGAAAATATTACATTCTCTACCCCTTAGAGGAATCGAGATGTCCTCATCTCGAGAAGATCTGGGGGTATTGTTGGTTGAGAGTACTTTCATCCATCCAAGTGGCATCGTCTTTGGGGAAATCTTTCCACTGGATGAGGTATTCTCTCAAGGTTCTGGATCTCAAATGCCTCTCCCTAACATCTAAGATCCTGTCAGGCCGTAGCTCAAGGACTCCTTGGCTAGGCATTACAACTTGTTGATCATCAAGCACGTGACTAGGGTTGGGCACATACTTTTTCAGTAGACTCATATGGAATACCTTATGAACTTTTAGGTTTTCGAGGAGTTGAAGTCTATAAGCATTAGGCCCTAGGCACTTGAGGATCTTGTAGGGTCCACAATACCTTGGACTTAGCTTTTTGTATTCACCCAAGGATAGGGAACTCTTCTTTGGACGTACGTGAATGAAGACCATATCACCTTCAACGAAGGATCTATCTTGTTGTTTTAGGTCCGTGTAGGCCTTTTTTCTGTCCTTGGCGGCTTGGATGTCCTTTCTTATTGATTTGATTTGGTCATCCATGTCCTCCAACATCTGCTTTGAGGCTTCAACCCTCAAGGTTGGATCTGAAAAGTTTAAAGGACTACGACAATCGTGCCCATACAATGCTTGAAAAGGGGTCATCTGAATGCTTTGTTGGTAAGAAGCATTGTAGGCAAACTCAACTAGTGGCAAATATTGAATCCACTTTTTGGGTTTGCGATAGCAGTGTGCCCTAAGCATATCTTCAATGACTTGATTAACTCATTATGTTTGACCATCAGTTAGGGGATGATAAGCTGCACTGAAACAGAGTTGAGTCCCAATAGCCTCAAAGATAGCCCTCCAGAAGTGTGATGTGAAGAGAGAGTCACGATCACTAATGATTCTTCTGGGTAAACCATGCAATTTGAATATTTCCTTGATAAATAATCTTGCAATGTGTGAGGCTTTATAGTTTTTCTTAAAAGGAATAAGATGTGCAACCTTGGTGAGCATATCCAACACAACCATAATGGAGTTGTATCCTCCCTGAACTTGGGACATGCCAACAATAAAGTCCATACTAATGAATTCCCATTTCATTTGGGGAATGTCAAGTGGTTGCAACTTCCCTGGCATTTTCACATATTCAGCTTTAATGCGTTGACAAGACAAGCATTCAGTGACATATTTGAGAATGTCACCTTTGAGCCTATCCCAATAAAGCTCTTTCTGACCGCATTGAGGGTCTTGGCATAGCCAGGATGTCCTGAGAAAGGGGAGTCATGGGCTTCCCAAAGTATCTTTTGCTTGAGTGATTGGCTTGTCGAGATACATAATCTCGTCCTATAGTAGACAAGTCCACTATTGATAGAGAATTCTTGATACTTTGTTTGTAGCTTCGGGCCTTGATCCTTGATGGGGATCTCCCTTAGCATCTTCTGATAGGTTGGGTCATGGCATGCCTCTTCTTTAGCTAGCTCAAGAATTGGGTTGTTTGGCATGGATACCTTTGTGGCTAGAGATCTTGCTGTTGATGGATCTTGCAAAATCAGAGAATTCAGGAATGCCTTGTGACTGAGTGCATCGGCAACTACATTCTCCTTTCCAGGAAAGTATTTGATTTCAAAATCATATTCTTCCAACACTTCAATCCATCGACGTTGCCTCATATTGAGTTCATTCTAGGTAAAAATCCATTTAAGACTTTTATGGTCCATCACTAGGGTAAATTTGTTACCCAACAAGTAGTGCCTCCAAAGTTTGAGAGCATGGATGATAGCCAACAGCTCCAGATCATGGGTAGCATAGTTCCTTTCATGGCTCTTAAGTTTCTTGAAGAGTATGCTATGGGATGACCTTCTTGCATGAGCACACATCCTAAGGCAAGTGCGCTAGCATCAGTAATCACTTCAAACTTCTTACTAAGATCTTGAAGTTTCAGGATGGGTGTTGATACCAAGCTTTGCTTTAGTTTGTCAAAGCTGGATTGTTCAGCAGGTGTCCATACAATTGATACTTGCTTCTTTAGTAGATCAGTCAGAGGTGCTGCAATTAGAGTATAGTTTTTTATAAAGACCTTGTACCATCCTGTCAATCCAAGAAAGCTACGTATCTCTTTGATAGAAGTTGGTGTTGGCCACTCCAGAACGTCTCTGACCTTGGCCGGATCCACTGAAATTCCTTCAGCCGATACAATGAATCCCAGATATTCAATCTGTTGCTTGAAAAATGCACACTTCTTCTTCTTGGCATAAAGCTTGTGTGCTCTCATTGTTTGAAGAACAATATGAAGGTGGGGTTCATCATCTTCTTCGTGTTTGGAGTAGACTAGGGTATCGTCAAAGAAGACGAGTACGAAGTCATCAAGATAGGGCCTAAATATATCCTGCATTAGCCTGTTGAAGGTGGCAGGTGCATTTGTCAGCCCGAATGACATGACTAGGAATTCAAAGTGTCCATATCTTGTGCTGAATACCATCTTTGGGATATCTTCTTCCTTGATCCTTATCTGATAACACCCACACCTAAGATCTATCTTAGAGAAGATCTTCACACCTTGAAGACGGTGGAGAAGTTCATCTATTATTGGAATGGGTTATTTGTTCTTAATGGTTGATTGATTCAACCCTCTGTAGTCAATGCATAGCCGAAGCGTTCCATCTTTCTTCTTCTGGAACAGCATTGGAGCTCCCCATGGTGAACTACTAGGATGGATGTATCCTTGGTCTAACAGTTGCTTGAGTTGCTCCTTCAGCTCAATCCTTTTCGGGATGGACATCCTATATGGTCTCTTTGCGATTGGTGCAGCTCCTGGTGCTAGCTTGATTTCATGATTGACTTTCCTTTGAGGAGGAAGCTCTATCAGCTCTTCAGGAAATACGTCTGCGTATTCCTTTAACCATGAAGGTTCTTCCCTAGATTCCTGATTCTGATCTAGCTTATTTAGCTTAATCAAATAGACAAATAGCCCCTTTCTAACTCCTTTTATTATCCGTGTTACTTTGGTCAGTTGAATCTTTGGCTCCCCAGTCTCTCTTTAAGTTGTAACTAGTTCCCCTTCAGAATTTCGAAAGGAAACTTGGCCCTTTCCACAGTGAATGTGGGCATCATTGGGTATTAGCCAATCCATACTGAGCAAACATTCAATGACACCTAGGTTCATTACCCTGAATCTGACCGAAGTCGACTCTCCACCTAGTAGGAATTTCACCTTAGCAGTTTGCCTGGTACAAGAGACCTCATGACCATTTACTAATTCCACAAGTAAGGTAGGTGCATCTATTGTGGCTATTCCTAATCTTCTTGCACAGACTGGTGAAATGAAGGAATGAGTACTGCCACAATCAATCAAGGTTTTGAAGCTTTTACCTTGATAATCCTAAGGGGTTTGAATCACCGAGAATTGGCTATTCGAGCCTTTCTTGTTAAGAGTGGCATGAACTGTTACCCTCTCAAAGTCAACTTCCATGGTTGGGTCTTCATCATCACCCAACTCCTTGTTGGCAGCACTGGAGGTTCCCCCTCTGGCCTTGATGGTGGCTCCTTGTCCATGGGCGGCTCCTTGGAATGGCCCTTGATGTTGTCCTCTGTTAAGCTTGGGACATTTCCTTTTAAAGTGACGAGGCTCATTGCAATGGAAGCAACGGAGATTGTAGCCATTACCTTGTGCAGGAACGAAGTTGTTAGCAGCGTTCGCCCTAGCTTTCTTCCTTTGTTCCTAGTTTTGGCCCTGACTCTCTTGGCATGAGACCTATACACTCCCTTGTTTTGATCCTTGTAAGACCAAGTCGTGTTATTTCTTGGCTTGGTCTGTACCTCTTGTATTATGGGTGCAGCTCGAATGAGCACATCCTGAAGGTCTGTTGGGTGCATTGATTCCATGCGGGTGTTTATGGGTGGGTTTAATCCGGCACAAAACTTTGACACCTGTTGTGTCATATCCATTTGTGGTGCATACTTCAAAAGAGAGACGAACATTGAATAGTAAGCATCAAGAGATAGACCAAGCTACTTCAGTTCACAGAACTTGTTCATCTTCTGCGTGCAGTATGCAGGTGGTAGATATCTCCCTCGCATAGCTCTTTTAAGCTTCTCCCAAGTAACTGACCCTTCTGAGATCCCTTGGTCTCTCCACCATTGTTTCCACCAAAGCCTTGCTTCGCCGGTAAGCTTCAGTTTGGCGAGCATAGCTTGGTTAGCAGGTGCAGTACCTGCTGCTTCGAAATAATCCTCCATGGATTCGATCGAGATCTCGGTATCAGTTCGGACAGTCCTTCCCTTTCCATCGAATTTAGGTGGCTTGATTTGTTTGAGAAGAAACTTCTTCTCCTGAATTACAGTTGTACTTGGTATAGGGGTCAGACTAGGAATCTGCACTTGAGATTGTGCCTGGGCATGAAGATTCTTTACATTAAAAACTTGCTAAGCATTTCTCACATTACATTAACATACCCAATTCAGCTTTTAGCCAAGTGACCTAATCACTTAACTCCTTTACCGACACTTACAGCCAAGACAGATAGTGATAAAAAAATCTTATTCATTCATGTGGTCATAGCCCTGTCGAGTACAATTATTTTTGGGAAGGTAGAACAAGCTGATTAGCACATCAATTTGGGGAGAATAAGATTGTGTTACATTCAGCTACGGGAAGTGGGTAATAATATGGATTGGGGTCATGGATTTTTAGGAATCGATAGGTCATAGGAAGCTTAGGGTATCCTTTCCTTTGATACCCGTTCTTCACATAACATCCCAACACCTTGATTCTGTCGGTAGGGATTATTCGAGTCACTTCCTCGTACACATACTTGTTCTGCTTAACCTTTCAACCGCCAACATATAGGGTTGCATTTGTGTGAGCCTCAACAAAGATGAACAGCTTCGCAATCTTTAAATCCTCCATCCACTTGATTCTCTTCAAGTTGGTCTAAAGGTACGCAAGTCGGTGGGCAGCTATTTAGTAAATTCCTAAATCACCCGTCTATCTCCGTTCCACATACAGGGGTGAAGGATTGTAAATGTGGTCTAGGATATTCATCATACCTAGCCTTCGTCGATAATTCGAAGCACGCATCACAATCATAAACATAACCTGGAACACCAAGAATTTGTTCCATGCTTCGCGACTCTACAGGCTAGCATCGATAGGTAATTAAGGAAATGCTCTTAACATCAACATTTGCTCTACTTCTCCTCATTAAGTTTCCTTGTAAATATTAAGTCTCATTGGTTCGCTCTGATACTAATTGTGACATGTCCCCTTGTCCACTTGCAGGACATGTCTTAGCAGCCCATTGGGAAGATAGTCTAAAAAGCGCTACCCGTCACTCCCAAGGAATGTCACGGGGTCTGCAATCTAGGTCTTCCCGAGTCTGCCATGAAGCAGAAGCATTCCGGCCATTCCCAATTAGGACCAACCTGAATCAGGGTTTTCCTAGTGGTCAAATTCCTAGAATGGTAGCTAGCCTCGAGCCCCCAGGCAAACTACTTTATGCAGAAATGTCAGGGTCGAAGCGGATTTATACTGCACTTGGTTCAAGGAGAATGGAAAATGAGAGGGATGCAAAGCTCGATCTCTCTACCCATAAGGCATAGTCCCATTCCATTCCCCTAAAACAATATAAATCAGGACTCTAGCTCTCTATATTCTAGGTCATCATTTATCTTGCTGTCAATTCCTTTGAGAGAAGTTCCAGGACGGATCCATGGTCATATCCACCACACTTTCCTAAAGTTGCTTTAGTTATCTAATTACCTACCACATTTAGTTTGACAAGAAAAAATAGCTTCTTTAATTAACCAATTAATCACCGGTTCCTTCATGTAACTTAAGCACTGACATAGAAAAACAATGTCAAACAAGTTTCTTTTCAACATTTGATCTTTATTTATCAGTCTTTGGAATATATCATATAATCCACTCAAAGGTTATTCCATAATCTGCCCGAAGGCGATTCCATAATCTGCCCGAAGGCTATTCCAGCAATCCTCAGGGATCGCTATTCCAAGTTTCCGCCCATTGACTAGTATGCGGGCCTCGAGATCCAATCTTGAGTCACATTGGCCTCCTATGCAAGACTCGGAGGCAAGGGATTTATGGCCAGAGCCCCCCTGGCACCCAAGCATCCTCCTACTTCAAGTAACACCCACCGAGAGACCTCTCGCGGCGGGTTCAATCCACGTACCTGGCGCGGCTAACAACCCCCTTGGATAGGGTTAGGCAGACAGTCAGGGGTAACTGATGCTGCCACTCCCTCCATGCTTTCAACCTGAAATAATAGTTATTTTTTTGCATTTAGTTCCTTGAGCAAAGAAGAACAAGCAGTGCTCCTAAGTGTATAAACACAAGCACTCCAGTGATCGTTTATATGGTCAAGTGCTAAGGTGTGAATCCTTCTCTCCGAATACATCCAGCATTCGATCCGGGATTAATTGCAACTTGGCAAGATCCCAAGGGTTTCATAAGCTAGTTGCTTGTTTACCCTTTATCCTTGAGTTAGGGTTTATACCCTTTTGACCCAAATTGTTTCCACCTTATATTTCCTTAAGTTATAGACAATAAATCTTGGGCAACCCCGTTGTCCCCACTTGATTGGTCAATTGCTTGCTAGGCAATTTATAAATATCCTAACTTGGCAAATCAGCTCTAAGGAAGGGTGATGTAGCAGGATGACTACTCATCCTCTAGAAAATTAAACTTGTATTTAGAACTTTCCAAACTTGTTCTACGGAGTGGCAATACTATTTTTGTAAGTTAGGCACAAAACCATGCGACGTTGCAACTTGTTGCACGAGATAAGTGTCGCACCTAACTTGTGGGATTATTTCTCCCATCACACAGTATCCCTTGGCTAAGAATACCTTTGGTCAAGATGTAGGGTTTGGGAGTCCTCTTGACCCAATCCAACCCCTAACCCTACTACGCTGATAACCCTTTGGCCCTAGGGTTCCTAAATTCATACGCAGGTCTAGCAATTGGTCATCCAATCACTAGGGTGAGAACCCTAGATCATTCTTGCATGGGCTTTTAGATAACCCTAACATTCCGTGAATGTGGGTAGGATCTTTAGGATCAAAAGTCTTAAATCGGCATCCCAAGTGCGATACTAGACAAAATTTTAACGTAACTTAACCCTACCTAGCACTTTGAGGTGATCGTCATATACAATCTAATCGTACCTTTATGATTTTCATGTGAGCTACTTAACTATATGCAAACTACTTAGTTGATTAACTAATCCACCATTAGAGACGATCATCCCTTTTAAAGATGCAAATACTTCCTTCTAAATTAGCAAGTACTTTTCCCTAAAAGATGCAACAAAATTAAAGCTTTAATATTTTTAATGAAGATGCATTCAAACTTTGATAAAGAACTCCATGCAAGAGCGATTATCATGAGTCCATCATTGATTTAATCCCTCCTTTTATCACTTAACCCGACCTAAACTATAACCATCTTGGCATGCAATTTGCAAGGTACATAAATCCTTTCCATGCATTGCAAGTACTCGGACATCATTTAATGTCTGTCTATGATTATCTTAATCGCAAGACACAACCAAGAATTAATTACATAAATGCGTTACGAGTTATATGTCTTATCCTTTGTGAGGTGCAGCAAGATGCCTTTGCACAATTCCGTCTTTTTACTTATGCATCATGCGTTCAGGATTGCAACTTGACCATGGAAGTGCAAGCAATTTCAAATGCATGACATGCAACTAAATCTTGTAAATCGGCGAGAAAATAAATTTTCCAATGTGTTTAAAGTTGCCTACGAGATTTAAACATGGTTAATGCATTCTTTTCATGCGGGACTATTTAACGAAACCTGGGCATTAGGATTCGAGGTGTTGTCCACTCGCTTATTCAGGGTGGAAGCTCCCACATGTGTGCCTCGTGACTTTTGCTTTGGAGCCATCGATGGCGTAGATCACGACGCAGCAAATCTCTTGGCTCTCTTACGTGCTACGAAGCCACTTCTGTCCGATATCTCCTCCTCTGCGCTCACTCCTCTGTCCAATAGCTTGAAGGGGGGGATAGCCACACACATGGCTAGTTGCATGCCTTCTCCCCCCCCCCCCCCCCCCCCAATGCTCTCCTACTCCACACCCACTCATCTCACACTCCCTCTCCCCGCCATGCATCGGCTGAAGGGGAGGGGGTTATTTAAAAAAATTGCAAAAATTTATCCATTATCCCCTTTTTTTCCCTCTTGAAGGGGCGTTCCTGCATGGGCTACGGGTTTTAAGCCATGGCCTCTTATGCACAACATGGTTTGCTAGTGCATGCGGAGGGAGCACTTAGCCCAAAATTTTATTGCTGCGGAAGATTGCTTTATGTTGCTCTTGCGCGGGATGTGCGGGGTCTAGGATTATTAATATTTCGTGCGGAAATATTACATTCCTATAGCACTCAAAGAGGTTTTCCACTGGGTGGAGGATGTAGCAGCAATAGGACTTATTTGGAGGACTTTTAAGTTTTCTTTTTCATTCTTCTCACTTTCTAATTTAGAATATCACTTGTACTAACAATTGTATTTTGTTTTCTTTGCAGTAGTCCATCACAACTCGCGATCTGATTAGGATTGGAGACTCGATATACAAGGAGACACGCTCTCGCTGCACTTATTGATAGATTATATGCGTGCAATGACCTAGTAAGTCAATGAACTTTCTTATCTGTAGTCACTAGTTGTTTTTAATCTATATTATGTTTAATGGATTAATATCTAGTTGTTCATTTTTCAAAGTCTGTTCGATGCTCCTTTGTGTCAGGACGAGCTTTTAGATAGCAAGGATCAGTAGCACATGCTTGGATTCGTAGAGTGCACATCATCTTCCTTTTTGGTTCTAGGATCTTTTTAGCCCTCGTCCATGTAGTATTCCTTAGATATACTTATCATCCTTTATATAAAATCACACTTTTTGATATCCATAGATAGATTTTCATGTTTGTTTTAGCTGTCCTCTCCATGGGTCCATGTAATGGCATGCATTGCCATCATGTAACGTGTCCACCTGTTCCCTTCAGGACACGCCTTAGTAGTCCATCAGAAAGGAGGTCTAGAAAGCTTCTCCCGGCATTCCCATGGAATGTTACGAGTTTTGCGATCTAGGACTTTTTGCATTTGCCATGTAGCAAAAGTATTCTGGCTGTTTCCACTTAGGACCACCTGAATCAGGGTTTCCCCTAATGGTCAATTCCTAAACGGCAACTAGCATCGAGCCCTGAGTGAATATGCCGTCTACACGCCGCCACGTGCTGTCCAGGAGCTTCTTAGAAGCTTCTCTAGAAAGCTTCTAAGGGGGCTTCCCTAGGCCCCCTTCCCATTGGGTCCTACACAAGCAATCTTTACCCTCGGGATTTAAGCCCCCCTTCCCCTTGCATCCCCCAAAAGCCATTTTACCCCGGTTGTAAAGCCCTTCTCGTGGATTTTCCATAAAGCCATTTTACCCTGGGATTTTAAGTTCCCTTCCTATTGGATCCACCCACAAGCCCATTTTTCTAGTCGGTTTAAAGGCCCTTCTCGTTGGAATCCCCATAAACCCATCTCTAATTTTTCCCCCACACTCCCTCTCCACAAAGATCTTTATCCCTAGAACTTCTATGAAAGGAAGGAGAAGTTCATAAGTTCCCATTTCCGCAAAGCCCATAAAACCATTCCTAGTCATAATTTCAAGGAGAAGAATCCCTCAAGCCTCCGTTTCCGCAAGGTTTTCGCAAGAACCCTCTCACAAATCCCTCTTTTCCGAAAGAAAGAAGGCCCAAGCTCCGAACCCTAAGGCTTTCCAAAGCCAAATTCCACAAGTTAGAACTTCGGTCAAGGAAGCCATACCTCAAAGGGAATTGCGCATACGAGGGAGACGGGCCAAGATCATAAGACTGCACGCCAAGGCAAGAAGTTCGAAATCCATGAAGGCTAACCGGAGATCGAATTCACGATGGCCCCTAAAAAGTCACAAGGCGCAACCGCAGGAGGATCATCTCCTAACATTCATGTGGACATTTCACCGAATCCACAAGTCCATGTTTTCTTCCTATTTTTGATTTACGTCGAAGTATTGCAATTATGCATGGTTAATTCATGGAATTAGGATGCACATATGCTTGTGAAATCCACCTAGTTTGATGTGATTAAAAATACATTGGCTATTTTAAAGGAAGTAACACACGATCGAAGATCGGTCATTTGTATTTTTCAATGGAATGAACAAAAGATGTCTATGCATTTTTAGCAAGTTGCTTCTGTGCATTGCAAAGTAACGAATCTAGAACAACTAATTGACTATCATTACAAAGTCGAGATTATTGTAGTGCACCTTCGATTATGCATGGAAAGATTAAATCGCATGTCGCATTATTAGACAAATCTTTCTTCGTAATGATTCATTAAGAAAGTTGCTAACAACCGTAGGAAATTCCAAGGCATGGAAATGATTCTAGGGCTGCATAAAGTAGGTTAACTCTAGTCAATTGGCATAAATATCATTTAAACTGTGTAGTAATTAGGAAAGGTTGCATAATTCCCATTCGTCGTACGAATAAACTCATTCAGAAACATAGTTAGGGAAAGGCTGCATGGTTCGTTTTAACATAAAACCCTAAAATCTTAGTGGCATAAATCATGAATGCATGTCCTAGTAGGATCAATGGAAATTATGTTGTAACTTCACATGCACTTTGATCTTAACCAGAAAAGTTAGGGTTTGTAAATCTAATCGTACGTAGAGCAATGACTCGTGTGCTTACGAGAATTGTATCGTAATGCAACTAATTTTTCCCCTCTTTGATCAAGACAATATCTTTAGGAATAGTTCATCCTTGTTGTAAGACAAGTAAACTAGATTACCCAAACACCTAAACCGCAAAGGGTTCACTTAGGATGGTTAAATCGATACAATATACTTCAAGTGCTAGCTAGGGTTTAGCACATTAAGGACTTGGCCTAGACGCACTAATTGCCAAGTCAAAACTCTCATATCCCTAAGTCCTGCCCACATTCACAAAATGTAGGGACAATAGGACGTACTTGCAAGAAATGATCTAGGGTTTCTACCCTAAGGATCGCTCGTTAAACAAGATGAAACTCGGATTGAGTTGGAACCCTAGGACCGGCAATGTCGGCCTAGTGTAATCAGAAATGGTTTGGATGTGAAGACACCCTAAAACCCTGTTTCCTATCTAATCATGATTCCGTGATTAGAAGACGCCGTTCGACGGGTAAAATAGTCCCATGGATTAGATGCGATACTTGTGCAACAAGTTGCAATGTCGCATGATCTTGTGGTTTGATCACAAGAGAATGGCCAATTCCTCGGAATGAGATTGGCAGATTCTTGTGCAAGTTTATCTTGCAAGAGGATGGGTAGTTGTCTTGATATAGCACCTTTCTTGGAAAAGGTGACCAAGATAAGGGGATTAGATATTTTCTTGGAAGCAAAGGACCAATCAATAATTTGGAGCAACATATTTACTGTTAATAGAACTTAAGGTATTGGTTAAGTTGGGTTAATAGGGTATGGCCCTAACCCAAGGACATAAGGGTTAACAAAAAATCCCTTGAGGATCTTGCCAAGTCGCAATTGATCTCGGATCAAATGTTGGATGCATTCGGAGAGAAGGATTCACTCCTAAGCAGTTGGCCAAATAACGACCAATGGAAATGATTGTGCTTGTAACAGTTTAGAGAGCACTGTTTGCTTTGTTTGCTCAATGAACTAAAGGATGAAAAGATATCTAATGCTTTAGGTTGAAGGCCTAAAGGGAGAGGCAGCCTCAGTTACCCGCGACTGTCTGCGTGACCCTAACCAAGGGGGTTGTTAGTCGCACTGGGAAGGTGGACCAAACCCACCATGAGAGGTCTCTCTGTTGAGCGCTACTTGGAGCAGGAGGATGCTTGGGTGCCAGGGGGGCTCTGGCCCCAAAATCCCTCGCCTTTCGGGCCCTACACAAGAGGCCAACATGACTCGGGATTGGATCTCGAGGCCCACATACTAGTCTATGGGCAGAATCTTGGATTAGTAATCCCTGTGGATTGTTGGATAGCCTTCAGGTGGATTATGGATAAGCCTATAGGCTGGACTTTATGAATGTATTCCAAAGATAAATATGATAACCTGTTGAAAAGGAACTTGGTTGACACTTCTTTTATATGTCAAATGCTAAGATTATGTGAAGGAACCAGTGTCTAATTAAGAAATTTGCTTGATGCCTGTCCAACAAAAATGTGGTAGGTAATTAGACAACTAAAACAACCTGAGGAAAGTGCGGTGGATGTGGCCATGGGTCTGTCCTACGGATGGGTGGTCCCGATTGGCCGGGAACTTTTCTCAATCATAAAGGACAACAAGGAGATTTCCTTAAAGGAAATGAATAGCAAGGGCACTGACCTAGATTCTAGGTTATAACAATCCCGGTTTATGTTGTTTTAGGGGAACGTAATGGGACTATGCCTTATGGCAGAGAGGTCGAGCCTTGCATCCCTCTTGGTTCCCATTCTCCTTGAACCAAGTGCAAGGTGAATCCACTTCGGCCCTGGCTTGGAGGCTTAATAGCGACTGTCAGGTGGAGGTGGCGATGTTTCAACTCGGTGGCAGTTGGCGCAGTGCAGCTCTCTCTTCCTTCCTCCACACGGCGCAGCATGGCACTCGATGCTTCACTACTCCTTCCTCCTCACGGCGTAGCACGTCACTCTCTTCCTTCCTCCACACAATGGTCTCCACAGTCTATCAGCCTCTCTCTTCTCTCACGCCTTCTTACTCCCCCCCCAAAGGGGGGTTTTTATAGGATAAGGGGGGAGAGGGCTCCCTCCCCCACGTGGCTCCCATGCATGCTATCCTCCCTTTGACCTCCTCAGTTTTCCATTATAGCCCATCCCCTTCCCTCAGCCACGCTTCGACTGGGGGAAGGTAAATAATAATTTTTTTTTGCAATAAACCTATCATTATCCTCTTGACGTCCTCCCAAGAGGGAGTTCACCTACGGTTATGCGATTTTTTTAACCTTGATCCCGATTTGCTAAGGGAGAGGTCATGATTCCTCGATACGGTTTATAGATTGCACTGCCGGTAACTCCGATGCTGGAATTAACCTTTGCATAAGTTTCACATGGGTTGTGGAAAGTCAGACTAGTAATGTTTTTTTAACAGAAGTATTACACATCACTAGTCTTGTACTTATTCTATGAATTATCAGTATTATGGGTTTAACTAGTTTTGGTTTCACTAGTTTTTACATTCATCTTAAAGACCATTGTATATCCATCATGTAATTGCTTTGCATAATATTATACAACACATGGTTCTATATGTGGCAAAGTGGCTTGTTGCTTGACACAAATTTTTTTTCCTCTGTAATCGTCACTGTTTGCATTGTTAATTTACTCCGCTTGTCACTATTATTGTTGCTATTTTCATCGTAAAGTGTCGTTATTTGTGTTGCTTATCGACGCTTTCTGTGATGATTTTGTAGAGATTCTTATACCAATGCTTTTAGTGACAACGGGGGTGATTGTTTTTATGAACATTTGCATCGCTTTGAACGTCAATATGAGCCTTGTATATTTAGTGGGTTTCGAGTATTTGTGGATGATATTTATGTAATTATAGTTTGGAATAACATCTTTAAAAGCTTAGAAGAATCCATTAAAATATGTAAAGATTTGTTGCTTAATATTTTGAAACGTCACTTTGGTTAAATCATGCATATATTGTATGACAAGGGTTTTAGCATAAGCAAGGTAGCTTGGGTAGAGAAATATAGAGTTTTTATGGCACTTACTTAGATGAAATATCAGTCTTTTTGTCAAATTATTCATAATCAACACCTAAGCCTCATGAAATGATTTAAAAAACGATTTCTTTCTAGAAGCTGGTGCGCAGATCGGACGCAGGTAGCTCACGTAGTGAATTCCCAAAGGTCCCCAAGAACAAAGCACTCTACTTTTTAGCACAAAAACCAATGTAAAAACAAGCACGACATGAGACAAGAGACAAATTGGGTTGAATCTCCCCCATGCCTTGTGTGAGCGCTTCACAAAGCATGTATTTAATATATATTTCCAATCTTTTTGCTCAAAAATAGCCCAATTACAAAAATATGACAAGCTTTTAGCTTTTGAGTTTGCTTTCTACCAAAAATAGGAAAATAAAGCTAATGGACGATGCCCATAGTGTCTGGCACGCCCAATCTCAATGTCCAAATAAAAATAACATATCCAGGCGCATAAGCGCATACAAAATAATAATAAATAATCAATGTCTCTATAGACATAACAAAATATAGGCGTGGCGCCTATCAAAATATAGTCCAAAGATCGGAAACCCGCTAGACTCCAATGCTTTCCTCCGCCACTGCTGCTATCTCTACACATCAACTCAAGCATTCACAATCGTTAGTAAAATAACACAATTAAACCGACAAAAGTGAATACCTAGCAGTCTTCAGCTACATAAATAAATCAACTGGTTAGAAATAAATCCTAACCTTAATTTATTACGAGTGCGCACTCTAAACTCATAAACGTTTATTAATTTAATATGCATTTTGTGGAATCACCCGCTATGGAATCACCCATGTACACACTAAATTAATGAAACGCCCGAAAAGGACAGGCGTCCCCATCAACTTTTTGCACAAAGAATCCTCTTTGCGTATGAGCCCCGGTCATCTAAGTTTACAGAATCCACCGTAAAACCTCACGGAATCCACCGTGGAATATGCCTCCTGGCATCATACCCCCGGGGTGGGATAGCAATTGACCTCAATTGCTATTAGCTCAATGTGGAGCTAACAGAGTGGGAAAAGCATTTAGGTCTCTAGCGTGCATCCATTGTGCTTCTTCTACAGGATGGTTCTTAAATTTCACTAGATATCTAGAATACCTTCGGCCAGTTCTAGTGGTCATGTAGTCAGTGTCTATGATGGCTTCTGGTTCAAGTATTTCAGTCTCTTCTTCTAGTAAAGGTGGGTTTTCATAGACAGGGTGGATAGGTAATTGTCCTCTAAATGGTCTCAATAAACTAATATGAAATGTATTATGAATTTTCCAATGGGATGGCAATTCTAACTTGAATGCATTGTCATTAATCTTATGAATGATTCTAAATGGTCCGTAGAATCTAGGGGCTAATTTGACAACTGGATGTCTATCTACACTTTGCAGTCTACGCTTTTCTATTCTAAGCCAAACATAATCATCAACTTTGAAATTCATGGCTTGTCTTTTCTTGTTGGCTTGTTTGGTATATGATTGTTGGGCTTTAGCAATCATATCCTTTACTTCATCAAAAATAGTGTTATGCATAACAGCAATATCATCGGCACTTTGTATTCTATTAGACAAAGAAGCAACAGGTGTAGATAATCGATATCCATAAATAACTTCAAAAGGTGCTTTCTTTGTAGATGTGTGTGGTGTATTGTTGTAAGCAAACTGTAATAAATGCAAATGAGTATCCCATGTCTGAGGTTTAGAGATAGTGTATGCACGTAAAAGATCTAGAATAGTGCTATTTGTGGCTTCTGTTTGTCCATTTGTTTCTGGATGAAATGCAGATGAAAAATCAATCTTTGTGCCTAGATTTGCAAATAGTGTAATCCAGAAATTATTACAAAATCTAGAATCTCTATCTGAAATAATCACTTTCGGCAATCCATGGTTAGTAAAAATAGTTTTCAAAAATAACTGTGCTGCTTGTGATGCTGTTAAAGTTTTCTTACATGCAATGAAATATGCTTGCTTACTAAATCTATCTACAATTGTCCAAATCATGTCATGGTTAGATTTAGTATTTGGTAAGCCAGTAATGAAATCCATAGATATATGTTCCCAAGGTTTAGATGGAATAGATAAAGGCATTAATAGTCCATACTGTTTACCATGATGTCTCTTTATTCTTTGACAAATCAGACATTCAGAAACAAAATTAGACACATCTGCATCCATATGTGGCCAATAAAAATCTTCAGTTAACATGCGTAATGTAGAAATGATACCTCTATGACCTTGATATGGGGGACAATGAATTTCATTCAAAACAAAAGATCGGAATGGAATAGTAACACACAGTCTCTTTTCAAAGAACATAAATCCATCATTATATGACAATGAATCAACAGGAATGAAATTATTTTGAACTAATTTTTGCCAATCAGAATGAAAAGTAATATCCTGGTGATATGTGTCTTTCATAGCAATCAAAGAATCAAAAGATATGATAGAAATGTTATGAATTGCAGGTCTTCTACTCAATGCATCAGCAACTACATTTTCTTTTCCAGGTTGGTATTGAATGATAGGATGGAAACTTTGAATGAATGAAGCCCATTTGATATGGCGGTCAGAAATTTGAGGTTGGCTAAGTAGATGTCTAATGCTTTGCTGGTCGGTCTTTATCATGAATTCTGAACCCATTAAATAATGCTTCCATTGTTTTAATGCTTGTACAACTGCTAAGAGTTCCTTGTCATAGGTGGAATATTTAAGCTCAGAGGGTTTCAGCTTAGAACTAGAATATGCTATTGGATGGTTATCTTGCATTAGCACGGCTCCTATTCCTGATCCGCTAGCATCAGTCACAACTAAAAAGAATGGTCTGTTAAAGTCAGGCAATTGTAGAACAGGGGCATTGGTCAATGCACGTTTAAGTAAATCAAAGGATTTCTGCTGGTTTTCAGTCCATTGATAAACAATGCCTTTCTTAAGAAGTTTGGTCAGTGGTAAAGCAAGTAATGAAAAATTACGTACAAACTTCCTATAGAAACTAGCAAGACCAAGGAATGAACGTAATTCATGTACATTTTTAGGAATAGGCCAATGCAATATTGCGTCAATTTTCTTAGGATCAACTTTTATTCCTTCTTCTGATACAATATGACCTAGATATTCTATTTCTGTCTTAAAGAATTCACTCTTGTCAGGATTTGCAAACAATTGATTTTCTTTCAGTAATTGAAAAACTAATGATAAATGCTCATAATGCTCTTTTTCACTTTGACTGAATACTAAAATATCATCAAAGAAAACAATCACACAATATTGATATTTTAGAAAAATACGGTTCATCATTCTACTGAAAGTGGCAGGTGCATTAGTTAATCCGAATGGCATAACTAAGAATTCGTAATGGCCAAACTGTGTCCTGAATGCAGTCTTAAATATGTCGGATCTATCTAACCTCACCTGATGATATCCAGATTTAAGGTCAATTTTACTAAATATAGAAGATCCTTGCATTTTATCCATAAGGTCGTCAACTCTAGGTATAGGATACCTATTCTTTACAGTGATCTTGTTTAATACTCGGTAGTCAATACACATCCGATAAGTATTATTCTTTTTCTTGACTAAGAGCACAGGTGCACCGAATGGGGAACTGCTAGGTCGAATTAAACCTCTATTTAGTAATTCTTCTACTTGAGTCTGGATTTCTTTTTGCTCTATTTGATTGTGCCTATATGGGGCTTTGCAAGGTGGTTGTGTGCCAGGTATTAGGTCAATCTTATGGTCTTCTGGACGTGATGGAGGTAAACCTGGTGGTAGGTCTTTTGCAAAACAATCCTTAAAATATGCAAGAAATTCCTTATGTCTAGGGTGCATATGAGTTTCTTTTGCGTGTATTTCATTCACCCAAATGAGATATGATTTAGTATTCTTGCGTAGTGCACGTTTTGCTTGAGTATGCGAAAGCAGTGGAAACATATGAGATGCATGCATACCAAATAATGTAATAGATTTTCCTTGAAAATTAATATTCATTGTGTGTGTGGAATAATCTATATTGCGATTATGTTGGTGTCTCCATGGCATTCCTAGAATAATGTCGCTAGACTGTAATGGGACAACTAAGAAATTTCTTCTTTCAATATATGGACCAATTTGAATTTCTAAATCTTGAACTTCTTGTGTGCCATTGTACCTAGTGCCTAAAAATGCAGCCTTTATGCGATAGTGCGTAGGTACTGTATGCAGTTTCAATTCCTTTACCAATTTTGCTGAAATAAAATCATGTGTACTACCGTCATCATGCAGTATAGTTCTTTCTTTTCCATGCACCATACATTTCATAGTCAACAATGAATGTAAAGTAGGCATACCCGGTAAAGTGTCGGAAGTAGTAGTAGGATCATCTTCTTCTTCAGTGAAGTCCGGCATATCCTCATGCTCGTCCTCGTCCATAGCTCCAAGGTAGTTGATATGTGCTGATGGCTTCTTTGAATGACAATTTGCTGCGAGATGGCCTGGCTGGTGACACTTGTAGCATACGATGGGCTTGGCTTTGGTCACATTATTTGCAATGGCTGGGAGTCTGGGTATATTTGGATTTGCTTGTTGGATAGGCTTAGGATTTGGATTGACAGTGGATGGTAATGCAGGTGGTTTAGGCCAATTCTTGCAGAAAGATGGTGATGAAAAATGACCTGGATTAAACCTTCTGAAATTTGAATTGAATTGTTTAGATCCATAATTACCGTTTGCTTGGAATGGCTGTGGTCGTCGATCTCTTCCACGTAACTTATCTTCAGTGTCGTGAGCTAAAGAGATGGCATCTTCAAGGGTAGCAGGCTTGAACATATTCACCTCAGCGTAGTAATGTCCAAGAAGTCCAGACATGTACTTCCGCTTATGGGTCGTCTCTGGTACGTCTTCAAGCATGCGTAGCTGTAGGAGTGCATTCCAAAAACGCTCTGTATACTGTGGTATAGGCTCACGGTCGCGTTGTTGAAGTAAATCCCATTGCTTGATAGCCTTCTCATGAAATTGCGGTGGAAGAAAATTTTGCATGAACTTCTTCTTGAAATCTTCCCATGTAGCAGGACATTCTATGCTCTTGCGGACGACAGTCCACCAAAGTGATGCTCTATCTATCAGATGATTAGTAACACACTTGATTTTATCTTTCTCAGGATAAGTTTCCTCATGGAAATAGTCATCAAACTGGCTAATGAATGATAAAACAGTCTTTCCTTCTCTTATGCCATTGAAAGTACGAAACTTGAAACTTCGTTTACTTATCTTGGATTCCTTGCGAATGGTTTGTGCTTCAAGAGTGGCGTCGATGGTACGGCGTATCAAATCTTCAGCTTGAGGTTCTTCTTTATCAGTGGACGCTCCTTGTAGCTTTGTCAATTGCGCTTGCAAGGCTTGCCTAGCTCTTCGCTCTTCATCCAATTGCAACATGATAAGATCCAGCTTTTGTTCCATGGTAGGCTCGGGTAGGTCGTCTTCAGCCATAGGATCATCCATATGTGGGGAAGTCATCCTGTAAAACTCAACAAACCTTACTCACTCAAAATCAGTTAGCGGGATGAGCGTAGCTCAAATTTGGGGTTACAAGGCTATGTATTTTTGGGTATTTTCTTCTTCAATTTTTCAGAAGTTCTGAAATATTTATGTCTCCGTTTGCTGAAAGTACTTCAAGGAACTTGTAGATAGGTAGAACAGCTTGCTGCGAACAACTTTCCAGTTCAGAGTTTTTGCAAACGAACAAGTCTTCTAGGAGTTTCGAGCGTTAGTCAGTTCTGATTTAGTCTGACTTGCAGAGTTACAGACTTAACAGACTTGCAGGGTTGTTGACTTGCTGAACTTAGCTGATTTGGAGGACTTGCAGTACTTGATTAGTGTCGACTTGCGAAACTTGTCTTCTGGAGTGCGTGACCCGGAGTTTGCAGACTTATTGGCCTTCACTGACTTGCAGAGTATGGTGTGTCTTAACCTTAATTGAACTTAGTAATTAAGCTTAATAGCTTAATTGTTGACCACAGAAGCCGCCGTTTTTTATCGTGAAGGGGGGGGGGGCCGTTTTTTATTCCGCGCGATTTTCGGGCCTTCTCTTGTTGATCACGATTTGAAGATTATGAAGCTAATAAGCTTCTTAAGCTTAAAACTAAGCTTTTTTTAATGAAGAAGATTAGAGATTTCTCACTGTTCTATCACGACTTGTTCATGGAGTTGAGGGAGTGGTCCTCCGCCGACAGAGAGTGGTCCTTCGCGATCTGAGAGTGGAAACAGGGGTTCTTGATCGCCAGAAGTCTGCCTGTATCGACGGTTCGCAACGAGATTGACTGTAGAGGCCGTTTGTTCTTGGAGCTCCGCCTTCGCCCGAGATTGGTAGCGATTGGAAGCCCTTGATCTCTGCTCCGCTCTGATACCACTGGTGCGCAGATCGGACGCAGGTAGCTCACGTAGTGAATTCCCAAAGGTCCCCAAGAACAAAGCACTCTACTTTTTAGCACAAAAACCAATGTAAAAACAAGCACGACATAAGACAAGAGACAAATTGGGTTGAATCTCCCCCATGCCTTGTGTGAGCGCTTCACAAAGCATGTATTTAATATATATTTCCAATCTTTTTGCTCAAAAATAGCCCAATTACAAAAATATGACAAGCTTTTAGCTTTTGAGTTTGCTTTCTACCAAAAATAGGAAAATAAAGCTAATGGACGATGCCCATAGTGTCTGGCACGCCCAATCTCAATGTCCAAATAAAAATAACATATCCAGGCGCATAAGCGCATACAAAATAATAATAAATAATCGATGTCTCTATAGACATAACAAAATATAGGCGTGGCGCCTATCAAAATATAGTCCAAAGATCGGAAACCCGCTAGACTCCAATGCTTTCCTCCGCCACTGCTGCTATCTCTACACATCAACTGAAGCATTCACAATCGTTAGTAAAATAACACAATTAAACCGACAAAAGTGAATACCTAGCAGTCTTCAGCTACATAAATAAATCAACTGGTTAGAAATAAATCCTAACCTTAATTTATTACGAGTGCGCACTCTAAACTCATAAACGTTTATTAATTTAATATGCATTTTGCGGAATCACCCGCTATGGAATCACCCATGTACACACTAAATTAATGAAACGCCCGAAAAGGACAAGCGTCCCCATCAACTTCTCGCGCAAAGAATCCTCTTTGCGTATGAGCCCCGGTCATCTAAGTTTACAGAATCCACCGTAAAACCTCACGGAATCCACCGTGGAATATGCCTCCTGGCATCAGAAGCACAATAATATATTTACTACTTGGTGACTATTCTAGGACTGCAAGAATACAAGTCTACAAAGTGGATGACATTTTAATCTTCTTGTCAAGTTATCTCCTAATAATTACTTTTCTTCATGTAATGATGAAAAAATAAATTTATTTCAAGTGACACAATCATATATTTAGTACTCGGTGATGGTTCTAGGGTTGTAAGAATGCAAGTCTACAACCTTGATGAGATCTAAGTCTTTTTGTTAAGTGATCTCATAATCAATACTTTGCCTAATGAAATGATGATATAATCAATTTATTTCAAGTGACATAATAGTATATTTGGTGCTTCACATTGGTTCTAAGGTTGCTAAAATGCAAGTCTAGAGATTAGATAAGAAGATGCTTGAGACAACATTACCTATAGTATATTGAGAGATAGGTATTGTTAGAGAAAATTTACAAGACTTCGTATGCCCTAAAAGTGAATAGGCATACATACAAGGCTAGGATAAAAAATACCTCCTAAAGAAGAAAGAAATGTGTCATGGCATTCCTAAGTATGTTCATAAACATTACTATCAAAACATGGTAAAAAATCCCTCCTAGAAGTGATTTGGTGAACAAGAGCTAGTGCTCGTGTATAGGGGAGTGCCATGCCTGGTGGACTAGACTAATCCAAAAGGGAAAGTAAGACCAAAGGTTTGAAAAAAGCTTTAAACTTATTATGAGGCAATGCCTTTGTGAAAATATCTGCAAGGTTGTCATGTGCTAGTGCATAGGCTAGGATGATGTCTCCTATAGAAAGTCTCTCCCTAACATAATGATAGTTCACCTTAAAATGCTTAGTACATGCATATGACACTAGAATCCATGCAACTTCCAATAGGATCTAATTATCAAAGATCACGGTGGAAAATTCTTGCCCAATATCCAAATGGGCTAAGAGGTGTCTTAGCTAAACATACTTAATCATAACTATGATAGCTACCCTATACTCAGCTTCACAACTAGAAGTGGTCATTCTGGATTACTTCTTACTCAACCATCATATGCATGAGCTCCCAACAAGCATGAAGTAAAAACCACTTGTAAATACACAAGTATCGATGCCAAGAAGGCGAGGTGCGATATCACCCCCCAATGTGGCTACGCCGCCAACATTATCACTTAATGCGAGGTTGGCTACAAATAATCCTAACCAAAACTAGGTTCTAAAATAAATTAAGAAATGCTATTTTATTTTAGAAAAATAATAAAAGTCATTTTATTCTTGAAAGCATGAATTAGATTATTACTTTAAATTAAAAAAGTCAATAAATTAATAATTAAAATTGATTTTAATGTTAGCAATTTGGTGATCTTTTTCTTTATCAAATGATAATTCTTTTTTAGAAAGAAAGAAATAGTGATAATTATAGTTAAAGTTAGATTGGTTTCTAGTCATTGGAGATAATTAGAAAATTAGTTGTATATATACATAGGATAATAAAATCAATTAAAGAAAAAAGAATGATTGTTATGCTCTAGAAAAATCCTAACATAGAATGTTATACTAAAGAATAAACAAGTATGCTTGAAATTTTTCTAACTTAGAATGTTATGCTAACTATTATGCTTTAGGAAATTTTACATAAAATGTTACTTCAAAAATCTTGTTTAGCATCATATCTAGTTTAAGGCTTTTCCAAAGTAATCTATTAGAAAACTAACATTATTAGAATATTAGAACTAGTATTAAAGAAACATATATAGAATATAAGAATTGTTTTTATGATTGAGCTAACCATAAATTTTAGTATCACACTTATAAGAATGCATTAGTGGAATCCTTAGAAATATTAAATATTAACTAAGGATAAATTTGTTAAGTCAATCTCTAAAAATTAAGTATATTTATAGTAATATTTACTTAGATGCATCATTGAAACTTGAGTTATTATCTTGACTAAAAATTAATGGTTTCTATGAATATTTAAACGTATAAGACTTATTTCTATGATAATGAAAATTGTTAATAGAATTGAAGACTCCTTTAAATAAGAATAGTGTTTATCGATTTGGCCATGAAAAGACTTTCGTAATCATAAACTATTCTAGATGACATATGAAATATAGACTATTACTTAGAAATGGATTTCCTAACTCTTGGGTGACAAAATAGATAAATAGGAAAGTATAGAAAATTATTGATTTAGAAAAATTAGAAAAAAATGTCATAGGGAAATAAGGCAATCAAAGAAAGAAAAGAATTGGTTGCAATAATTTTGAAAAATTAAGAAATTGGCCGAACAAATCAAGAAAAGTCTTACTGTAGAAAATTCAATATCTACAAAAAGAAAGAAGTAGGGAATTGAAATCCTTAGAAATTATTGGCTGCCAAAATCAAATTCATTGAATTTTTTTTCTATAAAATTATAATTATCTTTATAAATTATTATTTTTAGTAGCATTAATTGCTCAAGAAATATTGATTGTAAAGGATTGGATAGTTGATGGTTTCTGATTTTCGAAACCTGGATGTGATTGTCATTTCTTCACTAATGGAAGGAAATATCCTTGCCCAAATTAAGGGCGATTTTAGAGGTTGACTTTTCCCTAGGGTCAATTTTACTGGAGCTCGAACGAGATGGATATATATTTTTTGGTCAGCCTAGAGCGTCTCACCCATGCTTAGGACACGGACGGTCTAGTACGAAAGGTTCCCTCCTATGGCGACTCATTACTAGATGGGGCTCTAGTCGAAACTTATTCCTAGAATATGTAGTCGGGAGAAGAAATCTATACTGTTATCAATGCAGTTTTGCATTGGAGCCTGAAAATGCAGGCTGGAAACGCTTCTCTAGTTTTTAAGGGTGGATATAGCTCTTGTTTTGAGGTCGGAACTGAAAATATATAAATATGATTTTATCCAATGTTTTGAAAGGACTAGCTTCAATGTTTTCATGTCATGAATTAACAAAGATGTGAAACAAACCTTATGCTAAAAGGGTAGTTAATGAAGTTATTTTTATGTATTAAATAGTGTGGTAGTATGCTCTATTTAGATAACTAAAAAAAACGGTGTTTAATGGGAAGCGGGTGAGTGGCCTTTTCCCGACGAAAGGCGTTCGATGACTAGGTGGACATGATGAGGCGGGTGCTTTCCTCAAAGGAAAAAATAGGATAAGAGCCGATAGGATGACTTATCCTAGGGTCAAAGTCTTAGAACCCGGGCTGATCATTATCTTAGGGGAAAGGTGCAATGGTTGTGCCATAACGCGTTGGGGTTCCATGAACCGGAGCCCGTTATTGGAAAAAAGCATTGCACTCCATGAACCAAGGGTAATGACCCCTCTGTGTTTGGACGAGAAGCCTCTCGAAGGACGCCTCCGAATGTGAGCTAGCTAAAGATAGGAGACTGTTAGGTTAGCAGGAAACACTTAGGTCAATCCTCATGGGATGAGGCAGGATGTTCCCATGCTCAAGTCATCTAAACTATTCAAAGTTCAAACATTTCAGTGGAGTGTGGATGGTGGCAGCTAGGAAAGGCCCCAAACGACCACGAAACATTATCGGCTACATTTAACAATTGATACACCACACATATATGCAAAGAGATATTTTCTTATACAAAAGAAGTAAACATGAAGAATATTGATGCAACATGTATTTCTCATGCAATCTTACTCTTGGTGTTGGCTTCTTAATCTGAGAGCTTCCTTCCATGTTACCCTACATTATCATTGATTTTATGCCCAATTCATTGTTACAAGTTCTATTAGAGTAGGTGATGATCATGTATGTGATACTGTTGGCTTAAGCGATGTGAGATTGCAATTGGGTACTAGTACTCCATTGTGTTGCATGATGTACCGCATGTCCCATCTTTGACTAAAAGCCTTATCTTAGCTTGAGAATTGGATAGTGATAAGTATCATGTATCTTTTACAATTTTTTCATAGAAAAGTATACATAGCAACCTCATTTTTGCTAGAGGTACCAAGCATGTATCCCTTATATCTAGGTTTTTTAAACATATTTTGTCTTGGGGGTAACACGTCTTTGTATTCACTACATTGATAATACATGCGCACCTATACACTACATGTGTGGGTGCCTATTCTTGCACTTCATTCTTTATTCTTACATTGACTAATAGAATAAGGGAGACTCGTCACACATTGTAACTATTGGATTTAGCACATCTTGATTATCTCTCTCTTGCTCTCTTTCTCCATCCACCATAGCTCATACCTCTAATGCTTTCGCTTGCTTATGCTCTCACTCGAGCTTCTCCCTTCAACTAGTATTAGAGCTTCACTCAACATTGTCTCAACGTAAATTTTAAAGCTTGAGCACTTCAATAATTTGATGTGTGCATGGTGATATTTCAGAAAAATCCTCACATTATTGTAGAGCTAGCTAGACAACATGTATCAGAGCTAATGCTTCAACACTTCAAGACCATGACATTAGATAAGATGTATAGGTTCCAGCGCCTATTTTGAGGTGGCCTCATAGAGATAGGTGTCAACTTGCTGACCAATTTGCACCCTCCATGGATTATGTCATGGTGATAGATGGTGATAGATGCTACTAAGTCTCTTGACTATGATGAGGCCATATGTAGAGGTAATAATCACTCTTAGAATCATGCAATCAAAATATGGCTCACTATAGAAAAATCATACATGAAATTTGGTTTCTTTTCCTAATGGAAAGTGTGCTTTGGCATCCAAGTGGATATACAAGTTGAAGAGTGCCCCTAGACACCGAAATCCAGCCTACAAAGCGAGATTGGTTGCTAAGGGATTTAAGAAAAAGCATGGTATTGATTTCAATGAAATCTTTTCTCCTGTACTCAAGATGACAACCCTATGCTTGGTTTTGGCTTTGGCTACATAGTTAGATCTGGACCTATCAGATGTATATCAAGACATGTTTCTTACATGGGGATTTGCATGATGAGATTTATATACAATAGCCTAAGGGATTTGAACAAAAAGGTAGGGAACACCTAGTGTGTAAGTTAAGAAAGTTCATTTATGTCCTTAAGCAAGCACCTAGGGAATGGTACTACAAGTTTGATTGTTTCATGAATTTACACAATTATACCCAAAGTGGTATGGATCTGTATTTATACACAAAGAAGACTCATATGGTAGCCTTATAATTTTTGTACTATATGTGGATGTATGTTGATTGCTAGGAGGTCTCATGTGATGAGTTGGATACCTTGAAAAGTCAACTCAATAAAAGCTTTGAGATGAGGGACATGGGACATATTTCACATTTTCTTTGGATGCCATCACATGTGATCCCTTTAAGGGACTCCGTTACTAATCACTGAAAGAGTATATCTAGAAGATCCTTGTGTGGTTTCATGTGTAGGATGCTAAGCCTATTGATTGTCATTTGCCTTCTTATGTGTGAAGATTAGTGAAGTCAAGTTTCCATAGTCCAATGAAAAAAAAGGTAAAGATGGCTAAGATGGCCAAGATCGCTTATGCATTCGTAATTGACAATGTCATGTATGCCATGATAATGACTATTCCTTACATAGCATTTGCACTCAAAGTTTTGGCACACTATATGGTTCCACCTAGCAAAGTAGCTTTGGGATGCCGTGAAGGGTATCATAAGGTACCTTCAATACACTACAGATATGTGCATATATTATGGTGGCCAAGATATAATATTCGTAGTGTACATTGACTCTAAATATGTAGGACATGCAAACAGTAGGAAATCTACCTCTAGCTATATCTTCACCTTTGCTAGGGGTACTATTTCTTAGATATCTAGGATACAAAAATTGCATAGCCTTATCTACTACAAAGGAAAAAAATGTAAACAAGGATAACATTAAGTCTTTGGATAGGTGGTTAAAATGGTAGTAGCAAAGATTTGCCCATTGGGGAGGAATTGAATCTCATATACGTCTGATGTTTTTCTTAGCTCATTAAAAGAATTGCTACACAATGCACTAATGGAGAGGCCTACTAACTTTATTCTTGGATTTGACTCTATAGGATAACAAAAGTCCCTCGGAACGTGCTTAGATTCCAAGCATAAACTTTTTCAAAAGTGTCCATGCTAGTTGGTTAGCAGGTGAAGGTGGAAAATGAAATATATCACTTTATGATGCTTGTGTTAGTGATGTTTTGAATGCACAAATCCAATTTGCAAAGAGGTTGGGCTATATCATGGGTAGGTATATTGGATTTGGGCCTTCAATGGACTCTTTGATGACAAATGCTAGAAAAAAGAAATCCCCAAATCCTACCTCTACTACGTGTGCATTGCAAGATGTTGTAGCTGGCAGTCCTTTGTATGAGGAGCCTACAATGCAAGGTGATAGGGAGGCTGTGCATAGAAAAAAGAAGGGAAGTGGAGTAGCTACAAGTTTCCACAAGCTGGGATGTGTGATTGAGTCAAGGCAACAGAAAAATAGGGGTAGGCCACGAAGTATACAATTTGATGATGGTGAGTTGGAAGAGATATATATTCAAGTTTCTAAGGAGAATGAAGAGATACCAATCAAGCCCTTGGAAAGTGAAGTAAATATGCCAAATGCAGGAACATCGGCTTATGTAGTAGAAGAGGTAGAAGTGGCATAGGAGGAGTGGGCTTTACGAAGGATGCCACCTAACTGTGTGAGAAAATATTTTGGTATGGAGGGTAAAAAGAGTTGTAGCAACAAGTTACAAAGTTGGAAAATGGGGCTAATTGCACCATGCTTTTGGTCTGAGAGAGCCTATAAGGACAAGACCATTGCACAATGGATATGTTTTTACAATGATGATGTCACACATACAAGCATTGTGCAAAAACAAGTGATATATCACCAATAGTGTTAGGGAAATGTTAGATATTCCCTGTCATGTGGAGTGCCCAAAAATAAGCACAACTCATTCATTGTTTTGGCCCACTCATCATCATGCTCACATCAATAGGGTGTAGCATGTCCTTTTTCATTGCAAGAAGATTAGGGTGTACGAATCTTGGAAAGTTTCTAGATACTGTACTCTTTTTGGGAGATACAGAAGTTCTCCATTGCTCACTAGAGGAAGGTTGCCCATACTCTTTCTAGATATTGCACTCTTTTTGGGTGATGCAGAAGTTTTGGGTGTAGAAATGTTGGAAAATTTCTAGAATTTTGTATCGTAGCTTCCTCAATTCTAGATAGTATACATCTTGTTTCAAGCTTGAAAAGGCTCAAAAAATCAATTTCAAATACAAAAGCACGGAATTGAAAGCTCACAAAAATAACACACTCCTAATTCGCCAATGTGGATCAACATCTATGGGCCATCCGTCACTTTCATAGAGACTCCTTACCATGACATTTATCTCTGAGCCATGGTCTAAGAGTGCAATACATGGTGTTTCTTTTTTTCAAACTTTGACGACTGTCTCTATTGTTGCTCTTTCCCA
The DNA here is from genome assembly GCF_053477565.2 of Lygodium microphyllum. Taxonomy (NCBI): domain Eukaryota; kingdom Viridiplantae; phylum Streptophyta; class Polypodiopsida; order Schizaeales; family Lygodiaceae; genus Lygodium; species Lygodium microphyllum. The sequence continues at coordinate 100,240,167 of NC_141161.1, forward strand.
ATGTGTATGCGAGTAGTGACTGCTTGGAATGAATTGGGCTTCTTCCTCATCATGCATATGATGTAGATGACCTTCTTTTTGAGAGGTGGGCTACCCAACAGGTTTGGACCAGTCAACCATTATATTTTCAGCCTTCACTTCTTTAATTTTTGCATCCATGATTTCTTTATCTTCAGCTTCAATTGCTGCAATTAACTCTTTAACTGCTTCAAGTTGAATTCCATGTGCAGTCAGCTTCTCTTCATCCTACACAAAGACTCGAAGAGCTTGCAAAAAAGCATGCACTGTTTCTTCAACATCATCACCAACATATTGCCTTTTTCTTTTGATTACATTAATAATTACATCATGAAATTCACGTTTGGCAATTCCAAAAATTTCACCTAAGGTGAACTCAATTTTACTTCCTAGAATTCATTCTTCTAGAAATTGTTTAAGATCGGTTGTAGATTCAATATTAGACTACAATTTGTAGCCTGGCTACTTGCCTTTCTTCTTTCCTTTGGCATTCTTTGTTTGTGGCGCATCTTCCATCTCTTGATCTAGGGTTATATTTAGCAAGCTTTGGTTGTTCAGGTATTCTTCTAGTTACCCATTTCGAAGGGCCAGAAGAGGAAGGCCCTGGTTCATCTTCTCATCTTCTCTTTTCTTCAATCAAGAATTCTTTATGATTGACATTAGCCAAATGTACAAAAGCAAAAAAAGAATCTACGAGTTCTTTCCAACCATTTATTCCTTGAATGCAATGACTAGCGTTAGTCAAATAATCTTTGGTTACTTTGCCGCCTTCCATTTGATCTAATGCCTGCATCCATACTTTAGATTACACATTAGCTTTACATGCTTTCAAATTTGATTTAGTTGGCTCAATTTACAACCCATATGTAGCTACATCAATCACTCCATAGGCATTCTTTACAACTAAATCTTCTAATCTTTTCTGCATTCCCCCATTGCCAAAATTTGGCTTCAGTGGAAGACCAATTTTAGCTGCATGAATTTTTTCATCTTTCCAAAAGATGAGCTTATGTGCTTCAGCCTCACGGAAGGCAAAACACTCCCTCTTGTCATGTTGTTGGCTGTCACACCAAATATAGCACCTCTTATAGCCTTCTTTCATGGGTCTTTGAGTTGATGATCATCCTCGTTCTTCAACTTTGACATCCAGCTTCTCCAACTTGGAATTAATTTCTGTAAGATTAAGATGAAGGTCACACATGCTTTTAATGAGTTCATCCATGACATCATTTTTAGAAGGAACTGAAGAAGAATGATTTGGTTGATTAGTCAAAGGAATAGGAGATTTTGAAGGTGGAACAAGCTCCATCAATGGAGTTGTTGAAGTTGAAGTAGAGCCCAATCTTAGTTGCATCCGCTCTCTTTGAGAAATCATGTTAACTGTATCAGTAATATCTGTCCATGCAATCTTGACTCCTGATTCGGAGGTAGCATCTTCTAGGTTATCAACAAGCTTCTCTTGTAAAATGGGATGTGCAGCCTTAAGGAATAATTCAATCTTCTGACCTTCCATACTTTTTTGGTCTTCAACATCAAGTTGTCCAAATTTACTTTCAAACTCATGTATAAAGCTATTGCAGCTAAACCTTTGTTGGGTTTCCCAACCCAATCAATGAAACTTTTCTTCATCATTAGGCCAGAGTCTTCTAAGAAGAATTCTTCATGTAGGCCTTTTTTGAATGCAGCCCAATCCGCATCTTGCTGAAAAAGACCATGGATTCTTCCTTGAAGACCATGCTTGGCTAGTCTGGCGAAATAGCGACTCCATTCATGTTGCGATACACCAAAGAAGAGCATTTTCTCAACATACAAGTGAATGAAAACAAAGACATTTTGACCATTAATTATTTTAATTCTAGCCCAACTTCCTCTAGGGCATTGATAGTTGTGGAATCAATCTTCTCTTCGTCTTGCCTTTGTTGTTGTTGTTGTAACATTTGGAATTGTTGTTGCTGATTATGCTACATTATGCACACCAATTGTTGTAGAGTATCTCCTAAAGAATCCCCCATCTTGGAGTTCTCTTACATCGACCTTCACATCGAGTTCACCAATGTCATAGCGCTTAGGGGTGAAGGTCACCAGAGGGGTTTGGCAAGAAAATTGGACAAGATAGATGGAGATGTGTCTTCAAGAGATAAGTAGATTACTGTGAATATTTAAAGGTTCAAGAGGTACTTCACGGTCAATCATAGGGGTTTGAGAGAGAAGAATGTATGGGGGTTTAAGAGCTTAGACTTTGGAGATGGTAGAGATAAGAGAAGGGTTGAAGGTTTCAAGCCAAGTTCTTGAGGATAATAGAGCTTCCAACTGCATGTTCTTAGAAAAGATCACAAGAGTATTATCTCATAAGTTCTAACTCAAATCAAGCTTTTTTTTTTTACTATAAGATCAATCGCAAATTATAAAATCAAGTACAATATCTTTTCATGTATCATAAACAACTCTGCATCCCATCATTCATACATGATGCCATAGCATGAATCAACTTTGCATGATTACATTCAATGTAGACTGTTAGGGACAAAAGCATATGAGTCAATTACAAGGATTGTAGGGCAAAGAGACTTGCTTCAAGAGAGCATCAAATTGAGTTCTTGATAAGGATAAGTTACCACATCCAAGAAATAAGAGAAAAAGCTTCTCTTAATTCAACTCAAAGAATCTATGAATGGTCTACAAACATTGCCATGCCATAGGGGTGCATAATACTTGCATATTTAGACAAGATGTCTTCTGTAGAGTAATAAATGAATTAAAAGAACACTGTTGTAGCTAACTCTCTGAATATGACTGAAGATATCAGCCCCAAATCAACCCACGGAAGGGAAGGGATTCGAAGAAATAGAAGACATACTCACAGAAAGAAATAGAAAATGTAGAAGAATACTCACAAAAAGAAATAGACAATGTAGAAGAATACTAAAAGAGATAAAGACTGTGAGTTTATTCCTGCATTATGAGAAGATAAAAACCTTGTAGACAAAAACGTGTATAAAATAATACCTTTCTCTAAGCTACTCAGATTGCCAATCTGATGCCTCCATTGGCTCGAAAAGGGGGGTAAAACACTAGGATACCTAATCAGAATTTAGCCTGATCACTCCTTCTTCATCTCCCACTTTGGAGTGTTATTCACCGCCTGAAAAAAGCGATCGTGCACCACACAATTTCACCAATCTCTCTTTTTACATAAAATCCTCTCAAATTAGCTAAAAGTTGCATGCTTTCTTTTACATGTTATCCTAGTTTAGAAGTTGTCTACAGTTTTATGGACTTTTACAAGAGATAATGTCTAAAATATCAAAAATTGACTAAAACTTGTCCAAAAATGTAATATTTTTGAACCATGGACACTAACACTAATGTCTAAAATGGCATTGGCTCTCTAAATCAATAAAAAAGCCACACTCTAGATTTTTTTTACACGGTATGCGCGTAGTGGCATGACAACATGGGTTCAAAATAAGGTGTTTTAAAATACAATTTTTATACATTTTTTACATACAGAAGGGTATAATGTAAAGGGGTTATTTACATATTGAATAGAAAAGGGTTATCTTTTATTCAGGAAAAATTCACAAACAAGGATATTTATAAATAGGCCTTGAACACACCTGATGTAGAGGATATACATATAGTAACTTCCCCAAGGTCCTTGTCTTGCGGCCTTCAAAGAAGCATAATAAGGAAAAAATTTATAGCTATGTATCTATTTTTCCAACTTTACTTTAAAATTTTAAACTTGAACACAATGATGACCACAACATTACTTCAAAATTGGCTAGGTCTAAGAATAAAATAAAAGGAAAACAAACTTGTTCATTAACCATTGAAGCATTACAAACTAGTAAAGGATATAATAGGGTGTTATGGTATGTAACCATCTTCAAGATAGTAGATAGATCTTCTCTTTAACTTGAATGACCAAGACCAATTCATTTAGAAATTATTTCTCCAATACCTATAATCCTATGATTCAATCAACACGAATGTTTCTTCAATGTCCATAATCCTCCAATTTGCACAATCCTCTACAATATCCATATGCTTGATAAGGATATGCAAATTAAAGACCTATTCCATCAATGAATCTTGGAAGGTCTATAGCCGTCAATTGAGGATATCACTATCTAAGCCAAGAGTACCAAGTATCTACAAAGGAAAATTAATATACTATTTTGTCTATGGAAGAGGAATAAGGTAGGAACCATGGAGAGGCAAAAAATGATGAATTGTAAAAACTCTAACTAAAGGAAAAGAGATGCATGAAAGAGATAAAAAGAAGATAAAAATGGATGAATGGATTCTTCAAAAAATGTGGAAGAAGCTAGTTGATCAACTACAAAGGGATTGGGTTAGATCATAGGAGAAATATCAAGATAAATAATAAAAGGTGATGAAGTGAAAATAGGATTTTAAGGGGCAATAGCTAGGGTAAAAGATAACAAAGGATAGAAGTAGAATGACAAGTAAATAAGTTGATATATAGATGAAATTGAAAGGCCATTCATAAGTAATATCCATGAAAGAAGGTTGGGTATAGAAAGAATGATGGTACTAAAAAGCTAGGAAAAAGGTATCCGTGAAAGGAGGGTTGGAAGCAACATGTGCAAGCATAGAATATTGAGATGCTAAGCTCCACATGAGCTAGCATCCATTACATGCCTTGGTGATATATCATGACTTTACTCACTGGCATATCATGTGACCAACATGGAGAATACATGAGTTATTCTATAGGAGGACCGCCTTAGTACTCTTGGTTCCCTAGTAGGTTCACACTTAGTAAATTCATATAGATATGCCTTAGTACTTTCATATTATTACTTTATCATGTTGTAGACTAAGCCTTATTTGTGTGGAAGAAGGAGGAAGCAGAAGAAGAATATGTCAAGCATACTTCTTTATGTACTCAAGTCTCCATTGTATGTGTGTGTACTTCATTGCTTCACCTCTCTCTCATCTTATCTATTTACATAGTATTAGAGTGGGGCCATGGCTGTGCAGAGCTCAATCAAAGGCAAATGCAAAGGTGACAAAGTGTGAAAGCAAGTAGGCAATGGGTAAGAAGCTCTTCCATCTTATTGAATGTCTTGGAACATGGTCAAAGGAGACTCCTAAGGTTGGCAAGGCTACAATCTTTGATTGTAGTGAAAGTTCATGATCTTGAAGAGTTGTGTGTATATTGTAAATTAACCCTTTAGTCCTTTTCCACATTGATTTTTTTTCCATCTAAGTATTTTTGTACTTGGTTTTGGTCCTACAAGTTTTTCAAAAGAAATTTCTTAGTATACAATAGATTTGGTCATGTTTGCCTTTACAAATACAAAGGTTCTAAATTTCATACCTATAACATTGGAGGTATTTGCCACATATTGTAGAAACAAGGGTATATCCATACATCTTGCAAATTGCAATTATTATTGTGCAATCAGTGAAATAGGTTGTGCATTTTGGGTGTAGTACACATGGTATGAGCTTGATTGTAGATTAAAATTTTTATAAGATTCCATATGTTGCCAAGTTGCAAACCTAGAGGGTATTTGCATGTAGGTTATAGATTGTATTTATTGTTGAGTAGTCAATGAAAAAGGCTATGTGTGTTTTGGTTATAGTGCACCTTGTATGAACTTGGTTATAGATTGTAAGTTTTTCAAGCTTTATTGTCATTTCAAAATATTTGATAAGTTTAACCTTATTGGCATTTTATTCATGTAGTACTTTATGAATACTATGACTACTAATGGTTCATCTAAGAATGATATACGATATGTACACTAATATGCCCCTAACAACATGACTTCTCCTAGAAAATGGTTTAGGAAGATGCACAATCTCTAGGCTATGTAGACATAGGGGATGACACAACCCATCCCATTACTATAAGAAGTGGGATACATAGAAACTAGGGTTAGACACCCACTCACATTGACCATGGTATATAAGATGTAAGAGTCCTAAATTAAGGCAACTAGTGATTATCAAGAGCATACTCTTCACCTTCATGTTTAGCTTCCATGGCTTCCTCCTTCCTTCTCCTCTCTTTTGTGCCTTTCTTTCTCCTCTTCTAGTCTTCCTTTCTCTCCTTCTTCCTCTTTTTTGTCTCTTAATCTCTTTCTCCTCTCTCCTCTCAGCTTCATTCATTACAAGTGCTATTGGAGCTTCACGCTTTGGTCCTTTTCTTCTTTCTCCTTTCTCCTTTCTCAAATCCCAAAAACCCTAGTTATTGAGGTTATAGGTATAGGTGCAACAAGAAGGACTATAGTTAGTCTCAACTTGTTGAAGCAAGCAGGATCTATGGCTAGAGATTCAAACATATCTGGATGTAAAATGGCTAAACTAGTAGGTCATCACTTCTTTTCATGCAAATTTTAGGGGTTCCATGCCAAGTTTAGAGTCCTAGGAGTTAGAAGAGGGAAAAACCCTAGGTATTTTTTGCCTAACCCCTCCTTGTCTCTCTTGTCTTATAAGTTGGCATGGCTGACAACCCCTACAACCTCTCCATGCTTGCTCCAGCCCCCTCTAAGACATCACCCACAACCAAGGATTGAGCACCCACATCTCGAGCTCCATTTTGCATACCTTGGAGGCCAAGGGAACCCTTCTCCAAGCAGTAGGCAGCAGCTGGCAATTTGTAGTGCAAATTGTGTTGATGCCCCCTTCTCTCCTCGTGCCTTCTGCTCCACCTATTGGCAACCTCTTGGGCATTCGTGGCCCCTTGGGGCAAGGGGTGAACCTTCCTTCAACAAGATTGGCGCTTCTCCCTCCGACATTGAGCTCCTGAATAAGAACACCCTGATGTACACTGTCTATGTGTAGCCATTATAGCTCAGCTCAAGATCTTGATTGAGCCCACAACCTCAAGCAGCTCAACCCTCAAGAGACCCTTCACCCTTTTTGCCTCCCTTACCCGAATCGAAGACATGGAGCTTAACATGCATGGGATTCTTGTGGGAAGCCATAAAAGCTCCATTTAAATCTTTCCATCTTTGAAGTTGAAGCTTGGGAAAACAAGCATGGGAGCCCTTATCATCAGTGGAACCATTTGAATTCTTGAAGTATTCATCCATGGGAATGCTCCAACCAACTGGACTTACTTGATGGAGAAAATGGGCATCATGATGGGATATGATTCAACCATATTTCCCAAGCACTAAAGAGGTATGTCAATCTGATCTTAATCTCTCATATTTATCCACTTGGTGAGCTTAATCCTTCTCTTGGAGAGATTAAGGATTACATAGGCTTTATTAGTTCAACCCTCTTTGTATGCATGAGTCTATTGAAAGTCAATGCTCCATTTTCCTCCTAATGCATCATAACTAATCTTGAATAATTTGTAATTGCTGACCTTAACCTCTCTTTATCTTGTGTGCCTTGGATAAATCTCAAAGAGAATTATAGACCTTTGTAAATGGGTAAGTAGCAACTAGTGAGTCACTAGATTGCCAAGGTAATCCCTACCCAAGCTCTTGTTCATCCTTGCATCTCATGAAATGGCCCAATGTTTCCTTTCCAATGCATCTCATGTTTTTTCCTTAATAAAAATTTCTTCCATGTATACTCCGGCTAAGGAGAAAGGTTGATGCTAGGTGAGGTGGTAATACAAAAGAGAGGTGACCCTCCCTTACCACTTAAGACCCTGAAGGGGTGCACAACCCGGCCCCTAGCGGAGGAGGGGAACTTTGCCCACCTCTTGGTGATCCAAAGCTTGATACTTATATGAAGGTGTAGGTAATCTCCCATAATCACCACCTCTCTTGATGCAATGATCCCTCTTGGACAGCCTTTCAGTGCTAATGGCACCCATGTAGTATGGCACTTGAAGTGCATACAGTCAAAAGAGATGTATATAGTGAACTTCACTTTAAATTCTCTATTGCACATGGGAGAAAAGCTTATAGCTCCTCTTGAAGAGGATTTTTCCCCCTCTGGTTTGAATAAAAAATCTCCCCAATTGGAGCTAAAATCTACAAGTTTTTCCCATTTTTGTGCACTAGGGTCACTGTGGACAAGGTGTAGACCACTCTAGGACAAAGACACACAAATCCCATTGCAGAATATTCTGATCATTTTTTGTCACAAAGATTAATACCTCATCTTGAAGAGGGATTTTTTCCCTTTGATTTGAATAAAAATCTCACCAATTGAAGTTTCCTACCAAAAGTTACACCCCATTTACTAACAACAAGTCCTATGGACTGCATCCGGGTGGCTAGCTAGAAAGGAAAAAGTAAGGCCCATGAAGAACTCCAGATGAAGATTAGAGACTCCAGGACCTCCATGAATGATGAACCAAGCTTAGCACAATATTACCATGGTGATATGCAGGAGAAAAATCCTAATGTAGATCCCTACAACCTACTCAACCACATTCTATGTCAGCATGAACTTCATCACATGGAATGGCATAATGACATGGTCACCAGCCACCACCATCAAATGATGTCCAAGTTTGATGAAGAAATTGAGAAAATGGCCCTCTCAAACTTAAGAACTCAACAAACCTTAGAGCAGCTCACCACTTTTGTTGCTCAGCTAGCTACAGCTTCATCCCAAGAGTAGGCAAATGACTCTAAGTGCGAATCTAGACATCCACCACCTCAGGAACCATTGCATGGTCCATAGGGCATACTTGTTGCTAAGGGAATTCCCTCCTTCTACCTATGATGAGCCCCTATTGAGCTCACCCATCAACCATGTAGCCAACACCCCACAGAGGCCCTCTCCCATCCTTGGTAGAAGCTTCTCCACTCTCCCTAGGAGCCCCAATGCAACCTATATGAATCAGCCCCATCATGGACATATGGTACTAATGGCCAGCATGGAAATCATGGGTAGCATGGATATAATGGGTAGCATGAGATAAATGCATCACATGGTATGCATGGGCAAAAAGGTATGTATGGACATCATGGGATGATGTACAAACAACCAGGGTTTCATGGGTAGCAAGGCCGTTGTGATCTTTGTGACAAGATTATCCTCACTAAGCACAATGGGCAATCTCCCTCACCATCAGACACTTTGAGGAATGGACATACAAGTTAGAGTCCTACTTCAATATACAAATACTTCAATATGAGTCCTACTTCAATATACAAATATCTCTTAGCCAATATCTCTTAGCCAATATGCATTAGAGTCCTACTTCAATATGGCAAGACAATGGTATACTCTTGACCAGCATAATCTCACTATATGTGAGTACACCAATCAATTCATGAACTTGACCATGTATGTGGAGAGCATTAGCAAGTTGATGCTAAATTGCATCAGTATATCTATGGGTTGGAACCAAGCCTATTGGCAAATGTCATTGCCCAAAAACCTACCACACTATTTGAAACAATTGAATTGGCTAAGAGATATGCAAGTATCGTAAGAATGAACATTTTCAGCAAGGTTCTGGACACTTCAATACCAGCCATGTATGGAAGTGGTTTTGGAGGCACTTCTATGCCTACTAATAACCCCAAAATACACACTTATTGTACCTTCCATGCTGAAAGAAAATTGGGCACTTTTGGGACAGCATTTAGCTCTAATTCTGAGAGTAAGTATGCTGAAAATAAACAATCCACTACATCACCTTCCCATAGCTCCAATGGCCAACGTTTCATTTCCCTGGATGTTGTGAAGGAATGGAAGGAAAAAGGCCTAGTATGCTTTAAATGTGAGGATAAGTACACTATTGACCACCATGCCTTCAAGTTCCCTTACAAGATAGCTATGTCATGGAAGATTGGCACAATGATGAGGATGACCTAGCCACTGATCATGTTGAGCATGTTGACATGTGGATCACAAGCAACTAGTTCTATGACACCTAACGGATGGGCTTCCTTTTAACTTGGGTGGCTATCCATCATAGATACTTGAACTGACATCTCACCCAGCTACCACTTCCCTTTGATCCATCTCCTTGGATGCTTGGATGGGTTCTCGAAGCCCTAGCACACTGCACATTCAAGGTAGTATCCATGGTTGGGAAGCATGTCTTCATCCTTGTGGACAGTGGTATCACTCACAGTTTTGTTAATAAATCAGCCATTGAAAGGTTGAAATGCACCCCTACATAATTATACCACCCCTTGAGAGTCTAAGTATCAAATGGAGAAGAAGAAGTGAGCACACATGTATGTCCTAGAGTCCCCTTATGCTTGGTTGAAAATTATGTGGCATTGGTTGATCTAATTCCCCTAGATATGGGCCCCATTGATGTTGTCTTTGGTTGTGATTGGTTGAAACAATTGGGGAAAATTACTGTGGACTTCTCTCAGCAAGAGGTTGCAAAACAAGTCAAAGAGCTGCTGGAGATGGGTTTCATTGAACCAAGTTATTCCCCTTATGCATCCCCTATCTTGTTAGCCAAGAAGAAAGATGGATCTTTCCGGATGTGCATCCACTATATAGAGACTTGAAAAAAATCACAATGAAGAATTGTTAACCCATCCCATGGATTGATGACTTGTTGGATGAGTTGAAAGGGGAATGCTTTTTTCACTAAGATTGATTTACAATCTAGCTACCATCAAACTCGTATGAGAGGAAGGGATATGAGATCAAAATGGCCTTCATGACTGATGATGGGCTTTATTATTTTCTAGTGATGCCTTATGGGCTGAATAACGCCCTCACCACATTTCAGAGCCTCATGAACAAAATTCTTCAACCCTTTCTATTCACATTTGTGCTCATTTTCTTTGATGACATCATCATTTACAATATGTCACCAGAGGAGCACTTGGCACATGTTAGAAGGGTGTTTGACATATTGAGAGAGCATCGACTCTTTGCTAAGGAGAGCAAATGTATCTTCATGTAGACATCTATGGAGTACTTGGGACACATTTTGAGCAAAAATGGCATACAAGCTAACCCGAAGAAAGTGCAATGTGTTAGGGACTGGCTCACCCCATCCACCACCACTTCATTGCATGGCTTCCTTAGTCTCTCTTCATTCTATAGATGCTTCATTAAGCACTATGCCACCATTGTATCACCTTTGATTGAACGATTAAAAATGGAATCATTCTTTTGGAATGCCACTACTGGCTATTGATCATAGTTTCAAGCAATGAAAGGAGGTGCTTACTTCCGTTCCCATCCTTGTCTACCCTAATTTCTCTAAGTTTTTCACCATTCATTGTGATACCAATGGCAAGGGTATTAGTGAAGTATTGTTATAAGAGCATGGTGTGATTGTATTTGAGAGCCGCAATCTTGATGATAAGAAGATACAGATGAATGTGTATGACCAGGAGATGTTGGTCATCCTCCATGCCATCAAGAAATGGCACCACTATTTGTATGGTAACCGCTTCCAAGTAAAAAGTGACAATTGTATCCTCTAGTACTTCTTGACTTAGTCCACTTTGACTCCTAAGAAAAGGCGATAGGTGGCAACCTTACAAAACTATGACTTTCACATTTCTCGCACTTGGGGCAAAGATAATAAATATAGTGGCTGATTCACTCTCTCAGATGTGGGCATGCAGAGTATTCTCTATTTTAGAGTTGCATAGTGATTGGATTGAAGACTTTAGGAAGCTTATTTGTTAGAAGATAAATTCAACCACATCTTCAAGAAATTTAAGCATGGAGTCATGGTTGAATACTCCTAATATCACCTCAAGCATGGCCATATTTGGTCCCATGTCAAGATCATCATCTAACACACTTCCCCCTTCACACCATAGAAGATCATGGAAGAAATGCAATCTTGTCCCATTGTTGGTCATTTGGGTGTTTTCAAAACATATAATGGGATTGTGAAGAGATTTTACTAGAAGGGTTTATGGAGGGATGTCAAAGACTTTGTGACCAAATGTGTACTATGCCAACATAACAAGGATAGTACACTTAGGCCCGTTGGCCTCTTGCAGCCCCTACCTATTCGTGAAGGGAAATGGACTCAATGGACTTCATCACTGGCCTCCTCGTGACCAAGAAAGGTTGGAATAGTATCTATGTGGTAGTTTATTGCCTCATCAAAGTTGGCCACTTTATCCCCACTAAGACCCAATACAATGTCTCTTAGGTGGCCACTCAATTTATGGAATATGTCTTCAAGTTGCATGGCTTGCCACTAGTCATAGTACATGATCCGGATGCTAAGTTTATGAGCAACTTTTGGTAGACAATTTTCACATCTACGGGTACTAATCTTGCCCCATCCACTACATACCACCCTTAGACCAATGGCCTGACTGAAAGAGTAAACAAATGACTTGAGACAAATTCGTGGCACTTTTTCCTTGATGTACAACACAAATGGGATATGTGGCTCCACTTGGCTGAGTTTTCTTATAACAACTCCACCCACTCTAGCATTGGAGTTTCTCCTTTTGAGGCCTTATATGGGCATAAGGTCCCCCTTCCTATAGTCTTATTCAATGATAAGATCAACAGTCTGAGTTGGCTAAGTTGGATTGCATGCAGGCCTACTTTAGCAATGCAAAGTAAATCTTCAAAAGACACAAACTCACATGAAACTCGATGCTAATGAGAAACAAAGGCATTTGGAATTCCAGGAAGGGGAAGTGTCCTCTTGAAAGTGCCTAAGTCCCACTACTTCACTCTCAAAGGGGGCATCAATAACAAGCTAGCACACCGCTTCTATGACCCCTACCGGATCCTAAAGACAGTTTGTGAGCTGGCCTATCGGTTAGAGCTTCCCCCCATACCAAAATCCACAATGTGTTTCATGTCAACCAGCTGAAACAAACCCTTCATGGGCACCTCAGTAGACTATGTGGAAGAACTTTCCCACATAGATGAAGAAGGTATCATCCACTATATCCTTGAGGCAATCATTAGGCAATGAGATAAGCAGTTAAGGTCTCAATAAAAAAGGAATACCTCATCATATGGAAAGGCCTACCCCTAGAAGAAGCCTCCTAGTTCCTAGCCACCATTATCAATGAATTTCCTCACCTCCAAGAGGCACAATGGACTGAAGACTAGCTAGTTATGCCCCCTTTTCACCACCCCCTACCTGCAAACTGCACACTATTTTAGAATAGTTTTGTATTTGCTCAAATATCTGGAATGTGCATCCTACCTGGGTTGAAAGTACTTCTCATAAGCTCCGTTTTGGCATGTGGCACACCCACTTGGAGTAGCCTATCAAAAGCTATGATAATTTTACCTCAGCATGCCTATCATGGATAGCATGCTATTCCTAGTCTTTACCCACCATTTTTCATTGTAATGTGACTTAGAGTAGTACTCTATGCACCCCGCTCCCTAAGCCCACCCATCACTCCCCTCTCTTTCTCTTCATTTTTTATGGAAAAGACCTTCGAGTGGGGATGGATTGTAACAAGCAGGATACACAAAAGCTAGGGGTTAGACATCTAGTCACACTGATCAAGGTATATAAGGTGTAAGAGTCCCAAATTAGGGCAACCAATGATTATCAAGAACATACTCTTCACCTTCATCTTCAACTTCTATGGCTTCCTCCTTCCTTCTCCTCTTTGCTATCTTTCTCTCTCCTCTTCTAGTCTTCCTTTCTCTTCTTCTTGCTCTTTTCTCTCTCTTCAACTCATTATCTTGTCTCCTCTCAGCTTCATTCATTACAATTACTCACATTGGAAATGTTCCCTTAAATATCTAGAATGGCAAAATAAAGTACTTTACTCATGATGGTGGAATAGGAATTGTAGGTTTGATTCACATCTCATGACTGTGTAGAGGACTCTGGAAATGGTTGCTATTTTACTGCAAAAGGTAAGTATGCTAACATATTGCATACTCTTGATGTAGGTCTACTTGAAATGGATGTTGCTATATTTACACAAGGTTCATGAGTTATGGATGACATTGAAATTTGACATTGAAACGTACAACATTTGAAAAATACGCAATCGAAATAGTTTGTAGATTTCTTACCAAAGTTAAAAGTTAATGGGATGCATAGGCTATGTGGAGCATGTCCATTTGGAAAGCAATTAAGGCATGGATTTCCACACAAAAAGCATGTATGAAAGAAGCCACTTGAGTTGATATATTTTTATATGTGGGGTTCTAGAAAGAGTATAGCTATCAGTGATTCCAAGTATTATACATCTTTCATTGATGATCATATTCAAAAATTATGTGTCTATTTTATGAATGAGAAAAGTGAGGTGTTCACTCACTTTAAAAGCTTTAAAAATTTGGTTGAAAAGGAGAGAGAGTTATATATTAAGTTACTAAGCTTAGATGGAGAGAAATGTATAATTTATAACAAAATGGAGTTACTTAGAGGATAATTTGACCCAATTGCAAAGACATCATACCATTGATGTTTGAATATAGCTTATCTCACTATTATCGGGCTAAAGAAGTGTCATTGACAACATTTCTATAGCAAATTTTTTTCATGAAATATACTAGTTGACTCAATGCTATAAGTAAACCAAAGTACTTTTCAATGACATCAATTAATATAAGTTGCTTTGACGCTTCTAGGAATAGTTTTAGAGTATACACTACCCTACTAATATTTTAAAAGTGGTTTGATTAAAACTCCTAAAATAGTGGAAAAATAGTATCACCTAACAATGCTTTTACCCTATTGTATAAATTATGAATAAGAGATCTATGGCTGTGCTATACATGACATGATACATGATGAGAAGTATATAGGTTAAAAGCCAAATCTATCCCATCTAAAAGCCTGTAAATGTGTTGCTTATGTACATATTAATAATAATTTGTATAACAAATTAGATCCCAAAGTAGAAAAATGTGCACTTGTGGGATATTTTGTTGAGTAGTAGGGGTAGAGATTGTATAACCCTATTACATGTGAGTTGAGAGTTAGCACGGATGTTTTCTTTGATGAAATGAGCAGTTGGTATACCAATGTCTAGGATATAGTTGGAGCTGATGTGATGAGATTGTGGCTATGCAAAAAATAGGTCAATAATCATAGACATTGAGTGGGCCATACGAATCTCCTAGTCATGGATCTATTTATAAACCTTGGAGTGGTAGGTTGCAATCACAAGTCACTCTACCAAATACATCACGAGTGCCAAGGAAAGGTGAAAATAATGCCTACTCCAACTAAACTAAACTAACATTTAATTATTACAAAGCATGAAAATGAACAAGAAATGTGACAAGGAATTGATTATCTTCTATTATCAAGATGTTCCATGAATCCATGGTTGTTGCTGAGTACAAAGAATGTATAGAGTGTAATAGTTAATGCTAACCAACATTTCTTGAATTTCTAAAAAATGTGCAAAAAGTCCCTACAATAGCACACTCTCTCTCCTATTTGTAGTCCTTCCCCAAGTCTATTTAGTGCAGTATTCACAAGCTTAGTGTAGAGCTATTTTTATAAGTTTTTTGCCTACATTACAAGCCATCCTTGCCTAGAGAAGCTTTGTCCTCAACAATTGAAAGATGGGAAAGAATACAACTGAGAGAATTTGGAAATCATAGAGCTCATGTGCTAAAGAAGATACCATAGGTCAGAGATACAAACAAGATGACTATAGTGAGTTTCTTGCATGTTGTCACAATAGGGTTTTCATGGAAAAGGAGCCATAACTTTTGATATACAAATCCAAATCAAACAAATGAGGTGTCATATTGAAGTATATACTAAAGAATATCACCTTCTACCATGAAGGCATGTGTATGATGACTTTGAGGGAATTTATTTAGGAATAGTATTTTGATACGTCAAGCTATATTACAAAGGAAAGCTAGTCTTTTTCAACCATCTTTGCATAGAATGGAATGCCTTGCTACATGATGAATGCTCATTAAAAAGAGCCTCTTAGTGAAAGGGAACCCCAAAATAATGATAATTGGTAATAGAGAAACTGTCACCAAGCATATGTGATATACCACTCAGATTAAACATGTATGAAGAATCATTTCCATAAGCACTTGGATCAAAAGGAAATAAGATGCCATCATCATCTTTGTATGCATCCAACCCATATGCATCATATGCATCCAAATGAGAACTTCCATTCATAGGCTCATCATGAGGGTCTTCAAAACTTGCATGATCAACATAACCATGTAAAATTATTTCAAGACACTCATGTAGTTTTTCACCTTGGTGTCTATTGTGTACTTTATGATCCACTATGTTAATATCTTGTGTAGCTTGCTCTTCACTATCATCTTCCTCAACTTCTTCTTTTTCATCATCATCATCATTATCTTCTTATTTAGCTTATTCATCTTCACCTTCATCCTCTTCTTCTTCTTCTTTTTCTTTTGCATTGCTCACATCAACAAGAAAATTGTTCATCTTTGCATTGGTCTATACCATATAAGTATGTTGTCAACTCATTAGAATATGGCTCAAAAGAAATAACATGATCTATATTTAGATAGGACTCCTCATAAGAACAATCATGGATGTAAATTTGATGATGTTCAAAACAACTAAATCCCCATATACATAACTACTAACTTGCTATCCATAAGAACCATGTTGTTGAGTAAACACATCCTCATAAACAAGATCATTAACATGATGCATAAAACTACTATCCAAACTCACTTGAGTGTTTCCCACAACCTTGACGCAGCTCCTAGCATGTATGTTGCCAAAAACCTTAACTATCATAGACCTAATCACTATGTTGCTACCCAAATTCAAATGATGGCTATCCATACCCAATAGCATAACGCTACTACCCATGTACATTTGAGCACTGACCACCATCATTACAAGGTGCACATCATACAACTTTTTCATGATCATCATAGGTACACACATCATGATGTTGTCTGTATGGTGAGGGTACATAAGAAAATTATCTACAAGAGTATGCATGAGATGTAATTCCACATGGTTGTTGCCCAAATGAAGATGGCACACAAGAGAATCCATCTTACAATTGCCCATTCAATGTACCATTGTATTGTTGCTGTTGTCCATAAGAATGTTGCTAATAGTCATGGATAAGGAAGTCATGAAGTTGAGTTAGAAACATGAGGGTTTAATTTTTGAATGGGCTAGTTAGAAAATGAGGTAGCCAAAGCAATTAATTCGTCAAGATCTAGCTCCATCTTGTGGAAGCTAGCCAAAATAATCAATTTGTCAAACATTGACTCCATCATATGCCAAAACTAACAACCACTTTCCTCAATTGTCTTATGTCCTTGGCAATCATACTGTCCAAGTGATCAATAATCATTGTTTTTGAAATAACTTGAGAAATATGTATCCAAATGACATGATTCTTCGCTTTCATGAAGGTCTTCCATAAGTTGGATGCTTCCAATTTACCTTAGAATGCACTTACAAATTTTGGTAGCAAATTTTTCAAATCTATCCACAATCCAATAGGCCTCACCTTTATACAAATGACTCAAAATCTTCCTTGCTTGAATAATTGAATCACTCAATAGTATCCAAGAGAAGAAATAGATGGCCAATACATGATATAAGTGCAATGTGCAATAACCATCACAATTCTTGCAAAATCCATACCAAAAGATTGATCGTCCCATAACCAAAACCCCAAACTTGACTTTAACTCTTCCCATAGAACCAAGATGCATCCAATGTCATAAAAGCATTGAGTATTTGATCAAACACTACTTATGAAGCTTGACCATTTTTTCATTCATATCACTGACATGGTTGATACATACATTGGATATCATTCCAGTGATACTTTATAGTCTACCTACTCAATTGTAATGTTCCCTAGGACATTATCTAGTCATATTTTTAGTTAGCGCATTCACACTATGGATTGTTGGTATATTATGTATGATGTACTCTCTCTTATTCTTGATACATTGCTATAGTGGAGAAGAAGAAGAAGAAGAAGAAGAAAGACTAGGGTTTATAGCTTCCTATCTTGTATGAATTCTTTGTGTGTTGTGTGTCTTCTAAGAGCTCAACCTCCTCTCTCTCTCTCTCTCTCTCTCTCTCTCTCTCTCTCTCTCTCTCTCTCTCTCTCTCTCTCTCTCTCTCTCTCTCTCTCTCTCTCTCTCTCTCTCTCTCTCACATATTTTCATGGTATCAAAGTGGCATTCAGGTGAGGACTTGTGAGCCACAAGCATAAGACCCTATAATCAAGCCTTTTGTGGAGTTCACATGTTTAGATCTCTCTCGTACAATCTCTGATTGACAAGTCATTTTTGTGAGCTTGAAGTGCTCACATATTCTTCCACATATTCATATTTTAAAATAACCAATGAATATCTTGGAAAAATAGTCTACTATATTAAGCTAGAAATAAACATCCTAGACTACATAGATACAATACTAACTATTTCTATACTATTTTATCATCATATTCTTTACCTTCTAAAACCAAAAATTCTAGCCTATGACAATCATTAAAGCTCCAACCCCCCCACAAATAGGAGCATAAAAAATAATAAAGTCCAAGGGGGTCCATCCAAAATCTAGAAGCAAGGCCAACCCGAACAAAATGTGGCATACAACATATGATAGCTAGTAAACCCAAGTTTTAGTTTCAAATTCGAACCATTGTCTAAACATTTCCCCAGGAACATTGCAATGTTTTAATAGTGCTTGGGTAATCTCCCCGGGGAGTCCACCTATAAGAAATCATCTATATAATGTGCGTTCAAAAGATATTAAGAAATACACTTTCCTTATATGCTATAAGGCCTTAAAATGACCCCTTTTACTTTACTAAACTTATTTTAAAAATTCAAATTATAATTAAAAAATAATTTGTATAAATATAATCCTGTAAATTTTACTAAATATAATAGCCTTTCTTTTGAACTCACGTGGTATCTTACATGTTCTATAAGGTGGACTCCCTGGTTCATATCTACATTTGTCTATTTAGGAATGAGTTCAATTATGGTTGGGTCTCCCCTTGTTTGTGGATGATGAACAATCACAATCTCGTACTCTAGCTTATGATTGTAGGTTTCCAACACAATGCTTGCATACACATTTCTCCTCTTTCACATAATAGACCACTCTACTCAGCATTGCTTTTTATAGGTCAACTGTCATCTGCTCCTCCTTTAGTACAGTAGATGTAAGATCCATCAAATGCTTTCTTGATGGTGCTCCCTCATACCTTCCTATAAATCTATTGTGTATGTTTCTAAGGCCTAGTGTAATATTTCTACCGAAAATATATATTGAGGCCATGTGAATTCTCGGCAAAAGACAATGACGGCATTAGGTCCCGGACGGTACGAACTTAGATACGATGTATCATTATCTCCTTTGGCAAAAACCAATACTATGAAACCGCATATGTCGCATGAATCCCCTCTTGAGAAGAGGTCATGGGGATAATATTTGAATTGGATAATGGAAATTTTATTATTATTATTATTATTCCCCTGACCCCCCAGCCGACTGTCGTGCTAGAGGGGAGGGGAATAGCATGTATGAATAAGCTCCTTGATGGAGCTTGCAGGTGGGAAGAACCCATGCGAAATGATGTGTGGGGGAGGGAGGATCCCCTCCCCTCACCTATTTAAGTCTGTGCCGCGAGCTGGGAGAGGATATAGGGGTTTCATGCTGAAAATCGCAAGGGATCATGGAGGATAGGGGAGCCACCATACTATCAACGACTGACAGAGAGGAGGAAGCAAAAAAAAATGGTGTTGTTGCTGCCATTGAGAGAGGAGGAGGCATCGCGTGAGGCCGCTAACATCACCACCAAGAGTGGAGGGAGGAGTCGCCAGACTCCTGGCGGTTGCCGTGGAGCCAGAAGAGGTCGCCATCAGACTGCCGAGCAGGAGGGGAAAGGCTTCACTCCGCTGACTCGAGGAGCTATCGTGGAGGGGAGGAGATCACTGCCATCTGTCACTCGTCGATGCCTTCTCTCTCGCCATGTGGGGGCTTCCATGACTCTATTAAGAAGCATCAGAAGATTCTTAGGAAGCTTCTATAGCTCCTAAGAAGCCCCCCTTCATGTGGCCTACTTAAGGCCCTTTTTATTACACCCCCATTCCTCTTTGTGGGTCCTCTTAGCCGTTGTCCATGTGGGCTTGGTAAACCCCCCCGGAATCCAAAGCCCTATTGGGTCCTCATACTTTTTTCCCCCCCACACAAAATAACCCGCTTGAAGGTCTTATACACCTTTTTTCCCCCCTTTCTTTTCCACCAAGAGTTTTTTTTTCCCCTGGGATCCAAAACCCATTTTCGTGAGCCTTCTTATTGCCCTCGCAAGTGGGGTTTAAAAGCCCAGTTACCCCGTTGAAACCAAGCCCTTTTGCCCACTTTAGGCCGGGGTTTAAAGACCCTTTCCGTGGGAAATTCCCACTCAAATTCATAGGAGGAAACCTTCTAAAAAACCATTTTTGAAAGACGATGTAAGCTGTCACAAAGGGGAGCTACGCGTGCAAAGGAGACAGCCAAGGTCATAAATTTGCATCCAAGACGAAAAGGCCGCATTCGCAATGGCTCCTAAGAAAGCACAAGGCACAGCCAAACAGGAGGATCGTCTCCGAACATCCACGTGGACATCTCACTACAAGTCCAGGTTTTCTTCCTAATTTTCATTTTACATTGTTATAATTTAATCGTGCGTGGAAGATTTTTTGAGATAGGATGCATTTTTCATCTTAAATACTTTGGTTAATTTAAAAGAATTAGCTCATGACGGAAGAGTTTGTCCATTAGTATTTTCAATAAAACGAACAAAATAAAGTGAGCAGAAGATTGATATGCATTCCTAGCAAGTAGTTTTTGTGCATTGCAATGAATTGAAATTAGATTAATGTCCATATTTACAAAATAGAATTATGAAAGTACACTTTGATTAAGCATGAAAGGAATAAACCGCATATTGCATTATTGAATATCTTTTTTTGAAATGATTCTTAAAGAAAGTTATTAGCAATCGTAGGAAATTGCTAGGACTACATGAAGAAGATTTAACTAGGCAAATGGTGTAAAAACTTAACAAAAGGGTGTGTAAGTTCTGCATACAACAAATTCATTCGGAAATGAAAGTAGAAAAAGACTGCATGTTTTAGCGTGAATCTTGTTTGCATATTATAGGATGATCAATTGGAATTATGCCTATGCTTTGATCTTAACCCTAAAGGTTAGGGTTTGTAAATCAACTTATACGTAGACAATGAATCATGTTCAAGACCAAAAAAGTTAAATTGATTTAAACCTAAACACCTAAAACCACAAAGTACTCGTTTAGAAAGGGTTAATTCAATGCAACGTATCCCAAAGAACTGACTAGGGTTAGCACGTTGAAGACAATTACCTAGTCACTCATACTGCCAAAACTGAAACTTCTATACCCTAAATACTTGCCCACATTCACGGAATGTAGGGCCAGTAGGACTTACTTGTGAGAAAAGATCTAGGGTTTTTCCTAAGGATCTCTCGCTAAAAAGATGAAACTCGAAACCCTAGGACCGACAATGTCGGCCTAATGCAATCAGGAATAACAGATCTAGGGTTATTAGCAATCCTAGGGTTGGACTGATAAATTTGAATAACAGATGAACTTAAGGTACTGATCAAGTCAGGTTAATAGGGTACAACCCTAACCCGGGATATAGGGGATCTTGCCAAGTCGAAATTAATCGCGGATCGAGTGCTAGATGCATTCGGAAAGAAGGATTCACTCCTTAGCAGTTGGCAAAAAATAGTGACCAATGGAAATGATTGTGCTTGTAACAGATTTAAAAGCACTCTTTTGCTTTGTTTGATCAAAGAATTAAACCATAAATGGATATCTAATGCTTCAGGTTGAAGGCCTGAAGGGAGAGGCAACTTGAGTTACCCCCGACTGCCTACCTGACCCTAACCAAGGGGGTTGTTATCCGTACCGGGAAGGTGGATCGAACCCGCCACGAGAGGTCTCTCCGTTGAGTGCTTCTTGGAGCAAGAGGACGCTTAGGTGCCGGGGGGGCTTTGGCCTTAAATCCCTCACCTTCCGGGCCCTGCATAAGAGGCCAACGTGACTCGGGATTGGATCTCGAGGCCTGCATACTAGTCTATGGGCGGAACCTTGGATTAGTGATCCCTGTGGATTGCTGGATAGCCTTCGAGCGGATTGTGGATAAGCCTACGGGCTGGACTTTATGTATTTCAAAGATAAATATGCTAACATGTTAAAAAGGAACTTGTTTGACATTGCTTTTCTATGTCAAGTGCTATGATTACATGAAGGAACCAGTGCCTAATGGGCTAATTAAGGAATCTGATTGATACATGTCCAACTAAATGTGTTAGGTAATTAAATAACTAAAACAACCTGAGGAAAGTGCGGTGGATGTGGCCATAGGTCCGTCTTACAGATGGGTGGTCCCGGCTGGCCGTGAACTTTTCTCAATCATGATGGACAGCAGAAAGATCATTCAAAGAACAGAACAACAAGAGCGTTGACCTAGAGTTATAACTAATCCCGATTTACGCTTTTTTAGGCGAACGGAATGGGACTATGCCTTATGGTAGAGAGGTTGAGCTTCGCATCCCTCTCATTTTCCATTCTCCTTGAACTAAGTGCAGCGTGAATCCGCTTCGGATCTGGCGTTTTTGCATAAAGTAGTTTGCTCGGGTTCGATGCTAGTTGCCGTTAGGAAATGACCAATAGGGAAAACCCTAATTTAGGTCGGTCCTAAGTGGGAATGGCTAGAATACTTCCGCTATGTGGCAAACGTGGAAAGTCCTAGATCACAAACCCCGTAACATTCCATGGGAGTGTTGGGCGGAGCTTTCTAGACATTCTTTCTGATGGACTGCTAAGACGTGTTTTGAAGATAATAGGTGGACACGTTACACCTAGCCTAGAGTCATCATGTCACCCTATCAAATAAGCTTTATAATGAGTACCTTGAAGAACTAACATGGCAAGGTCTATAGCACAAGTGGAGTAAAAGCTAACTTGCTGAGCACATCGAAGAGCTCCCCTCATTGTGGGTGCACGTTTGCTCTTCAAAAGTTACAAGAAACCCAAGTGGCCGATGAGTGTAACTCACCCTCATGTGCATGAACAAATCTCCATAAGCTAGTGAGTTTATCCTTTGCAATCTTAGCATGAGGGCATCCCTCCATTGTTGGCATAGCCACTTGTGTTACTTCTAAAATTGTGGTTTGATATATTGTTTTGTATGCTCCAACATGCTTCTCCTAATGGAAGGAGCATGACCTCTTCTTATAATGCATCACATTCCTCTTTCCTTTATTGAAAACTTTGCACACTGGCAACTAGTTTGCATGAGCCTCATTTGTCAAATGGACCTTGTAAACTTTGCTCTTGGAAAACCACATTCAGCCAATTATTCATTTAACAAAGACCAAAATAGCACTTGGGCATTGGTGTTCCACCTTCAACTCACCAACTACAATGATAAACAATTCTCTTACATATGGGTGACACACATGTGCACTTATTGTGGCCCATCCATAAGTGTGGTGCACATGATAAAAATGCACAAACTAGCACTCCAATGGGCTTCCAGGTTTCATTTGATTAACTAGGTTGACTCCATCATTGGACCGATAGTGTAAATTTTAAAAACATGTGACTCCTTTGCATGGGTCAATTGATTTGCAAATAATATGCTATGAAAGTAAAGGTATTGCTTGTTTGTTCTATCCTTCAACTCCACCACTACCTCAAGGCCTGATGCTAGCACTTTTACATTTTCCTTGGCTATATCCATGCTGATTTGAATCTTACGATAATACAATAGTCAAAACAACATTGAAAATCATTAAGTTGGATAGATTAAGTATAATTTTCTCACCTTTTACGTTGGCAATATGTTTGACTCTCTCTAATAGGACCTCCACAGCACACTCATCCTCTGCATCATTGTCATTCCCTTGAATGATTTTCATAATCAAGTCCCATGAAACACTTGTTTCCACCTTCTTGCACTTTGCATCAAGATCTAGAGTGGCCTCTTGTCTCACCAAGGTATCTGTAGCTGTTATGTCCTTCCTAGAGATCCCAATTGTGACATAATGATTATGACACCCTTGGTGCATGGAACATTTAGTGGTTTTGGATCTATCAATAGGATGGCAAAAGTATATGTAGCACTCACAAACAACTAAGCCCTGTAGGTTCCATTGTGTTTAATTATGTTTCTTGGTGCATCCATAATATGGGCAATCTTGATTGAAACACCTTAGATGGCCTATTGAAAATATGCGCTCAACCACACCCTCAAAGTTATCTTTAGTGCATCTTTTATACTCAACCCAAACATGACCATCATGCATTTGCTCCATTCCTAACATTGGTAAACCTTCTCAAAATGCAAGTAGCTCAAATATAATGTTATCATCATATAAATAAGACAATTCATCAAATTGCATAGCAGTGGATACATTCATCATAGCAACGAGGAGAGATTCACTCAAAGGCAATCGTTAAAGGAGAGTGAGGATGCTAATTTGCATGACCTCCATAGTGGATGGTGTGGAAGATTCCACAAATGACAATCATGATGTGGAATTACTTGGCAAGGGTGACTTCTCTATAATACTATCCAAGTCTATCCTTGGTGTGCCCTCACTAGGATCAAAGAATGCAATCCCTATGCATGGCAAAAGATATTTGAAATACCATATCACCATTTTCTTAACTGAACCTAGGCACACTTCCACAATTAGTATTCAAAGATAAGCATCTAGTTCCAAGCCCAAAAAAAAAAATGAAGCTCTTTGTCCATAACCATGATATCCTCTAAAGAAAAATGCAAGACTGTGTTATTTTTGCGAGCTTTTGATTTCAAGCTTTTGTAATTGAAATTGATACTTTGAGATTTTTCAAGCTCGCAACAAGATGTATATTATCAAAAATAGAGGAAGCTACAATATGAAATTATCACTACAAAAGAAAATATTCAAAACTTGTGCATCATTCAAAAAGAGTACAATATCTAGAAATTTTCCAAAATTGCTACACCCAAATCTTCTTGCAGTAAAAAACAACATGCTAGGGCCAAAATAATGAACAAGATATGCTAGCTTTTGGCTTCCCATATGATGGGGCCTATATTACATGACTCCCTTAACACAAAGGCAAGGTCAGTAGTTGGATCTAGTATAGGGGCTGAGTGCTTCTTGGGTTGAAGGCCACGTATGTGCATGTACATATAATACATATGTTTTCATGCAAGAAATGCCTTTTGGGTAGATTCTCTTCTTTGAAAATCAACACAAGTGCACCACACTCTTCTTTGATGTATACATCAACATAACAACTCTCTATCAAGACTCAAAGTGTTGAATGCTACCTCTCAAGTTTAACTATCTCCTCTAAGAAGGTTGCAACCATGCAAGCAATTGTCTCTATTCTCTTTTGTGCATCATTGGAATTTCCATGCCTCCACTTGCATCTCCTCATGGTTGAACCACCCTCTATGAGAGTTGTTTGCTCTTCTCATTCCTTGGTGCTGTTTCAAAATAGACAAATTGAAACTAGTATGTTTTAGAATGCTATAGTCTTCATTTGATATATTTGTCCCTATATTAACTAGCCACAAAGATGGAACAATTGATGTCATGATTACAAAATCATACCCATTGTGTAATGGCCTTGTCCTTATAGGCTCTCTCAGACCAAAAGCATGGTGTGACTAGCCCCACTTCATGACTTTGTAACTTGCTGTTGCAACTCTTTCTACCCTCCCTACGAAAACACTTTCTCTCACACATTTAGGTGGCATCCTTCAAAAAGCCCACTTCTCCCAAGCCACTTTTACCTCTTCTCCATAGGTTGATGTTCCACAAGGGCTTGTGTGGTGTCTCTCCATCCTCCTCAACATCTTGGATATATATCTCTTCCATCTTATCATCATCAAACTGCATACTCTATGGCTTGCCCCTATTATTCCATTTCCTTGACTCCATCATGTATCCCAGTTTGTGGAAACTTGTAGTTGCTTCACTTCCCTTGTTTTTTCTATGCATAGTCTCCCTATGACCTTGCATTGTGGGCTCCACATACAAAGTATTGCTACTACAAAACCTTCCAATGCACGTGCAATAGAGGTAGGATTTGGGGACTCCCTTTTGCTAGCACTAGTCAACAAAGAGTCCATAAAAGCCTAGATACAATAAACCTACCCATTGTATAGTCCAACCTCTTTTCACATTCAATATATGCATTCAAAACCTCACTAACACATGCATCATAGGGTGATATCTTTCATTTAAATTTCCACCTTCACGTTCTAACTAGCTAGCATGGATGCTCTTTGACATGTTTATGCTTGGAACTTGAGCATGTTCCCTAGGAATTTTGTTAGCCTATAGATTCAAATCCAAAAATAGAGTTAGTAGCTCTCCCCATTAGTACATTGTGTGTAGAAAATCTTTCAATGACCTTAGAAAAACAACATGCCTACATGAGTTTCAATTCCTCCCCAATAGGCAATTCTTTGCTACCACAATTTTAACCACCTATCCAAAGCCTTAATGTTATCATTGTTTACATGTTGTGCCCATCAATCTCAGATATAGTAGAGATATGAAAAGAGGCATGTTGACATGGTGTTGCTAGCCTCCGTTGTCAAAGAATTTACTGTTCATAATATAAATCATGGGATTATTATGAACAGAGAAGAGCTTCACTGGAAGATATATGAGGAATTTGCATACAAAATTCAGACATTGTTATCCAATAACCAACTTAGTTACACAAGTTCTTTTGTATTTAGCATATAATTTTCAGTTATACCATGTATATTTATGAGAAATAAGTCTATGGGAACCTACAACTTAGTCAACTAGAAGTGATTGACAGTCTGCATGATAAATCACATTGATTCAGGTGCAAAAATATGGTCAGAACCCAAGAAAAATGCCAAAAGTTGCCAAAAGTCCACTAGCTTCACATGGGACCTGGAGTAATACACTTAAGTGACCAGAAAGTGACCTGGTTAGGTCAAAAAGTGACCAGGTCCTGAGCAGGGAGTAGCCCACATTTTTCGGCGCAAAATGCGGGATGCACAGTCTAATGTACAATTGGAGAGAGCTGGAGATATGGTGCATGATTTGGAGCATGCAAACTGAAGATCAATAGGCCCATAAATTGAAGGAGTAAACATGGTGAGATCTCCACTTCTCTACCCATTTGGTCTGACGAAAATGCATGTTGAAACAGTCTATAAAAGAGGGAAATCTGAGAGAAAAGGATTCATCCTACTCTTATGCACGACTTCTCTCATTTTTTCTACCTCATTCTTGGTCCAATGAAGCCTGACTTGTACCCAAGTACTTGAGTGACGTTGGGGCAAGCAAAGGGTGAGGATTTTGAAGGTATATGGGCTGTTATGGGCTGAAATAACCAGTCATAAACAGGGCATCCCATTGTTATGGTTCATTTTTATGAGCAAACAAGAGATTTATGTGGTTGTAATGGAAGGAAATGACCTCTTTTTATCAGGACTTTGTTCATTAATGATTAGAGGAGCTTCTTCATGAGTTTATGCACTCATTTTGAGCTTGATTATGGGCTAGAATTTTCTGTTTTAAAACAAGGCTGAAGCTAAAATTATGCCTCTTCAATTCATTTCATGTATCATTGGCCCAAATCATGAATGCATTTGAGTCTATCAACATAATACTTGTTCCAAAGGGTTGAAATCCATCTATGTACTTGAAATAAAAGCCATTAGAAATTGCATTTGTTATTCATAATTGAATTGAGAATGTGAAAATATCCTTTATGATATGATGTATGTATCTAGAGGCATTTGATGTAATCAAGATAGACTTATTTCTTCCGTTCATGTATGCTAAGTACATAGTGAAAAAGCTTGAACTCTTCTTCCGTACCTAAATCATATCTAAATCCCAGATCTTATTAAACCCCAATCTATTTCCCCTTCCTGAACCTTGAATCCTAAACTCCTCTTCTACACTAAAGCCTTGGTGGTAGACCTTCAACCCTTAATACGACGATAGTGGTGAACCCGACGTGAAGGTCCGTTGCGGAAGAAGAAGTCCAATGGGAGAATCATCAAGTTCGGGAGGAGATGCCTTACAATAGTTGGTTCTTCTAATGCAAGAAATCCAACAACAACAGTTGCAATTTCAGCAGCAGTTGCAATTGCAACAACAAGGGAGACAAGAAGAAGAGCGGATTGATGCTGTTGCCATTAAAGCCTTGGAAGCACTTGGACAAGAGCTCAAGCAATTTAATGGGCAAAATGTATCCTCTTTCATCCGCCTTTATACTGACAAGATGGTCTTCTTTGGAGTCCCTCAACATGCCTGGAGCCGTTATTTTGCCCGCCTGGCTGTGCATGGTCTCCAGGACCGAATTCATGGTCTTTTCCAAAAAGATGCAGGATGGACTATGTTCAAGAAGGCTCTTCGAGAAGAATTTTTTCTTGAAGATTCTGGCCTTATGACAAAGAAAGTCTTCACCGAATGGGTCAAAAGGCCCAATAAGGGTCTAATCGCTACTGCTCTTCATCGAGAATTTGAAAGTAAATTTGCCCAACTAGATCCTGACGACCAACAAGGTATGGAAAGTCAAAAGATTGAATTATTTCTAAAGGCTGTAGATTCTTCTCTTCAGGAGAAATTAACTGATCGACTTGAAGACCCTGACTTTGAGTCGGGATTGAAGACTCCTTGGAGTGATGTCACTGAAGCATTTAATATGATTGCTCGAAGAGAGCGATTGCGCCTAAGATGAGGATCAACCCCTGCAACAACTGAATCTATGAAGGAGCCTGTTCCAGTTTCTCAACCTCCTATCTCTATGGCCGAGCAACCAAGAAATTCTGATGTTCCATCTCCAAAGAAGGATGTCATGGATGAGCTAATTAAAAGCATGCGGGATCTCCATCTTAATCTAATGGAAATTAATTCTAAAGTAGAAAGGCTTGATGTAAAAGTAGAAGAAAGGGGTCGGTCAATTGCCCAAAGGCCTGCACGAGAAGGCTTCAAAAGACGTTGTATTTGGTGTGATAGCCTTCAGCATGACAAGAGGGAGTGCGGGGCATTCTGTGAAGCTGAAGCACAAAAATTAGTCTTTTGGAAGGATGGTAAAATTCATGCAACCGAAACCGGGCTTCCTCTTGAGCCAAAATTCGGCAACGGTGGCATGAAGAAAAGATTGGAGGATTTGGCAACAAGAGCGGCCTATGCAGCTATTGATGCTGCAACTTATGGGCTGCAAATTGAGCCAACTAATGAAATTGTTAAAGCATGTAAAACTAATGCAAAATCTAAAGTGTGGACGCAGGCCTTGGAACGCATGGAGCAAGGCAAGGCAACTAAAGATGATTTAACCACTGCCAGTCAATGTATTCGAGGGAGAACCGGTTGGTCCGAGCCTGTGGATTCATTTTCAGCTTTTGCTCGGTTAGCTGAAATTAATAATCAAGAAGCCATGATAGAAGAAAAGAGAAGAAGAGAAGAAGATGTTGCAGGTCCTTCTTCTTCAGGACCAACTAAACGCATAACAAGAAGTAAAGCAGACCAACAGAAGGCTGCTGAAAATCCGTCGCCGCCAAAGTTTGACATGGGAGATGCCCCTCAAGCAAAGAAGATAGAAGGAAAAAGAAAAAGCAAACATCCCAGTTACAAGTTGTAGTCTGACATAGAGACCGCAACGGATCTTAAACAGATCCTAGAAGAAAGGATTCTTGGAAGTAGAATTGAATTTACATTAGGTGAAATTCTTGGTATTTCTAAACGAGGATTTCATGATGTAATAATTGATGTAATTAAATGAAAAAGACAATATGTTGATGAGGAAACTGAAGAATCTGTACATGCTTTTTTGCAAGTACTTCATGTGTATTTGCAGGATGAAGAGAAGTTGAAAACTCAAGGGATTCGATTGGAGGCAATCAAAGAATTGATTGCAGCCATAGAAGCCAAAGACGAAAACATTTATGAAGCAGAAACTGAAGAAGCCATAATGGTGGGGACTTCTCAATCTAAATTGCAGCCCATGCGTAAGAAAGAAACTCTTCTTCACAACATGCAAGAAGAAAGTGAAGCTCACTTTATTCCTAGTAGTCACTACTCCCGTACCCATTGGGCAAGGGTGACTACTGAAACTATTGTTAAAATTGGTGAAAAAGAAACTCCATGCATTGCCCTTATAGACCATGGTTTGGAGATTAATGTTATGTCTAGAAGTCTCTATGAGAATGGTGGATGGTCCATTGATGTAGACCCAGGATGGCGCATGAAGGCAGCCAATAACTCTTATGGCGATCTTTATGCAGCATGTCCTTATGTACAAGTTATTATTGGTAATGTAAAATATGAATTTCATTTCTTTGTTCAAGATTCTTGCAGCTATCCTATCATTCTTGGACAACCATTTATTTCTGAGTCTCGTTTAGAGACAAAGGCTCTTGATGATGATTCATCATATGCCCAGATAAGAAGTAAGGATAATGACAAAGCTATCCAATTCCTGACCGTCTGTGTTAATCACCATCGGAATAGGGATCGATTGAGCGATCATCCTGTTCCTCCTAATGCCCGAGAATTTAAGGGTTTTCGGGTAGCGCTACTATAAGTGGAGGCTATGGCAATGCATCATGTCACAAAAAATTGCCTCCACATATAAAGGAGGCAAGGCCAAAAGCTGATTTGTAGGTTTTAACAATCAATAGTGTGGCCTGTTATAAACAGTTTTCAGCCATGAACAGGGCTGAAAGAAAGTATTTGAGTCATATGGAGCAAGAGCTGAAGCAAATTGATGTTTTACCTAAAGATGAAGAAATTTCAGGACTATTTTATGGGCTGAATTATAATGATACAATGGCTGAAATTTATACAGCCGTTCATGCAGAAAATCAAGCTGAAAATCAGTCCATACAGGTATGTGCCTTGGATATGTATGACATAATTCAAGAATTTATAGATTATGAAGCTTTTGGAGAGCCAAACAATGATGAAGTAAGAGTAGAAACAAAGTATAAAACAGTTGATAAAAAGGTCAAGCCGGTAGCTACTCCTCTACCGCCTCAAAGCGAAAGGACTGGCAGAAAGGGTATCCAAACAGCCAAGCCTTCGTGATCCTAAAGATATTGGACACTAATTTACAGAAGAAATTCTACAAAAGTTGAAAATTGGTGAAGACTCTTTCCTCTTGCCGGCTGAAAAGTAAATCTTCATGCAGATGTTAAAGAATCATGGTAAAGCCTTTTCATTTCAGCCACATGAAATTGGTTGTGTGGATCCAAGCATTGTGGCACCAATGGTAATTTTTACGGTCCCACATGTTCCTTGGAATCTTAAACCAATTCCGGTTCCAAGGGCTCATTTGACTAAGTTATTGGAACTTCTAAATGAAAAGATAAAATGCGAATATTGGAGCCATCTTCAGCTCCATATTCCAACCGATGGTTTACCGTACCTAAGAAGAATGGATCTTTACGATTCATTCAAGATTTACAACCCGTCAATAAAGTCACTATTAGAAATGTTGGATCAGGACCAATTGTGGATGAGTTTGCTGAAGCTTTTGCAGGTAGGGCAATCTATTCCATGGGAGATTTATATTCAGGCTACGACCAATTTCAGCTTGCTTTGGAAAGCCGTGACATTACCACAATGAAGAGGCCTCTTGGCCTAGTCTGCATGTGTACTCTACCTCAAGGGGCTACGAATTCAGTAGCTCACATGATGAATGCTATGCATAAAGTATTGAGGGATTATATTCCTCAATTGACTCTTCCTTTTCTTGATGATGTTCCAATCAAAGAATGTGAAGTTCATGAGAAAAATGAAGAACTCAATGAACTTGGATGTCGAAAGTTTGTTTCTAATCATATTAATGATTGTGCTCAAATCTTGTCTAAATTAGAAGAAGTCCATCTTACTCTTTCAGGAGCTAAATCTATTTTTTGGAGTCGAAGAAGTCCTTGTGGTCGGACATATGTGTGGTCCATATGGCTGAAAGCCTTCTCCATCCAAAATAGATGCTATCGGTAAAATGCAGGAAGAATGTACAAATGTTTCAGAGGTGAGAAGATTTCTTGGTGCATGTGTCTTCTACCTTATTTGCATACCACATTTTGCCCATGTTGCTGAAAGTCTTTATCAGCTTCTAAGAAAGGGCCAAAGGTCTATATGGGAAAAAGAACACACTCAGGCTATTCGAAAACTCAAGAAAATGCTGATTTCAGCCCCCACTTTAAAGAGGGCTAATTACTCTAATGGACAGCCCATTATACTCATAGTGGACACAAGTCCTATTGGAATAGGATGGGCAGTTGGTCAAGATGACCTTGAAGGCAAGAGATATGTAATCCGCTTTGGAGCGAATGTTCTTAATGAACGACAAAGAAGGTATGCTCAAATTAAAAGAGAACTTTGGGGAGTAGTAACTGCATTAAAATGTGACAGGGAGTACTTCATGGGCACACACGTTATAGTTGAAACAGATTGCCTTCCACTCTTGGGTATGATCGCCAACTGTTCCACTCCCGACATAGCCATGCTAAGATGGATAGCCTATATTAAATCCTTAAATCCTGATTTGAAACATATTGCAGGTAGAGATAATCCATTGCTGGCATGCTTTCGCGTGCCAGATATAGGGATAAAGAAGAAATGATGGATGAAGAAGAATCAAAGTTTATAAATGATGTTGTAAATACATGTACAAATCTGAAAACAGCAAGCATCCCTGAATCTAATGTTGATTCAGTAGTCAAAAATGCTGGTATAACAAAAATTACAGCAAGTACAACAGGTTCAGCTACTAAAACAAATTTTACATCAGCAAGGAAGGATGAAACAACCAAAGAAGGACAATGGACAACTAGTAAACAGCATGTTCAATGTTTTGTTATGGTTTGTTCACACTTTAAAGAAGAATATTATGTAGATGTCTGGCTAAAAATTGGCCAATTTTTTAGCACTATGACAAAGAAGAAAGATTGGACTAATGAAGAGTTCAAAAGAATTAAGAGAAAATCTTATGGCTTTTTTCTTAAAGATGGTTACCTTTGGAGGCATGCGAAAAAGAAAGGAAGGGCGCCTGTTCGTGTCTTAGGAGACAAAAAGACTCAAAGACAGGTCATGCAAGAATTTCATGAAAGCCTATTGGCTGGTCATAGAGGCATCTGGGGCACTTTTGCCAAAATAAAGTAAAAATCTACAAACAGCATGAGTGGACTTTGTTGTCAAGGTTTTTCCTTCCACTTAGGGCCCGAGCAGTGAGCAGCCCGCATTTTTCGGCACAAAATGCGGGCTGCACAGTCGGATGCACAAATGGAGAGAGCTGGAGCTATGGTGCATGATTTGGAGCATACAAACTGAAGATCAGCAGGCCCATAAACTGAAGGAGTAAACATGGTGAGATCTCCACTTCTCTGCCCATTTGGTCTAACAAAAATGCATGTTGAAACAGTCTATAAAAGAGGGAAATCTGAGAGAAAAGGATTTAGCCTGCTCTTATGCACGACTTCTCTCATTTTGTCTACCTCATTCTTGGTCCAATGAAGCCCGACTTGTACCCAAGTACTTGAGTTACTTTGGGGGCAAGCAAAGGGTGAGGATTTTGAAGGTATATGGGCTTTTATGGGCTGAAATAACCAGTCATAAACAGGGCATCCCACTGTTATGGTCCATTTTTATGAGCAAACAAGAGATTTATGTGGTTGTAATGGAAGGAAATGACCTCTTTTCATCAGGACTTTGTTCATTAATGATTAGAGGAGCTTCTTCATGAGTTTATGCACTCATTTTGAGCTTGATTATGGGCTGGAATTTTCTGTTTTAAAACAAGGCTGAAGCTAAAATTATGCCTCTTCAATTCATTTCATGTATCATTGGCCCAAATCATGAATGCATTTGAGTCTATCAACATAATACTTGTTCCAAAGGGTTGAAATCCATCTATGTACTTGAAATAAAAGCCATTAGAACTTGCATTTGTTATTCATAATTGAATTGAGAATATGAAAATATCCTTTATGATATGATGTATGTATCTAGAGCTATTTGATGTAATCAAGATAGACTTATTTCTTCCGTTCATGTATGCTAAGTACATAGTGAAAAAGCTTGAACTCTTCTTCCGTACCTAAATCATTTCTAAATCCCGGATCTTATTAAACCCCAATCTATTTCCCCTTCCTGAACCTTGAATCCTAGACTCCTCTTCTGCACTAAAGCCTCGGTGGTAGACCTTCAACCCTTAACACGACGACACCGTGCTTCACACATTTCAATATGATGCATTTTTTAATCAATAGTGACTAATTTCTTGGTGTGCCTTTGTAAACTTTTCTCCCAATGAAAAAGACAAGAGCACTCCCTTCCTTCCATTATTTTATGTGGTCCTCCATTGTATACAACCCTTACTGCCAACCAATTTTCACTTGCATCATCAGATATGAACTGAGTAAAGACAAGAGGATCATGGCCATAGTGAACCGTGATAGAATTCAAATTTCTTCAAAATAAAATTTGACACTCTTCATTCTCCTCTTTAAATTCACACATTGCAATCACCTGCAATGCTCTCATGCTAGTTGATAATTGATACCTTATCAAAATATTTGCTAGCAACAATTAAATCTCAATAGAAGCTATAATAATGTTAACACATACTCAAGATCATAAACATAACAAGAAATTGTTTCCCTCCCATAAACCCTATGGGTGTGATCGAAGTCTACCCATGAACTTTCTAGATCTCTAGATCTTATTTGCTTTAGACGATTCACTAAGTCCACCTCTAATTCTGGTCCCTTGGTTGAGATTTTACACAAGAAGCACTTCTCCTTGGCATCACCTTTCCTAAGAAATATACTTCCATGGAAAAATGGGAATACACAATCTTTTTGCAAAAGAAGTATGTTGTCATACCCATCCCCAATGAATTGACCTTGATTAGCTCTCTCTTGTGAAATAATACCCTTGTGCATTTGTTAGATGGTCATTTCAAATGCAATGCATACAACATTAGTAGAAAGTAATAATACACAAGCTTAACCTTTATTCTGTACTAGTGGCATCATTTCTTCTAAAAATTGATTAAGATCGACCTCAGTCACCTCCGATTCATCTTCTTTACATTCAAACAAAATTTGTTGAGAAACCAGTGTCTGTATTTTTTGTGGGGCCCCCTTTTTTATCTTTAGGATTTGTTGACAAGGCTTCACACATTTTCAATGGTTGCCCTCTTTCTACCTTGTTGAACATTGTGAGCATGCTCCGCAATATGAATCACCAATTGTGTCATTGTAGGGTCCAATGGCAACACATAATAGGTCGAGCATTTGCAAATAGCTGTATTACTAACAATATTTTGATAATAGTGACATGTTATGTTGGAGTTTCCCTAACTTGGAGATAGGCCATGCTCACATGTCTGTCTAAATGACCATGGAAAAAAACATTATTTTATGTTCTCTCAATTATATAGTAAGGACAAGTGATCTTGGGACATTGAAGACTTTCAAAACAATAGCTCAAGCACACTATGTACTCTATCGCCATAGGTTTTTGTGAGGGCCACGAAGGTGATCATATTCCTATTCCATACCCATCACTCATTTCTTAATGTGTGTAGCTAGAAGCTCAAAAGAAATCATAACATTATACATAGTTAGGAGCTCATTGACCTTTTGTAGAGGTCCATAGAGTGCTAGTAAAATCTTGATAGTACCTAGCATAACTTTCTCCTCAATAAGACCACAATCTTGGGAGGTTAGTCCTAAATCATAACATTATACTCAGTTAGGAGCTCATCCACCTTTTGTAGAGGTCCATAGAGTGCTAGTAAATTTTTCAAAGTACCTAGCATAGCTTTCTCCTCAATGAGGGCCACAATCTCAGGAGGCTAGTAATAAATATATGTATGTAACATAATGGAATTTTAAAATACCACTTTTAGACATTTTTTAGGTACATAAGGGTCCCATATAAAGGGGTTGCTTACAGATTGAATAGAAAAGAGTTGTGTTTTATTAAGGGAAAATTCACACATAAGGATATTTATAAATAGGCCTTGAATACACATGATATAGAGGGTATACATATAAACTCAAAATAAGCTCTCCATTTCTTAATGAAACCCTATGCTCTATGTAATCACTAGCTATTCTCCCTAATAGGATGGTAAAACTTGACATGTTGTGCTATCTATTGGGTTGGAATTTGATGAAATATAAGACAACACTACATTGACCTTACAATGTGATTTTGTTATATAGAAGGAAAGAGCTCACGAATTGAGGAATGTGCAAAGGAATAAGGGTGGCATAGAGGAAGTCTCAAGAGGGTTTGAATGAGAAGAATCATCCAAATTTAAAATCCATAATGAATGAGAATATTCATTAGAATTTTAGAGGATTGAGTCACAGAACTATCCATTTTTGATAATCATAGAGAAAATTTAGTGGTGATGGCTCAATAACTCCAAAACATAATTAGGTTGAGTGAGACACTTATATGACAGATGTAAAGAAAATGACACAAAAGGAAAAAGTGAAATCCACACCCAAATCCAAGAGAACAATGCGTGAAGGAATGCTAAAGTAGAATTTCTAGTTTCTCTCTTAATATGGTATTGTTTATTGCTATGTAGATAGCATCACTTAAATACTAGTAATATTGATATTTTACACATATATACTTTATAGGCTTGTGGGCTGTTTACACGGATGTAAGTAGCTAGGACATTTAGACTATTTGTTGGGACATTTTACACATGCATTAGTACGACCCTTTAGGCCTAGTAATATAATCTCCAAATTCACCCAACTACCTTGGTACCAAGAGCCTGATATAATCCTACTTAAAAATGTTTCCTTTCCAAATAAGACTTCTTTCAACATGAACTCTTGATTTTCTCAATATCTTACTCACACACACTCTCTCTCACACAAACTCTTGTGGGTGTCCCCCCCTCTCTCTCACACAACCCTTGACTAATTCAAGCCAAGAGACATTCCTCTCTCTCTCTCTCTCTCTCTCTCTCTCTCTCTCTCTCTCTCTCTCTCTCTCTCTCTCTCTCTCTCTCTCTCTCTCTCTCTCTCTCTCTCTCTCTATTTATCTATCTATCTATCTATCTCCCCTCTAACCTTTGTGTATGTCTTTCTTTCTTACTTAGAATTGTGAAGCACTAGGTCATGGAGCCATAGGTCATCATCCTCAAGATCGTAAAATAGTCGGGTCATTCGTGCATATGTAGATTATAGGGGAGTTGTGAAAGTAAACTCACTTAGGATCTTGTCCTTTGCATATGCTTGCCACCTACACTAAGAAGAAAGGGGGACAACAGCCCCCCCATCATCTATGTGCATGTAGAGGATGGGGGACTGCCTCCTACTTTTTTCCAATATATTATGTTGATGTAAGAATTTAATGTGACACAACCCATGCATAGGCCAATATATGAGAGAGAGAGAGAGAGAGAGAGAGAGAGAGAGAGTGTGTGTGTGTGTGCACATGCGTGCACATGTGAGTAGTTATGCTTTGTTGTAGAGGATAGACTCCTTTATTGCACCAACTATAAGTGGTATAGGTTCTTTTATGTATCGCATTTGTGTTGGGAAATTTTCATCTCCCATTCCCACTTTTTATGTCACAAAAGTACAATCTTATGAACTAGTTTGTGGTGTAACTTTTATCTAATTGTGAGTACATGTGTAACGTGTAACACAGGGTTTGTCAGATAGCCAATCCCCAGTCTACTCCGCAACGAAGCACATCATCCAACCATGCGAGGATCGACCTGAATCTTTTTGGGTTTCCAATGGTCAAGTCAAGCTACAACCTTTTAGCGTCAGATGAGATCTATTTTGTGTAGAGCATCTAAACCAAGGCAGACTCATATCGCACTTGGTTCAAAGAGAATGGGAAACAAGAGGGATGCATCACTCAACCTCTCTACCTGTAGGGTAAAGTCTTATTCCGGTCCCCTAAAACAATACGAGCCAGGGTTCTAGCCTACATTTACTAAGGTCAATACATCATCATGGTTTGAATGTTGAGAAGCCTCCCAGTTCTCTGGGACCACCTTGGCATAGGACGAGCCCACAAGGTTCCATCCACATGCTTCCCTTGATAGCTTTAGTTTTTTACTTGCCTAAGGGCACATTAGTGGCAACACATTCAAGAAGCTTCCTTAATTAACCCGTTAGTCACATGTTCCTTTACGTAATTTATGCATTGACACAAAAATAGTTCAAGCAAATTTCTTGAAAAGTAAACTCTATATAACAATTTAAACTGAGATACAAATCCTGTCCATAGGACAATTCCCGCAATCCATAAGAATGTGTATTATTATCCTCCAAGTTTCTACCCTTGCACTAGTAACACGGCCTCCAGAATCCATCTCGAGTCACATAGACCGTTTGGGTAAGAACCGGAGACAGGGAATTTATAACCAGAGTTCCCCTGTGGCATCCAAGTGTCCTCCTATGATCAAACAAATCCATGGTGGCAAGTTTGGTCCATATTCTTGTTAGAGTTATTTAGAACCCCCTTGGATAGGGTTGGCGACTAGCTAGGGGTGGTTTGGCATGCCCCACTAGGAGTTTAACCTGATTCATTATACCAGATTCTTATGAGAACTTGGGTCAAACAATCCTTTCACAGACAGTGCTCCTAAAATTACAAGCACAAACAATAATGTGGGTGAGTGCTCAGAACAATTGCTAAGGTGGAGTTCCTTTCTCAATGCTTAGCATACAACCTTTGGACTTTACTTGCTTTGGTGTCAACTGCAATGGCCCACTGTGGGGGTAGGGAATCCCATATTTTGTCCCTCATTTTTATGCAATAAGAGTGAAAATTTATGCAATTGATCTTACATCCAATTAGCAATACATATTAGTTTCAAGATGGTAAATTTGTCCTATGTTCTATAACTCATGGGTTGGATTTCCAGCAAGATCTTAGATAATCCAATCTAAGATCCTCAATGATCATATGAGGGTGGCTCCACCCTCTTGAGAATCTATTACGAATTTCAATTGTCCTCCAGCTTTTGTTAAGAGTCTCTCCCCTCTAGGATTACATGATGGAAATCATTTGCACAATCCTCTTATTACATGCCTTGATATCATCTGGAAGACCCAAACTTTGGGGTAGAAAATAGCCTCAGCATATCCCTTTTCTTTGGAATGAGAATCCTCATAGTTGAATTTATATTCAATTGGTAACATCCAATAATTCCTGGATGGTGATTGCCCTAATTTTCAACCTTTAGATTAGGGTTTCTTGTTTTGAGATCACAAGATCTAGAAGATTCAATATAAGATCCAAATTGATTGTTTGGTAACCATTTACCTTCTTAGAACTCTATCAAGGTTTCTGAGTTTGCCCTAGGGTTTTCATTCCTTTCATGACATAAATCTTTCATTCATCTCTCCTGCAAGCCAAGAGTAATCTAAACCCTTCGTAATCTTTGAGTAATTGCAAGCATCAAATGACACATTGAGAATTGTCTTTCTTTCATGTGGATATGACATTTGCATTTTTTGCATCAACATCGAGTTATAACATGGTAAAAAATGATACCTCAAAGAGTGTTATTAGACTTATCACGAGCTAATTGCTAGGGTATAGATCTATGCTTGTATTGATTTGATTCTAAGTCAATTTATGATCGTAGCATTAATTGATTCTTTTACAATTAAAACCTAACTTTAATACCATCTATGGATTCACTTAACAAACTTTCTTCTTAGGATTGAATTTAACAATTCGTATGCACATCTCGAATCTATATTTTAAAGATGAATTTCTGTTGTGTAGTGCAACCAAATCTACCTATGATGCCTTGCAAATCAAGATGCAAGTTTTTCTTGATTTCATGATACAATGCATGACTGCCATTCCTTGAAAATTCATTTCAATGAATTTATGCAAGTCATATATTTTGACTTACATTTTTAAGTGCGAAGTACATGAATCCATCATGTATCATGTAAATGCAAGCTAACTTTCTTTAATGGTTTATAAGATGCAATCCTTTGCAAGAGCTTGTATATTTACACATTATTAATCTAAGATGCATTCAAAAAGTTTATGCTTACTAATCAGCTTAGTATTTCAGCCAACCCATAAATGTTAATCAACCCGTAATTAACATGACCATCATGAATTAGATTCGAACCTATGCATCTACCTTTCAATTTATACAATTTATACGATGCAAAAGTATAATTCTTTTCCATGATAATTACGATCTACCATTCCATCCATAGAACAAGGCACTGTAGTGGTACCTGGGTTTGGAGTGATGAGTTGGTATTTATACTTGATAGCCCATTTGTGTCTGCAGTGGCATCTTTGCCCAAACCTCCTTTCGTGGTTGCAGCCTTCCCAGCCATTCAGGAGAATCTACGCTTTGGGGAAATTCTTGAGCTTGGAATGAGGGGTTGGAGAAAGAAATAGATTCGAAAAGATCACAATCTGATGGGACCTAGAATGGGCCAGCACTGGCTATGGCACTAGCCAGACCTCATGCATACGACAGACAACCCCACCACACGGCCTCGCAGGCTAGGAGCGTCTAAGACTCACTTTGCACTAAATGCTTATGATGATTTTGCGTTTATATCCAATATATAGTCCAACGTTCACCTTCCCTTCTCCTCAGAGGGAGATCCCATAACATATAGGCATAGTGCCTCGTAATACACACATAGAGAAGCACCTCTCGGCTGATTGCCACGGCTCCACCCCAGGGATTAGCCCCAAGATGCATCGCTAACACATATAACATTCATAAAAACTCCACTCTTTTATAATTCATCGTTCCAAGAGATTTCGATTTGCCTCACAAAACTTTCCCCAACGGAAGTGCCTGTCTAACTCTACAGCTTAGGTTTCCTGCCCTCTCAGCGTTGGTCAAAGTTTTTCAAACAAGTGCAATGCATTCCAGGAGATACCACATGGCATGCTTGATGCAAGGTGTATGACAATTGTGCACAAACATTTTATGATTTTAAAAAACTAGCATTGTGATGTGTGGAAAACAACTCTTTCATGAATTTTAACTAAGCGTTACGTGCTGCGTTGCTTTGGGACTAGCACCGAAACTTCCGTGCTACTAGCCACCTACATTTAATTATGGAACAATCCTTACATGCTATGCACAAAGAGAGAAATCATAATTTGTATCTTTTCAGCAATTAGATCATCACACAATCTTCATCCTCCCCTCACCGTTTAGGTGTTGCTGCGGTGCATAGGTGTAAATGGTTGTTTTTTATCATTTTTGTATGTAAAAAGCGATAAACATGGACTATAACATAAAGAAAAAGGCCAAATTGAGGCTTAACCTCACACTTTAACCTTGCTAAGCACTCACACACATAAATCTTATTTTTCAAAATTTTTTGAGCACAAAAAACCCGATTTTCTCTATTTTTTGCTATTTTTCTCCATTTATTATTCATGAAAAATAGATATTTTATTATTTATTTTTATTGTCTCATTGTCTTGACTGAGACTTAATATTTTCTCTGATTTTATCCCATTTCCATCCCTTTTCTCCAACTCAAAATCGAAAAAAACCACTAATTTCCACTAAAGATTACATTTAACAGTTTTAAAGAATTAATAACGACTATAAATCATTACAGGTTCTGTATTTCTATGATTATAGCCCTCAATAATGATGTAAACAAGGTTCAAACAAAAATTCATTGCATATGAACAACATTTGGACCATGAAACAATAAAAACAATCAAATTTCTTCATAAAATTGAAGCATATCGCGTGTCTTGTGTGTTGCAGGTTTTTTAATAATTATTTTGGGCAGCCCACAGACCGGCCGACTAGCAATCATTCTTCAATGCTGAACCTCTTTCCTTAGCCTCCACTTCATCTTGAAGCAATCCGATCACAACCGGACTAGCATTCTTCAGCCCCTCTTCTTCTTGACTTCTTGCACATGAATAACCTCTATGCAGGAGAGAGAGGGAGGAAAGAGAAAGATCGGTTTTTGTTCTCTTCACTCAGTGCATCATTTATTGATCTGTTTGTGGCGATGGAGGGCGAAAGATAGAGGCATTCTAGGCCCCGGAGCATTCCTCTCCACTCTACCGATCAGAAAATGCATCATGAGGGGAGAAAAGAGGAGGCGCAAAAAACTGATGCGCTTCCCCCCTGCCCCCCCCCCCCCCCCCCATCGTTTCATTGCATGGGCATTTCTTGCCCTTAAGCTCTTAATTGAGAGCTTTAAGCTAAATACCCAAAATATCTAGTTCATGCTTTTTTGCATTCACACTTGTGGTCAAATGGATTTTTCAATTTTGAGGGGGCAAACGACATCGAATTCAAGATTCGTTTGGAGGGGTGGTTCCGTGGCATCGAAATCTACAAAGCTAGGTCCTATCACGCTCTTCCCAGCTTCCATATCATAATCCCAAACCTTGCAGGG
Organism: Lygodium microphyllum; assembly: GCF_053477565.2. Classification (NCBI taxonomy): domain Eukaryota; kingdom Viridiplantae; phylum Streptophyta; class Polypodiopsida; order Schizaeales; family Lygodiaceae; genus Lygodium; species Lygodium microphyllum. The sequence continues at coordinate 100,282,491 of NC_141161.1, forward strand.
ATTAAATGGGGGATCAAACGACCTCGGAATGGAGATCTGAGACTTGCGTTGGATTCTTGACGTCCTTTTACATCTAGGAAAACTCCAACTCAACCATCCACCATTGTTTGATTTCCATGAAAATAAGCACTAGCACTTTAGGGACTTGCTCGTTAAAATCGTACTAATTGCCACCGCTGCCTTTGACGAAGTCTATTTTTCCTCGGATATTCGTAATTTTTGGCTATTTTTAAGCACTTCTCGGCATTAAAAATCATCTGTCACAATCCAAAAGAGGATAGTGATATCAATGATTGTGAAAGAATCAACTTTGACCGAATGATCTCCCACCTTCTCTTTTCTTGGTGCATGCCTTTTTGCAAGAATTTCCTACAAGTCTGCTTTGAATCCATCAACCTCTTGCCCAAATAGAAGGGTAGATGATAGTGAGTTTTTGGCAATACTGAGGGAGGAAGGATATTTGTGACCTCCCTCTAAGAGGAGGAGGGGAGGAAACTTCTAGAATGTTCTTCTTCTTCTCTCTCTCTCTCTCTTTCTCTCTCTCTCTCTCTCTCTCTCTTATTCTACACGCTTGATAAGGGGGAAGAAGGTATCGATTCATTCCAGGGGGAGAGGGGTCTTTATTGGGAGGAGGAGGAGTGGTATGGGGCATGATAGAGTCCCTCCCCTCACCCTCCACCTGGGTGGGCCAAAACGATTGCCGCCATACCAGTCCATCACTGAGTTAGGGGAGGGATAGTGGGGGGACGGAGGTGGCACACATGTGCCTCTCCTCCTCATCGTCATCATCGACTCCATCATCCTCATCATCATCTCCTACTTCCCCTCCCTCTCGCCAATTGGCAGCATTGACAAGGGGGAAGTAAAAAAAAATCAAAATAATTTTAATTATTTTTAAGGAGGGGTTCCTATGTGATGTGAAAAGGGGGGGTTATTACAACATGCATCTTATAAATATAAGGCTTTGTAGTCTTTTCATAGAATATCCCACAAGTGGTATGAATGTCTCCATGTTCTTTTAGGTGCATCCCGGAAAGGTCAATCATAAATATATGTGTGTATCACGTGCGTTCAACATAAGGGATTTTTAAATTACAATTTTTACTCATTTTTTACATACAAAAGGGTCCTATGTAAAGGGGTTACTTAAAAATTGAATAGAAAAGGGCTATGTTTTATTAGGGAAAATTTCACAGATAAGGATATTTATAAATAGGCCTTGAACATATGTTATATAAAGGGTACTATACATATAGTGAACTACCCAAGGGTGCATCTTTGTTGTTGCACCAACTATCAGTGGCATAGCTACCCTGCTACATGGTATGCCAACTCATTTATTGGACCATATTCAATTAAAAGGATTTTGAACAAAGATTTTCAACTCACATTAAGAACTTTTACACATATTCATATTACCATGAACTTGATCATGATATAAAGTCCCATTATACCAATGATAGAGCTCATTCACATTCTCTAAGAGATTATCCATATAGATGGATGGTAATATTTTATATAGTATCCTCATCATGGATAATCTAATTCATTTATTGTCTCTCTTATCAATCACACATCCTACTTAGTTATCCACACATAAAGGTTTAGGGGTGACTTTTTGGCCTTATCCATGTTCTTGTTGTAATTGGTTGTCACATGCTTGCCTTTTTGCAACAAAGAACCATAAGAGTAGGCATGATTGGTTGTAGTCTTGTGTTGAAGGTGGGAAATTTCAAGCAAAATAGAGTGCATAGGGGTACTTACAAAGGAACCCATAAGGTCCAATAATGCATAAATGATGATTTTAATAGATTCTAATGTCCTACTTAGTTTTCCCCACACAAAAAGTGGCAAGGTCACATGAGCATAAACCTATATGAGTGAGTATAACCCTACTTGAGCAAGCATAAGTGACTACACAAGTAGGAGCAGTGAAGTGGACTACATGAGTTATCAGGCTGTTTGTACACACATGCACCAGAGGTGATCTCAACTCAAGTCCCACACTTGCATAATATGCAAATTTTTCTCTATGTTCAGTTAATAAGAAGGATGATTGGTTCAAATGAGATCCTATAGAATGGAAAGGGAAAGGCAACATAAGGTGAGGTGCCATTAAAGCCTCACAGCAAATGTGAAGCAAATTCCCAAACTTCTCTTTTTTAAATCGAAATTCCAGAAGCATCAAATGTAGATGCTTCTTCATTGTTAGTAGTATTGCATTGCTTTTTTGTAATACTGCATGTAATTCTAGTGAAATTATGAATGTTGTATTGAATAGTTCAGCTAAGCTGTTAACCCTCAAACGAACGAAGGTGGAAAATCCGGAAAAGCTAAAGAAAAAGACAAAGACAAAAGCCAAGGCAAAGAGAAACGGAAGACAAAGACGCACAAGGAGAAGAGTCCTAAATAAGGGAGAAAGGCACACAAGGAAAAGCGCAATTCAAAACTTTTGTAAAAGAGCGCAAGAGCATCATGGTTTAATTCAAGGAGCACCGGGCTCTCACATGTGCAATTTGTAAATGTAGACGGGCAGTGGAAAGGAAGCTAGGAAGATAGATGGACAATGGGAAAAAGGGCCTAGGCTATGGCTGGCCATGTAAAAAAGGGGAAAAGGGGATGACCACCCAAAAGGGATTTAGGGTTTTGTATATAAAGTTGAAAAGTGAATGAGAAGTTCATTCTTGTGTGACATGGCCAAAAGTAGCTCTCCTCTTCTTCTTCTTCTTCTTGTGCTTACTTGCTTGAGCTTGTGCTTGAGAGAGGGAGTGTGAGAGTGTGAGGGAGTGTGTGTGTGAGGGTGAGGGACCGTGGGGGGGAGAAGCTCTCCATCTTCTCCTCTCTTCTTCTCTTCTCTTCTCTTCTCTTATCTTATCTTGCTCGCGGCGATGGAGCTTGGAGCTTGGAGTGGGAGGATCGAGCTTGCTTGAAGCTTGCACTTGGATCGTGGAGCTACCGGAGTGTGCGGGAGAGGAGGCAACTTGATTGGCATGAAGGCTCACTACACTCATAGGATCGACAATGCATCGGCTAGGTGAGAGATAGCCATTAGAGCTCGCTTGAAACGCTTGAAGCAATAAGAGGTCCGCGGGTCTTGGCAGTTGAGCGTGAGCTCCCATGACATTTTGGTTCCATTGCCGGGACCAACAGATTCAAGCTTGAGCACTTGTGTGCCTCATATCGAGCATCGAACTAAGGGATTCATCCCCGAAATGGAGCTTGAGATAGGTAGGAAGTTTGGGTGTTTTTGATCTTCAAAACAAGTATTTTGGGATATTGTGTTTGTTTGATGATTGGGAAACATGGAGAAGTTATTTCAGTTTTTTGCTTTCGATTCTTGTTGCATTTAGCATAGGTTAGGATTAGGAAATCGCACCAGAGAAGGGTAGGGTTTACTTTTGCAAAATAGGGCAAAACAGGGTAGAAAACGTGAAAAAATGGTAAAAAGCTCACTTATGATGCCTAAGATCGGCAAGTGAGTGATTGGGGGCATCAACACCATATCCGGGAAGGGGTATAAGAGCCAAAAGGCCAAGGGAGAGCTCATTTATGGCCATTTCAGTGAGTGAGAGAGAGGGAGCTAGGAATACGAGACATGCTAGTCAGAAAGAATGCCAACTGATAGAAATACTCTCTTGTAAGGTCATTGAAGTACATGCCCATGCTTTACTGGAAGAAAGGATAGATTGGCTCAACTTGAACAAGAGTATAAAGATGAAAAAGGAAGAGCCCTAGAGCTTGAGGCAAAATTGAAATTTGCTGAGTGGCACAGAAGCTTGTTCACAATCATTAGGTTTTGTGGTTAAACACCACTGCTAAGAGAGTTGCAATGGAGTTTTGAACAAAACAAACAAAGGTACAGAATATGCAAAATTTTGGAACAAAGTATGTAGAGTTTAGAACAGAATATGCAAGATTCTCTGACTTCATTGTTGTGAGAAATGAGAACCGGGATAGTACTGTCATCTAGGCTAAAGATGACTTTGATCAAGCAAGCATAGAGTAGTTCATTATTAATCATTGTATTCAAAATATCACGAACCTCTTTAGTTCCAAAGCCTTTTCATCCAAGAAACCCTTTATTTTTGGCTCAGTCACCTCTTCATCGTCATCAATTAGCCACACATTGATGAAAAGCTTAGTCACTTTAGATGTTCCTTTGAACGCTACTCGTAGGGCTTGCGACCCCATGGAAATAATCAAGAAGTATAACGTTGGCTTAAACAAGGCATCATCCAGTACTCCAAGCATGATTACCAAAAAGCTTGATGAAGAAACTGAAGTTCTTTCCCATATAAGGTAGTGGGGGAGTTTCTAACTAGGCTATTGCCTAGAGTTGTCTCAGACATATTGACTGTCTTGTCTACCCTATCTAAATCTAGATTTTTAGAAATTTCAATATGTCTTGTTACTTCTTAGTGTCAAACATGACCTTGATACCTATTCCAAGTGTGGATAGTTCAGAATCAAAGTCCATATAGTGCACATACTACTTTTGGAGAGTGCTTCATTGGTGGTTGTTAGAGTGCTGGGCTTTCTATTAAAAGAAATATATAGTTTTAGACATACACATAGTACTGTATAGGAATTAGAAGCAGTAGATAGTGCCCAGAGGTACTACAGATTGTTAGAATATCAAGCTCTTGTTACTCTTCAGTTAGTTTATCTTTATGTGTGTGATCGACATTAGCTGGATACAGTTGTACACGTGTCTGACATTTAATAAGTCGGTGTAGTCTATGACTTAACCGTAGTTAGTCTTGGTTAGTCATACCTATGTGTGTAAGTCTCTTTCAGTTAGTATGATGGAAGAATAATGGAGGAAGAATAACAATGAGCTGAGGCTCATCTTCTGCTCCATGATGTCTCTCTCCCTCTCTTTCAACATGGTATCAGAGCTTGAATGCATGAAGCCTAAAGTCTTGGCAATGGCCATTTGACATCAAGACATCGGATCTAAAGAAAACGTCATCAAAGGAGACTGTGGCTGCAGCCCGTTTTTTTTGCAGAAGCTATATCTTGCTACAGAAATGGTTTCTCAAGAAATGGCTCCCTAATTTCTAACCGTTTTGATGTGCTCTACAACTTTGCAGAAAAAAGTTTTTTCAAATTTCTCACAAATTTTGAGATATTCAACATAGACCTGTGCAAACTAGCTGTTTACTGCAGTAAACAACAGGTGATTCCAGGGCAATGGTGGCTTTCATCCTAAAAATGTATACGCCCTTATTATCATGCATTTGAGCATGCTATTGGAGTGTTAAATGCTTAGTTTTGGAGCTTATTTGCAGGTTGGAAATAGTGAATTGGTTGTTGTCCTGAATTTGGAAACAATATATCTACAGGGTTGAAGTATCTGTGATGCTTAATTGTGAGTGCTGAAAGTCCGAAGTTTGGACTGATTTGTTGCTGGTTATACCAGGGTATTGACTAGTTATTGTCTATAGGAAGGATATCTATAATCTTCACTTGACATACATGCAATATATTCTAACCTGTTGGACATGTACTGGTTATAGCATTGGGCTGGCTATATTTGGTACTACTACTTGCATACAATACAAACATTGATACTTGTATGGACATAGTTTGTTGCTGGGATGTTTTGCCACTGCCATAGAATGTTTTGAACTAATTTGAGCTTGGTTTATGCTCAATTGACTTTTTTTTTCATTGTTGGAATACAATTTACAACAAGCAGGTTGTTAGGAAATTTGTCTTGAATTGCAAGAAACTGTCATGAATAAGAGAAAACTGGTCTTGAACTATAGGAAAAGGAGTCAGATACTTATAGGTTGTATACATCACTGAATACTTGAGCTGCAACTATGGCAAATGCTCAAGGCACTAACAATATCACTCAAATTGTGGGAGAAAAGTTGGACAACAAAAAGTTTTCTTTATGGAAGTTCCGTATGAAGAATTTTTTGGTTGGCAGAGGTTATTGGGACTTATGTACATGTGATGAGGCTTAACCTAAAATACATGAAAGGAATCCGAAAAATGATCAAAAAAGGGATCATAAGCTATGGAGTGAGAGAGCATGAAAGGTGTTACATGGGTTTTTCTTATGTATATCGGATGCTATGGTTTTTACAGATTACTGGATGCGATTTCCCAAAGGATGCATGGGACATACTCATGAAGAATTATGGAAATGTAACATATGCAAGAAAGATTCAACTAAAGCAACAGTTCAATAACATGTCTAGGAATGGAAAAAGTATTCAAGCCTACACTACAGAGATCAAGAACATATCAGATCAGCTTGCCACCATTGGATCTTTAGTGTGTGAGGATGATATGATTGTAGTGACATTGAATGGACTTGGCAAAGAGTATAAAGCATTTGATACGTCTACTTCTGTGAGAGCTGAATCCCCTGATTGGGATGATCTGATTGCTTTGTTGCTGCATGAGGAAGTTAAGCTTGGGTTGAATACAAGTTCTAGTACGTCTCAAAACGGAGACACTCTTCTTTACTCTAGCCAATGTGATAGAGGCGGCAAAGCCCGTGGCTCTTTTTGAGGTTGAGGAGACACTTGAAATGCTTATGGACAACATCAACAGAATGCCTGGCATGGCACAAATACACATGGCTAGTGTGGATTTGGTAGCTTTAGAGGCTGGGGGAGATCACCTCATGGTAGAGGTGGTGGATCTGGTTCCTAGCAGTCAAATGATCAGTCCAACAGGGACAAGGACTGTCATTATTGCGGTAGATATGGGCATATAGCCAAAGATTGTCATTAGAAGTAGGCTGACATGAAAGCCAAGGGTAGACAACATGGAAATTATGCTTCATCTAGCAGAGTTCCTGATGATCAGGGTGACATGTTGTTTGCCATGCAGCATGTGTCTAAGAATGCATCTAGGTAGAATAGACATGAGAGATGGTACATTGATTCAGGGCTTCAAATCATATGACACCCCATGGAGAATGGTTTGATAAGATGACTTTGGACATGTATGTGATGCATGTCAGTTTGGAAAGCAGACAAGGTTTCCATTTATGAGACATGTACAGAATAGCTACGACCCTTGTAGTTGGTACATTCAGTTTTATGGGGTCTGTTTCATAATGCTTTGTTTGGTGGCGCTCGTTACTATGTATCTTTCATTGATGATTTCAACAGGTACACTTGGCTTTACTTTCTGAAACATAAGGATGATGTGTTTGATGCATTCAAGGACTTCAAGAAGCATGCTGAAAATGAGTTGAGTTGTAAAATTTCATGTCTTAGATTAGATGGAGATGGAGAATATGTCTCTAATTACTTTGATAGGTACCTTGCTAAATATGGGATCAGAAGATAGTTAACTTGCAGCTATACACCACAACCAAATGGTGTAGCAGAAAAGAAAAATAGGGTACTGATGGAATAAGCAAGAGCTATGCTGAATGAGAAGAGTTTGCCAAATGGTTATTGGGATGAACTAGTAGTGACTGCTGCCAATGTGCTGAATAGAACTCCTACAGCAGGGATTCATGATGTAACTCCATAGGAGAGGTTATATGGTCATAAACCTGACATTTCACACTTGAAGGTATTTGGCAGCATTGCATATGTGCATGCTCCTCCTAATGAAAAGAGGAAGAAATTGGATCCTAAAGCTGTCAAGAGTGTGTTCCTTGGTTATGCACAAGACCGAAAATCTTACAAGTGTTATGTATCGTCTATACATGAGACATTGATTAGTAGAGATATTTTTTTTGATGAGTTGGCATCGTGGTATGGTAATCCTATTACAGTGGCTTCTGATGGATGCAACCAGTACTAGTAATGTTGAAAATACACCTACAGTGAGTACATCTATGAGTGATCCTACAGGTGATGGGTCACCTACAGTAAGTCCTTGGCCAGGATGCTTGTGGAGTCATACTTCTACATCCACTGACATGGATATGTTAGTGAGGGGGAGATTGGATAAGGGAAAAGAAAATATGCTTGAGGATATGATAGGCCCACTTACAGTAGGTTATGAGTCATCTAATAGGGACAGTTTGGATAGTGAGTTGGGCATTCTGTCTATTATGACGCATGGAGCAAGAGGTAGAGTCGTTATGTACCACCTCATGAGAGGCAAGCTCAAAGTGAGCCACTTACAAAGAACTGAGAGAGTCAGAAAACAAGTTGACAGGTTTGCATACATTGGTCATTCAGCCCACCATTATGCATATATGGCTAGTGTGACAAGTTACAAAGAACCTACAAAGTTTGATGATACAGTTACTTATGATAACTGGTGTGCTGCCATGGATGAGGAGTATGCAGCCCTGGCTAAAAATGAGACATGGGAACTGGTTGAGTTACTTGAAGGAAAAGTCCCCATTGGCTGCAAATGGGTGTACAAGGTTAAGTGCAAGTCAGATGGTTCATTAGAACGCTATAAGGCCAGGCTGGTTACAAAAGGATATGCATAGCAATATGGCCTTGACTACGAGGAGACTTTCAGTCTGGTGGCTAAAAGGGCAACAGTCAGAACTATCATTGCTTTGGTAGCATGCAAAGGTTGGAAATTATGGAAAATGGACATCAAGAATGCTTTCTTGAATGATGATTTGGTTGAGGAAGTATATATGGAGTAGCTTGAAGGCTCTGTCCACCTGGACTTTCCTACACATGTATGTAAGCTGAAAAAGTCTTTATATGGGCTAAAATAGCCACCTACAGCATGGAATGCTCGGATTAGTAGTTATTTACAGCAACATGGATTTAGATTGGGTGATGCAGATCACAGTCTACTCACGAAGAAGACAGATCATGGATATGTGTTTCTAGTGGTTTATGTAGATGATCTTATCATCCACTATAGCATTTTGTACAAGTCTAACTATTGTGCCATAGGTTAAGATTGAGAGGCAACAATTGAACTGCCAGTTAAGGGCCTTACCTCACACTGAGATAGCTTGTTGCAAAGAATGTCATTGACAACATGCTCATAATAACTGCAAAAATACTCTGTACATGCTAGCATTCCATACTCTCCTCTCCTACAACGTTTGGAGCATTAAGGGGCCACTTCTAGTGGGACCATTGATCTTTCACCCACAATTGCTTCAAAGTAGGGGGTTTTGCCTCTCTTATAGTAAGCATTCTATCTACAACAAGGCTCTCCAAAATTGGTAAGATTGAAGATTGTAGAGATATGGGCTTCAATTTAGAAGCAACATCTTGGGGCTTCTAATAGCAACAAGTTGGAAAGTCATTACTCTTTTTCGAGCTATTGCATGCTGGAGCATTGTATGGTACATGGACTATGGTGATGGCATATTTGTGGTAGTATGGGATCTTCAATTAGCCACTTAAATGCTTATGCTCATATGTCTACAACAATGTTTTGCTATTGTTGGAATCATTGATAAGATGATGTTCACATAGTCATTGCAAATGGTCATGTTGGCATTAGTTGATTCATCTTGGTAGTGATTCAACTCATACAATGATTGCAGGACATTACTCCTTCATTGCAGTCACTAAAATGGATGGTATGGGACCTTGTTTACATTTTATTGATCATGAATTGATGTCTTGGTACCCTCAGAGTGCTCTCGGTTCTATTTGTGAGTATTCAAGGTTCAACAAGGCCAAAGTTGGATATATAGACCTTTTACATACTCATTCAAAATAGGACAGGTTGTAAACAGTTTTAGTCAGCCAACTTTGGGCTATCATATCTTTTTTTGATTTGCTTTAAAATTTACTATTAAGGCTCTATTTTGAAGAGGAAAGTGTTAGATTCAATTTGAATCAAAAAAGTTTGTCAATCGGAGCTTTTGGTCAAAAGCTATGGCTGATTCAGTACCTATAGGTACTACAGGACTGCACTTTCCACATATAGGAAAACAAAGTATTATGGTTCTAATTAGAGATGTTGGTTCTAATAAGTTGGATATTCCTTTGGTAGACATTATGAGTACTTTGGCACATGCTTTTATGGCTTAGGATGACTCTCAAATGGCATTGGAAGTGATAGATGTGAGTCTGGTTGAGCAAGTACTTATCCATCAGTTGCAACCACATACCTCTCAGTTGGTTCAACAAGGTGTAATGCACACTCTTATCAATCTCTATGATAACAGTATCTTACAAGGATGCATATGTAATGTTGGAGCTAAACGCATGTTGTTGGGATTACTAACCATGGAGAAACTGGAGCTTCAAGCTAATTTGTGGGCATCAATGAAGTATTTTTGCAGCAATGGTACTATTCTTTTGTAGTCTTTTCAAGGCAGGGATGCATTACATTGGTTGATATCATTGCTTAATAAATTGTCTCATCAATAGTCAAAATATGCATTGGTATTTCTTTCTACTCTTTTTGCTGAGATTGATGCTAATCAATGGGCTATGATGGCTCATACACATCCATTGGTCAGTATAGGCGATCATGGAATTCATTAGAAGGACAACTAGCATGGGAAATCTTGGATGTTGGTATGCTTTCATTGGTGAGACTTCTTATGAAATGTTCTACCAAGCTAGAGGAATATGCTGCTTTCATCTTGATTCATCTCTGTATTTACCATGAGGATATTTGCCATTGTGTAAAGATGGCTATTAATCTTTTGTTGAAACATGTTTCATGGAAAAAAAAAAAAGCTTGCATCAATTGCTACTTGGTGCAATGACTTCAAGGATAGTGCTTCGGCTACTCTACAAGATGTGATTATTTCTTTTGAATACTTTGATACTTCCCTTATGCCTAAATCTGTAGAGGTAAATCATGGATAGCAAGTATACTTTGTACAAAGCCAGGATGAAGAGGATTATTCCATAGATCTTGGCCAACAAATCAATGGGAATCAACCAACTGCAGTGCTGAATTCTTTGTCTCTTCAAGGTAATGATGATGCTGAAGTGGACAATGGGTTCCATTGATGGGAAAGAGGAAGAACATGAAGAGGTTAATGACCAAGATGAAGATCATGAAGGTCAACCATATGAAGAAGACCAAGCTAATCAGCATGTTGATGCTGTAGTTGAAGCCAATGTATATGAAGATCACTAGTAAGTGATGAGCCTTTTGGACCATTTGAGAAGGAATATGCGCATGTTGAAAATGAAGAATCTAAAGTTCTTGATCATGCTTATGATGGATTAGTTGAGGATATGCATCATTTCACACTCAATTAGGAACTATATCAACTAGAAGAGGAGTTGGATGCATATGATCATGGTTATGAAAACTTGGATAATGATTTTGATGATTGGTATGCTCATAATGAGGATGTACATGAGATTCATGATAGTTATAATGTGATGGATAATGGATATGCTTATGTTGATGATTATGGGGATCTTTCTTCCTACCCATTTGACCCGGGTGGTCAAGATTATGAGTTTGATGACAAATCTTCTCCTCTTGATCAGTACATGATGGTATACATTTTCATCCAAGAGGTTTTGGGTAGGATTTTGCACCTTCATTAGGCCAACATCCATATTGGGGTTCAAAATCTTTTTCTTTCAGAGGTTTATTTGGCTGAAAACTAGTCATTCCATCTCTTGTTCTACTGCAAACACTTTATGGACAGCTTACTGTTTTGGCTCAATTTCATTTCTGATTTGATTACAGAGGAGTAATACCTATGTGGGCTGCAAGTATATCCGATGAGATTTCTTTTGACTCATAGCACACTTGATTTGGATGTGCCCATCAAACGATATCTCAATTTTAATACAACAAGTTCTATAGTAGATAGGAAGTTGCTTATTGTTTGCAGGTGTCTTTTCTTGGAGTTATGGTGGTTTAGTTTTCAGTTTTTTTATTTCAAATGGATATCCATATGGTCTATTCACTTTTCCACTTCTGATTCCATCCATTAGTTAGTACATATTAGTGCTTTTCCTATTTTTGTAGCCCCTTGTACTAGAGTAGTACTTTGTTCTATCCATCCTTTTCCAATCTTTATAGTTTGCTTTTGAGGGAAAAAGATAATGTTGATGCCGTGCCATGTCACACTGACATTGGTATAAAAGGAGATGACATGTAAATTTTTCTTATCTTTTGACACATTAATACATTACTGTCCTTCTTCTCTCTCCTTGCTCACAACTTCAATGGCTTCTTTCTCTTTCATGTCTTTCTCTCTCCTATTCTAGTCTTTTTTCTCATCATCACTCTATTTCTCTCTCTTATGCACTCTTTCTTCTCTCTCTAGTCCACCTCTTGACATTAGTTTAATTTACTTTTAAAAAAACACACCCCAACCCACATATATGTTTTTTTAAAACAAGAAAGAAACAAAAGAAACTTAAAAAAAAACACCAAAAGTTAAAAAAACAAAACACAAAAACCACATATATATCTATCTCTATATATGAAAAATGAGCACCATCAAATACCCACCACCCCCACTTCCACTTTTTTTTTTGTAATTCCATTAACGTATTTTACTATTAACTCAGACAAAAGAAAAAACAACCACACACCACATACCCCCTAATCCTCACCAAACCCTTAAAACAAATTACAAAAAAACAACAACAAACCAACACACAAAAAAAACACACAACACACATACAACAACATTTCCCCCTATCTCCACCCCTCGATTTTTGCCCCCTCCCCTTCTATGTCTCTTTCCTTCTTTCGCATGTAACCACCCGTTTTTCATGTCTTGTTCGTGTGTCATCCCCTAAGGTCTGTTTGCGTGCGGGGTTTTAGACCTCTTTATGCGTGTTCAGAAGCGCAGTCGTTTACATGTGAGGACACGCATGTGGTTTTGTCCATGTGGTGATGAGCTTGCAGCTGTTCATGCATAGTCCACATCCTCTGTGATCGAGTACCATATTTTTCATCTTTTGAATTTTTTAAAACAAACCATTGAAACATTTGAAAATTATTTAAAATCCATAAAAAATCAATGAAAATGCAAAAAAACTATTAAAAATTGAAAAATATAAGCAAATTTTTGAAAAAATTAGAATATTTCATGTTAATGGAAAATTCTAATAATAAACCAAAAATTTATTACAATATTAAACAAAAAGAAAAAAATTCACAAACCTTCAATATATCATAGAATTTCTTTAAAAATAAGAAAAAAAAACTTACAACTAAATTTACATTATGATTATGATTCGTTAAAAATACATAACAATTACCAAACATATTGGAAATGATTGATTGTGAAAATTTCAAAACATGGTTATTTTCATACCTTAAAACATTTCAACCATATTTCTTTTATATTCCTCATATATTGTTGCATAGTGGATACCTATATTCATTTGTTCTTTTATTTATTTATTCACAGAAAGAAAAAAAACCAACTAATCACACATAACGCCATAGTTATGAAAATCCATTGAAAAAAAAGAAAAAAATAGAAAAAAAACATAACAAAAACTTGGCACATAAATATCCAAGTGCCAAACCCTCTTTTGTCCCTGTTCTTTTTATATTAGTATTTGTTTTTTGTAACTTCTAGGACGCTGAATGCCCCTTGGTCGCCTTGTTGGTTGTGCATGAGGATTTTCCTATTTCTTTTGGATTGTTTGCAAGTGGAATTTTGCACGATAGACCTTGCAGGTGTCCACATGCCACCAAGAATCCTTTCTCATTTTCCTAGTTTTGTGTGTGTGTGGATACTCTAGTGTGGTCTAAATGGCATCTTCTTCCACTCCTCCACTTGTTATCTAGCATGTGTCGTTACCGGTTCATGACTATTCTCTTCTCTTGGATATTGCATGTATGTGCAAGGCTGGCCTTCATCTTTTTGTGGCCTTGAAGTTACCTCCAATGGATGCAAAGCTGTGTTATTCATTCCTGAAGACTTACAAGAAGTTATTAGGCTTGGTTTATGGCCGTCGATTTTGTCTATTCCCTGTTACTATCAATGAGGCCTTGTTCCTACCTTTTGCAGCTTTCCCTGTGCCTAGTGGCAATCAATTATTGTCCACTACTGAGATCCTTCCCTTGTTGCAAAAGGAAACCTCTACTCCTTTGGTAGCACATAAAGTTATTACTTGTTCAAGAGTATCAATGGCACATATTTCCTCTCCTTTATGAAAGCAATTATGCCAATTTCTCCACGATCGATTTATGGCAAGCAAGCCTGCTTCAAAGTGTTTGTCTAGAGAACTTTTCAGGCCTTTGTTAGGATCCTAGAAGGGGTTAAAATTAATTGGAAAACCTTTTTATTGGCCAAGATGGATCAAAATTTTCAATGAGTCATGAAAGGTCAACTCAGTAATGTGTCCTATGGAGTTTTTCTATAGAAAATCTTCTAGTACCTGTTCATGTTCCCCTTCCACAACAGTATTCTCCACCTGTTCCTTCTCCTCCTATGGAAGTTAACTTAGAACTAGCATATGAACCCCCTACCGGATTCATTCGAAAGAAGTGCTGCACATAGGGTCCTTTTGATCCTCTACCTTTTCTGACCGCTGTGGTACAGATTCCGATCCCTGATGTGTTTGGTAGCTCCCTTTGTTCTAGTCTTGTATCAATCTTTTTGCTACATATAGGGAAGGACATTTGGATCCACAGATTCCTTTTTCATTGCAAATAATACTGTTTGGATCTATGCTGTCACAGCTAGTTTCAAGTGTTCAGAATGCTTTGGAGACTTCCATGACTTCATGCCTTTAGACCATTTGTACGGGAGTGTATACTTTATTGCAAGACAAGGTGGATGCTTTGACAAGTCAGCTTAGCAACGCTCTTGTGGATTTAGCTTCAAAAAATACTACTTTGAGTGATATCCATACCCAAATGACTATAGCAACGGCTTTTACAGATTCCCAACATCAGCCATGCTTAAGGAGTTAGAAGCTAAGGTTGCCACTCTAGAGGAAGCAGATGTGTCCTTAACCAAAGAGAAGGATGCTGCTCTTGAAGGAATGATTGAATTAGCTCGCAAGCTTGGTGAGGGAAAAGTGAGGGACAGTTGCATCATTCTCAAGAGACTATAAAGACACAAAAGAAGTTTATTGATTAACTTAATCAGAAAGTTGCCACTCTTTTTGTTCCTCCTCCAGCTTTCGTGATGTCTTCTTTGTTGTCTAAGGAAGAACTAGATCATTTGCACCAAAAGGATAGACTGTGTGATGGATTTTTTGCAAAGGTAGAATGCCTTCAACAATGCATGAATTGTGTCCAGGAGGATTTTGTCCATTATGTTGAATTGGTGCCACCTCCATCATCCTTTTGGATTTAGTATCAGCAGCAGTGCTTTGCGTTGTATATCTCTTTGAGTAATGTGGATCTAGAATTTCTAGAGGATCGGTGGCAAAATATGTGGTCAATAGATTTACTTAAAGTTATATTTGACAAATTTGTTGATGACTTGATCTCTCATGAAGCTCAACTCTCATCTTTTATGTATCTCCAAGGAGATTTGCACATCCCTGATGAGGAGGATATGAACTTTTATGTAGGAGATGTGATTTTGCAGGCAATCATGTATGTCTATTCAGTTGAAATGAATTTGGTTGATGGCATGAAGACTTATCATCAGTAGACATTATGGTGTAAAGGCTATGTATGTTTGGCATCCTCCTTTGGAGGGTGATGTTTTGGAGCCTCACCATCGATGGAGTGTATTTCACAAGTCAAATATTCAGCCCTTGAGATCTCAACTATTAAACCATATTGCTAACAATCCTTTATTCAATGAAGATTTCTTCTCAGTTTTTGATTTTGATTGTTCTTTTTATCCTTATGATCCTCATGATATCCTATCGTATTCCTTAATTTGCTATCAATTACCATTGTGTATTGCTATTCTCCAGTCTAATTTCCTCTCACATTCCACTTTTTACTACATGTCCATTTATTGCTAATCCTATATCCTTGCATACTCCTATTGCAACTATTTTTGTTGTTCCACCTATTCCTTTTGTTTTTCCAGCAAAATCCCTTCAAAATTTTCTACTTTCTTTTCCTTTTTTTGCACGCTCATTATCCCTTTAGATATATTCATCCTATGATTTATCTTACCCCCCTCTTCATTGTTTTCCTATTATCCCTTTACCATCTCCTTCAGATTATATTAATCTTCCTCCCCAATCAGTTATGGATACTCTTGGGTATAATAGAGATATCCTCCATCGATGGTAGTGGACATTGAATGATTCTTTGACAAGACTAGTGTTTAATTGGCCTATCATTCCTAGTTCTTGGGACACTTCAGTGCAATGTTCCACTTGTTATTTGCAATTTGCTAAAGCACATGCTTCTTTTGAGGGTACTTCAGTATGATTGGCATCTCCTTTTTTGTGGTATCTTGCTTTTATGCATCAACAGTCTCACTTGAATACTAGAAAGAGTATTCCGAACTTGATGATTAATCCAAATGAGGATGTGACTGTTGCTTAGATAGATGTTCTGTATTATTTTGCACAAGCTTTTCCTACTAAGTTCATTATCATGTTGGAAAGGATGTGTTGCTTACAATTTCTTCATAATGTGCCTCTACATTTTGTGGATGAGAATCAAATTCTGGAATTTCTTCATAATGTGCCTCTACATTTTGTGGATGAGAACCAAAGTCTGGAATGCCTCAAGCTAAGTATGAAGTTCAAGAAAAAATATATTCATCCTACATAGCTTGTGGACACTCTCTTGGATGTTTTGATCATTTTTATGAAAATCTTTCTTCTTGCTCTTCAATTTTTGGGAGCATGTGCCATTTAGACTACATTTTCTTGTGTCTATGTGAGTTGTGTATATGTTTTATGGTGTATATATGGTATTGTATCCCTTTTGCATGGAGTTGAAGATGAAGATGAAGTTGATTGAGAAGATGACTAATGGTAGTTTATTTTATTTACGGGATGGATGCTTTTGGTGGAAGCTAGCAAACTTCTTATATCCTTTAACAGTTTGTTATGCTTTTATCTTTCAAATTTGAGATAATAGATAAAGGTGTTTTCCTTTAGTTGTAATTTTTTATTAGATATAGGTTATGAGACGGCATCGTGTTTAGATGATGTTTATTGAAGAAGATAAAGAAGATCGAGATGAGCTATAATTATATTCTCTTTTTCCTAGGTCGCGAGGATGCTCCCTGATTAAGTGTGGGGATATGTTGAGGGTTGAAATGATTTGATTTTTGGTTGATTTTTGTTATTTTGTGGACTGAATGGTTGATGTTTGATGGATTCTGAATGATGATTAGTTGTTTTGGAAGTGTTTATAAGTGTTTTGGATGAGGTTGATTATGTTTTGAAAGCTCATGATGTTTTATAGTGGAGATGTGATGTTCTGACATGTTCTCTTAATGTCTTCTTAGTGTTTGATTGTCCCTATTTGAGTCTATTGACCTTTTATTTTGCTCTATTTTCGTTCTTTATGAGGGGTTATAATAATTATTGATGGATTTTGAGAGTGATTGGAAGCTTGTTGATTGATTCTTGATGGTTTGGAATGAATTAAGTGAGCTAAAAGCTTTCTGATGCCTTCTGTTAACCCTATGTTGATCGTCTATAGAGCCTCTATCTCAATTATATTCTATTTTGTATGCCTCTATAAATGTGATGATGGATGAATGTGTAGCTTGGGAAAATTTTCCAATCTTGGAAAAGATGAATATAAGGTCAAATCAACTCAAAGAAGTTGAAGAAGTGGTTGGTGAAGACTTGAAGTAAAGACTGAAGTGACAGTGACAGTAGTGATCTCTCAAGGGACACTATAGTGGTCCTGGTGACCTTTCATATCAGACATAACTCTTGGGAGAGGAGTATCCACAACCTAATAGGGGTATTATCTCATTGTACATTTGAGAGAGAATATGTATGAGAGAGAGAGAGTGAGTGAGTGAGTGAGAGATAGCCAAATTTATGCCAAACAATGTATCTTTGAGAGACAAATTGTGAGAGAAAGCTATGGAACTTTTGAAAAAGAATATTATGTGATTATTTCCATTCAAGCTGGTGTATTCTCTTGTATCTTTGTGGTTTCTTGATGAATTCTATGAAGACCTTTTGTAAGCTGTAAATTCCTAAAACAAATATACAGAAGTTCCAAACTCTTGCAATTTACAAAAGTTATGAAACTCTCAACGACAAGCTATATATTATTGGTATCTTTTCTATTTTTGCCCCACCAAAGCTTGTTATGAGTCTCATAAGGGATGGTGGGAAGTCTCTCTAAAACAATTTCTACTAGTGTGTTTCCGAGAAAGGATGGTGGGAAGCCCCTCTAAAACAATTTCTACTAGTGTGTAAGAAAGTTGTTGAAGTTTCAAGAACGAGGGAAAATGAAGTTAACAATAGGAATAACAAAAACAATACTAATAATGATAAAAATAAAACAAAACATCAACGAACATTTTTTTCTTCTTGCGAGAGAGGGACGGGGTCTAGGAAGCTATGCATTTCTACGCTACGATATACTAAATGGCACACAATAACGGTGTCGTGCTGCTGCGCATCCGAGCCGTAAACACCTCCATTTTTGTTGTGCATCTGTGTTATCTTTTCGTGTGTGATTGATGCATTATCTTTCCGTCCTTTTCAGTACTCGCATCCAATGTACATACTCCACTTGTGTGTTTGTGTTTGTGTGTGTTTCCATTTGCATGCATGTTGTGTGTGTGTCATAAAAATATGAAAAACTGATGCCAAAGAGTAATATTATGTTGTCAATTACAATGATGAATTCCAAGAAAAGTGCAGGATATCGTGGAACCGAAGGAAGGCTCAGGAATTCGCTGTGGATGTTGCGATGAAGTGGTTAGTTGTTCATCATTTGAAGCTCATGCTGAATGTGGAGAAGGTTGAGGTAGGAGAATTTTGAAACTCTCTCACCTTAGGAGTGCTCAAGAAATGGTTTTGGACTATGGAGTGGATACATTGGTTGAGGTTCTACTTGAAGGCTTCTCGTGCATCAAGAAATGTACTAATGACGGTCGTGCTCTAATGACATTAGACCTTCAGGTTTTGATAAATGGATTGAGGCATCTAGCTCCACACAGGCTTGTCGACAAGGTGAATAAGTCAATAGGCCAGGATCCGGATTTAAAGACCTTAATAGGTGTTCTTGATATTTATGGATTTGAAAGCTTCAAGACCAAAATTTTACGAATGAAAAGCTGCAACAACATTTCAATCAGCATGTGTTTAAAATGGAGCAGGAAGAGAACACAAAGGAAGAAATAAATTGGAGCTATATTGAATTTGTTGAGCTGAACTCGGCAGATCTTTCGGGGTACATGGCACAAAAAAAAAGGAATCAACGAAAGAAAAAGCTAGCCGGATTTGGATGCAGGGGGAGCGTAGAGCTAAGATAGAATAGGGAAAGGAGCGGGAAAAAACATCAGGAATTAGAGGGTGAACACCGCTGCGCATATGAAATGAAGGAAGCTCTACAAATGGCCATGGAAGGGCATGCTCGGCTGTTGGATCAATATGCAGAACTGCAAGAGAAGCACATTTCTCTCTTGGCTAAACATAGGAAGATAAGATACGGCATGGCAGATGCCAGGAAGAGGGCTGGAAAGCTGGGTTTTCTAGGATCTAAGTGATTTGAGCGCATTGAGATTGAGGATTATAAGCAACTTGTCAGGGAGAACAGCATGATTGGCTTTTATCTTCCTCTTCTTGTTCTGCACTGGCCATGGTTGATGTGGGCGAACTAAATAGGGAGGTCTCTCTCTCGAGCTATTTAGGGGGAATTGAACCTCTGGGGGGGGGAACCAATACTCCATCTTTCATGGATGCCACCAGCTAATGCCATAGTTTTTGTGTTTGGCTTCTGCTTCCTAGCTAACTAGCATGTATGCGGATGTCATGTAGTTTCAAAAGGCAACATTGATAAGTGCGACATAGTAGTGGATTGCTGCAACACATGTCTCTTCCATGGCCGGTGATCATATGTTATCCGAAGGCAGACATAATATGACACCATTCCATATGGACATTTGAAGTACTGTGACACCTTCGACAGAGTTACAAATGAGTTAGTACTCGACAGGTTGCAAGCTAGGTGCGGCAAATTCATATAATTGGGAGGCGGACATCGGGTTTCTCGGTTCGGATTTACTCTGATCTGCACTTGACCACACTGCAATTTTGCTTCATGTTGTGGCGGAAGGCTAGCTCATCAAGAAGCAGAGTTCACGGGCTTAGGAGCGCAGTCTCTGACCTGGTTGAGTGATGTGGGATCCTGGGAGACGGTGTGTTACATCTGTGTGATTGATGAAAATACCACCTTCATCAACATTTGGAGGGAAAAGCTTGAATGTAAGGGCCTTAGGATGAAACTGACAGTGAAGACGATTAAGCTAACTGCACTGCACTTGTTGATCCTTAAAACAGTGCTGAAACAACAATGTCCTAGGCCAGTACTACTAGCACAGTGAGCAGTGCTGTCCACAGAACTCCATTGTTTTGACATTGTATGGATTTCTGAAAATGTTTACAGGGATTACTACCCAGCAGATTTTAACAAGTCTATGTGCCAATGGCAAAACTGATCTCGAACACCTGAATGCAAAGCTGGTTAAGAGATACTACAGATTTTTCTGAACTTGGACTTCATGTATTTTACTTGACAAACAATATAGAGTACTTTGGCATCAAAAATTTGAGTTCTTCTTGTTAGCCTCTTTCCTTGCTGTATCTTGAACCCCGTGTTCTGCAGCTCTTGCATGAACTCTACGACATTTCTGGTGAACCCGACGTGAAACGCTGTGTCAATTTTCAGCAAGATGGGAGACTCCAAGAAGAGATGACAGATGACAATGTCATGAAGCATCTGTTTCAGTCATTTACAACCTATATGCAGCAGCAAGCTCACGGAAGCGTGATAATGATGCCATGGATGCCTTGAAAGCTGTCCAACAGGAGATGAAGCAGTTCAATGGCCAACAAGCTTCCACTTACTTGCATTTGTATGAAGAAAAGATGAAGTTTTTTGGGGTTTCTCAAGATGTTTGGAGCCACTACTTCTTGCGGATCGTGGTGCACGCTCTTGAAGTCCGAATTTCAGAAATTCAAGGAGCACATGCTGGTTGGGCAGTGTTTAAGAAGGCATTAAAAGATGAATACTTCCTGGAGGATACAGGTCTTATAAACAACAAGAATTTCTTAGCATGGGTTTCTATACCTAATAGGGGACTTTCAGTTACCGCCCTTCTACGAGAGTTTGAGAGCCACTATGATCAGTTGGATGGAACTGAGCAGCAAGCTTTGGAGATGCAGAAAGTGGAATTATTTTTACAAGCTGCTGATGCTGATTTACAGGAAAAGTTGGATGATCTTTTGGAAGATCAAGCTACTGATTCAGGTTTAAAAACCGAGTGGAGACATGTCATTGATGCTGTGAATGCGCTTGTTAAGAAGCAGTGCAGGAGGGTACGATTGCATCGCAATATAGGATCTGCATCTGAAAAATCTTTGGAGACCTCTACTTCTACCCCTACTGCAAGTTCAATGCCTAAGCCTACTCCTCCTGTTGTAAATCCACCAGTTCCTGCAGCTCCAGTGCCCTTATCAGTAGATGATGTTATTAAAGGCTTGGCAGATTTGACAATAGAGGTAGTTAAAGATGAAGTTGGAAAGTTAAAATAGAAACTTATGTCAGTACCTGCTATAACACCTACTCCAGCGACTGCTTTCCCAGCTAGCCAAAGAAAAGGGAGACGATGTATTTGGTGCGATAGTACAGAGCACCAACACTGCAGAGATTGTGATGCTTTTCAGGAAGCGCATAATAAGAATGTAGTGTTCTGGGGACAAGATGGGAAGATATGGCTGACAGAGACTGGTGCTCCTCTTGACACGAACTTTGGTAAGGGAGGCATGAAGAAGCTCGTTGATGATATGGCTGCGGGATCAGCTTATGTGAGTGTTAGAGGAGATGCTTCAGCTTATGGAGTCCAGTTTGAGCAGAAATCAGATGGAGACTCTACCTTATGGTCCTCTGCCTTCGAGATAGCGAGAAGAGGGAAAGTTCAGGCATCCACTATGACTTGTGTGGGCTCTAGCATCCGAGGAGAAACAGGATGGGATTCTCCTGTTGACAGGTATTCTATTTTTGCTTATATGGCGAAAACACAGGGTTTAGATGCCATGGTTGAAGAAAAGAGAAGAAGAGATGAGGAGGGTCTCAGCACCTCCAAAAAGACTAGAGAGGGTGACTTTGTTTCACCACCTGTTACAGCTCCACCTATGACGAGTTCTCCAGCACAGTCAGGTCCTGAGCAACCTATGGGAGACAAACAGATGAAAGAGAAAAAGGAGCCAGGATTCAAGCTCTTGTCAGACCTTGATATGTAGACGGATATGAGTAAGATTTTTCATGAAAGAATTTTGAATAGTGAAGTCACTTTTACTGTTGGAGAAGCTCTTGGGATTGCTAGAAGAGAAATACAAGATCAGATGCAGGATCAATTGCGGAGAAAATGACATGCGATGGAAGGACCTGCTTTACAGGGATTATGGAATGGAGCTCTTGGGGAAGAGCATGATGATGCAGTGATGGTTGAGAATGCTTCTGTCAATCCGCAGTTGGAGAAAATAGTTCAGCCTATGCAGTATGAAGATGATGATACCCCTATCCTCATTCCTCGCAGCCATTTTTCACGCAGTCATTGGGCTAGAGCAACCACTGAGACAGTGGTAAGGATTGGAGAGAAACAGATTCCTTTGGTTGCTTTAGTCGATCATGGTTCCGAGATTAATCTTATTGCTCGAGGTGTTTATGAGAGTGGCAAGTGGCCTATGGATGCAGAGCATGGCTGGCGCATGAGAGTGGCCAATAATACTTCTGGTGATATGTATGCTGCTTGTCCGAGCATCAGAATTTCTATTGGTAATGTTGAAGAGGATTATCATTGCTTTGTTCAGGATTCTTATTCTTATCCGATTATTCTTGGACAACCTTTCATTACAGAAGCAAGAATGGAGACGAAAGTGATGGATGATGGTTCAGCCTATGCATGGATACGTAGTAAGGATGGTATGCGAGCTGTTCAGTTTATGACAGTTGGAGTAAATCATCCGAGAAACAGGAACTCCTTGCATGAGGCACCACTACCTGCGAAGGAGTTGGATTTTCATTAGGTATCGCTGTCTTGCGAGACGCTAGTGGTACAGTGAGGAGAAAAGAGGAGATCTCGCCTCCTAGCAGCCAGTCTTTCTCCACTAATTTTGTTGGCTTTTCTTCAGATAGTTCAGTGAGTTATCAGAAAATTTCAGATTTGTCTAGAGCTGCCAGGCAGTACATTGGTCGTAAGGAGAAAGAGTCGAAGATTGCAGGTATTTTGCAAGCAGAAGAGCATGTAGATGGGCTGTATGAAGGGATGTCTTATGCGGATACATTGTTTGAGATGGGAACTATGCTGAAAACTGATGTATGTAAGGGTTCAAAGATCATGCCTGTGCAAACCTTGGAATGTTTCAGGAAATTTCTGATTTTATGCTGAAAACAGAGTTAGAGGCTGAGAAAACTCAACAAACTAAATCTATGGCTAATCTTGATCAGCTTACAGAGTTGCAGAGGGCTGAAACCTTTCAGGCAGCAGAGTTAAATGCTGGAAAAATTCAGCATATGGAGTATGAGGCTGTACCCATGCAGTCCATAGAGCCGAGGGCTGAATCCATTCAGCCAACAGAGTTTAATGCTGAAAAATTTCAGCATACAGAGTTTCAGGCTACACCCATGCAGTCCATAGAGCAAAGGGCTGAGATCTTTCAGCCAACAAAGTTGAGAGTTGCTGAAAATTTGCAGAAATTGCAGCAAAGAAAAGAGTGCCTGACTGATGCCAAGGTTGACACGAAGTATAAGACAGTTGATAAGAAGCTTAAGCCGGTTGCAGGGCCGCTTCCTCCTAATAGTGATGAGCAGATAGAAAAAGCTATGAAGCAGCCTATGTTGAGAGATCATGCAAATATTGGACATAAATTTATAGCTGAAACTCTTGCAGAATTGAAGATTGGAAATGATGATTTCTTGCTTCCAGTGGAAAAAGAATGTTTTAGAGAGATGCTTGGTTGCCATGGTAAGGCATTTGCTTTCTTTCCTCATGAAATTGGTTGCATTAGTCCCGAATTGGTTGCGCCTATGGTCATCTTCACTGTCCCTCATGTGCCATGGAATATACGTCCTATACCTATGCCTAAAGCACACTTGCCAAAGCTAATAGAGTTGCTGAATGAGATAATTAAGATGGGGATTTTGGAACCCTCTTTTGCGCTCTATTCTAACAGGTGGTTTACTGTACCAAAGAAGAATGGTACCTTGAGATTTATTCAGGATATGCAGCCCGTGAACAAAGTAACAATCAGGAATGTGGGAACAGGTCCCGTTGTGGATGAGTTTGCTGAGGCTTTTGCAGGACGAGCCATCTATTCTCTAGGTGACTTGTATTCTATGTTGACGAGTGGCTTCAACAGTAGATACATGACAATCATGAACAAGGACAGAAGCTGCAAACTCTGTCTCATCATCTTCTACAAGCATTGACTCCTCATCTTCATATCTCGCTCTAGACAGCATGTCAGCAACTGTCATGTATCTACTGTTGCAGCCACTCGTCACCATAGAATACAAGTCACCTAGAGAATAGATGGCTCGTCCTGCAAAAGCCTCAGCAAACTCATCCACAACTGGACCTGTTCCCACATTCCTGATTGTTACTTTGTTCACGGGCTGCATATCCTGAATAAATCTCAAGGTACCATTCTTCTTTGGTACAATAAACCACCTGTTAGAATAGAGTGCAGAAGAGGGTTCCAAAATCCGCATCTTAATTATCTCATTCAGCAACTCTATTAGCTTTGGCAAGTGTGCTTTAGGCACAGGTATAGGACGTATATTCCATGGCACATGAGGGACAGTGAAGATGACCATAGGCACAACCAATTCGGGACTAATGCAGCCAATTTCATGAGGAAAGAAAACAAATGCCTTACCATGGCGACCAAGCATCTCTCCAAAACATTCTTTTTCCACTGGAAGCAAGAAATCATCATTTCCAATCTTCAATTCTACAAGAGTTTCAGCTGTAAATTTATGTCCAATATTTGTAGGATCTCTCAACATAGGCTGCTTCATAGCTTTTTCTATCTGCTCATCACTATCAGGAGGAAGCGGCCCTGCAACCGGCTTAACCTTCTTATCAACTGTTTTATACTTCGTGTCAACCTTGGCATCAGTCAGGCACTCTTTTCTTTGCTGTAATTTCTGCAAATTTTCAGCAACTCTCAACTCTGTTGGCTGAAAGATCTCAGCCCTTTGCTCTATGGACTGCATGGGTGTAGCCTGAAACTCTGTATGCTGAAATTTTTCAGCATTAAACTCTGTTGGCTGAATGGATTCAGCCCTCGGCTCTATGGACTGCATGGGTGCAGCCTCATACTCCATATGCTGAATTTTTCCAGCATTTAATTCTGCTGCCTGAAAGGTTTCAGCCCTCTGTAACTCTATGAGCTGATCAAGATTAGCCATAGATTCAGTTTGTTGAGTTTTCTCAGCCTCTAACTTTGTTTTCAGCATAAAATAAGAAATTTCCTGAAACATATCCAAGGTTTGCACAGGTATGATCTTTGAACCCTTACATACATCAGTTTTCAGCATAGTTCCCATCTCAGACAATGTATCCGCATCAGACATCCCTTCATACAGCCCATCTACATGCTCTTCTACTTGCAAAATACCTGCAATCTTCGACTCTTTCTCCTTACGACCAATGTACTACCTGGCAACTCTAGAAAAATCTGAAATTTTTTGATAACTCACTGAACTATCTGAAGAAAAGCCAACAAAATTAGTGGAGAAAGACTGGCTGCCAAGAGGCGAGATCTCCTCTTTTCTCCGCACTGTACCACTGGCGTCTCGCAAGATAGCGGTACCTAATTAAAATCCAACTCCTTCACAGGTAGTGGTGCCTCATGCAAGGAGTCCCTGTTTCTCGGATGATTTACTCCAACTGTCATAAACTGAACAGCTCGCATACCATCCTTACTGCGTATCTGTGCATAGGCTGAACCATCATCCATCACTTTTGTCTCCATTCTTGCTTCTGTAATGAAAGGTTGTCCAAGAATGATCGGATAAGAACAAGAATCCTGAACAAAGCAATGATAATCCTCTTCAACATTACCAATAGAAATTCTGATGCTCGGACAAGCAGCATACATATCACCAGAAGTATTATTGGCCGCTCTCATGCGCCAGCCATGCTCTGCATCCATAGGCCACTTGCCACTCTCATAAACACCTCGAGCAATAAGATTAATCTCGAAACCATGATCGACTAAAGCAACCAAAGGAATCTGTTTCTCTCCAATCCTTACCACTGTCTCAGTGGTTGCTCTAGCCCAATGACTGCGTGAAAAATGGCTGCGAGGAATGAGGATAGGGGTATCATCATCTTCATACTGCATAGGCTGAACTATTTTCTCCAACTACGGATTGACAAAAGCATTCTCAACCATCACTGCATCATCATGCTCTTCCCCAAGAGCTCCATGCAATAATCCCTGTAAAGTAGGTCCTTCCATCGCATGTCATTTTCTCTGCAAAAGATCCTGCATCTGATCTTGTATTTCTCTTCTAGCAATCCCAAGAGCTTCTCCAACAGTAAAAGTGACTTCACTATTCAAAATTCTTTCATGAAAAATCTTACTCATATCTGTCTACATATCAAGGTCTGACAAGAGCTTGAATCCTGGCTCCTTTCTTGGTTGCCTCTTCTCTTTCATCTGTTTGTCTCCCATAGGTTGCTCAGGACCTGATTGTGCTGGAGAACTCGTCATAGGTGGAGTTGTAATAGGTGGTGAAACAAAGTCACCCCCTCTAGTTTTTTTGGAGGTACTGAGACCCTCCTCATCTCTTCTTCTCTTTTCTTCAACCATGGCATCTAAACCCTGTGTTTTCGCCATATAAGCAAAAATAGAATACCTGTCAACAGGAGAATCCCATCCTGTTTCTCCTCGGATGCTAGAGCCCACACAAGTCATAGTGGATGCCTGAACTTTCCCTCTTCTCGCTATCTCCAAGGCAGAGGACCATAAGGCAGAGTCTCCATCTGATTTCTGCTCAAGCTGGACTCCATAAGCTGAAGCATCTCCTCTAACACTCACATAAGCTGATCCTGTAGCCATATCATCAACGAGCTTCTTCATGCCTCCCTTACCAAAGTTCATGTCAAGAGGAGCACCAGTCTCTGTCAGCCATATCTTCCCATCTTGTCCCCAGAACACTACATTCTTCTTACACGCTTCCTGAAAAGCATCACAATCTCTGCAGTGTTGGTGCTCTGAACTATCGCACCAAGTACATCGTCTTCCTTTTCTTTGGCCAGCTGGGAAAGCAGTCATTGGAGCAAGTGTTATAGCAGGTACTGACATAAGTTTCTATTTTAACTTTCCAACTTCAGCTTTAACTGCCTCTATCGTCAAATCTGCCAAGCCTTTAATAACATCATCTACTGATAAGGGCACTGGAGCTGCAGGAACTGGTGGATTTACAACAGGAGGAGTAGGCTTAGACATTGAACTTGCAGTAGGGGTAGAAGTAGAGGTCTCCAAAGATTTTTCAGATGCAGATCCTGTATTGTGATGCAATCGTACCCTCCTGCACTGCTTCTTAACAAGCGCATTCGCAGCATCAATGACATGTCTCCACTCGGTTTTTAAACCTGAATCAATAGCTTGATCTTCCAAAAGATCATCCAACTTTTCCTGTAAATCAGCATCAGTAGCTTGTAAAAATAATTCCACTTTGTGCATCTCCAAAGCTTGCTGCTCAGTTCCATCCAACTGATCATAGCGGCTCTCAAACTCTTGTAGAAGGGCGGTAACTGAAAGTCCCTTATTAGGTATAGAAACCCATGCTAAGAAATTCCTATTGTTTATAAGACCTGTATCCTCCAGGAAGTATTCATCTTTTAATGCCTTCTTAAACTCTGCCCAACCAGTATGTGTTCCTTGAATTTCTGAAATTCGGACTTCAAGAGCACGCACCACAATCCGCAAGAAGTAGTGGCTCCAAACATCTTGAGAAACCCCAAAAAACTTCATCTTTTCTTCATACAAATGTAGGTAAGTTGAAACTTCTTGGCTGTTGAACTGCTTCATCTCCTGTTGGACAGCTTTCAAGGCATCCATGGCATCATTATCACGCTTCGCGTGAGCTTGCTGCTGCATATAGGTTGTAAATGATTGAAACAGATGCTTCATGACATTGTCATTTGTCATCTCTTCTTGTGAGTCTCCCATCTTGCTGAAAATTGACACAGCGTTTCACGTCGGGTTCACCAGAAATGTCGTAGAGTTCATGCAAGAGCTACAGAACACGGGGTTCAAGATACAGCAAGGAAAGAGGCTAACAAGAAGAACTCAAATTTTTTATGCCAAAGTACTCTATATTGTTTGTCAAGTAAAATACATGAAGTCCAAGTTCAGAAAAATCTGTAGTATCTCTTAACCAGCTTTGCATTCAGGTGTTCGAGATCAGTTTTGCCATTGGCACATAGACTTGTTAAAATCTGCTGGATAGTAATCCCTGTAAACAATTTTCAGAAATCCATACAATGTCAAAACAATGGAGTTCTGTGGGCAGCACTGCTCACTGTGCTAGTAGTACTAGCCTGGGACATTGCTGTTTCAGCACTCTTTTAAGGATCAACAAGTGCAGTGCAGTTAGCTTAATCGTCTTCACTGTCAGTTTCATCCTGAGGCCCTTACATTCAAGCTTTTCCCTCCAAATGTTGATGAAGGTGGTATTTTCATCAATCACACAGATGTAACACACCGTCTCCCAGGATCCCACATCACTGAACCAGGTCAGAGATTGCGCTCCTAAGCTCGTGAACTCTGCTTCTTGATGAGCTAGCCTTCCGCCACAACATGAAGCAAAACTACAGTGTGGTCAAGTGCAGATTAGAGTAAATCCGAATCGAGAAACCCGATGTCCGCCTCCCAATTATATGAATTTGCCACACCTAGCCTGCAACCTGTTGAGTACTAACTCATTTGTAACTCTGTCAAAGGTGTCGCAGTACTTCAAATGTCCATATGGAATGGTGTCATATTATGTCTGCCTCCGGATAACATATGATCACTGGCCGTGGAAGAGACATGTGTTGCAGCAATCCACTACTATGTCGCAGTTATCAATGTTGCCTTTTGAAACTACATGACATCCGTATACACGCTAGTTAGCCAGGAAGCAGAAGCCAAACACGAAAACTATGGCATTAGCTGGTGGCATCCATGAAAGATGGAGTATTGGTTCCCCCCCCCAGAGGTTCAATTCCCCCTAAATAGCTCGAGAGAGAGACCTCCATGTTCAGTTCGCCCACATCAACCATGGCCAGTGCAGAACAAGAAGAGGAAGATAAAAGCCAATCATGTTGTTCTCCCTGACAAGTTTCTTATAATCCTCAATCTCGATCCGCTCAAATCACTTAGATCCTAGAAAACCCAGCTTTGGAGCCCTCTTCCTGGCATCTGCATGCCGTCTCTTATCTTCCTATGTTTAGCCAAGAGAGAAATGTGCTTCTCTTGCAGTTCTACATATTGATCCAACAGCCGAGCATGCCCTTCCATGGCCATTTGTAGATCTTCCTTCCTTTCATCTGCGCAATGGTGTTCACCCTCTAATTCCTGCTGTTTTTTCCCGCTCCTTTCCCTATTCTATCTTAGCTCTACGCTCCCCCTGTATCCAAATCCGGCTAGCTTTTTCTTTCGTTGATTCCTTTTTTTTTGTGCCATGTACCCCGAAAGATCTGCCGAGTTCAGCTCAACAAATTCAATGTAGCTCCAAATTCAATGTCCTTCAGAAGATGAACTCTATGTTGAGGAGTGGCTACAAATTGGACAGTATCTAAGTTCATTGACTCGAAGAGCTGATTGGACAGATGATGAACTCAAGAAAATCAGAAGAAAGGCTTATGGGTATTTCTTGAAAGATGGTTTTCTTTAGAAGCATCCAAAGAAGAGAGGCGGCCTACCCTTGAGAGTAATTTGTGAGGTAGCGATGCAGGTACAGATTATGCGAGAGTTTCATGAGAGTTCTTAGGCTGGTCATAGAGGTGTGTGGGCTACCTATGAGAAAATCAAAGAAAGATACTGGTGGAAAGGGATGTATAAAGATGTTTCCCACTTTGTGGAGACTTGCAGGGACTATCAACTCTACTCTTTAGTGCGGCATCGTGATGAGTTGCATCCAACCTATCCGCTATGTATGCATTATAAATGGGTGGTTGACTTGGTTACTTTGCCAGTGGGACTTTGGCAGATGAGATATCTTGTCTTGGCTAGGGAGGATCTTACAAACTATGTTGAAGGCAGATCTTTGCGGACGAAGACCACCACTACAGTATGTAAATTCTTGTTTGAAGAAATATTTTGTAGGTATGGATGTATAGGCAAGATTACTGCTGATCGTGGAGAGCTAGATGCAGATGAAACTAGAGAATTTTTCTCACGGCTTGGGATTAAGTTGGCTCTTACTACTGCTTATAATCCAGAGGGAAATGGCAAGAGCAAAAGAGGACATCCGCCAATAGTTAAGGCATTGGCAAAAGCTTGTAGAGGTCGGATTGGAGATTGGCCGAAATTACTACCTTTTGCATTGTGGGTAGACTGCTCTACACATAGCGTGACTACTGGATATATGCCTGCAGAGTTGATGTATGGGCAAAAACCTATCATGCCTACAGAAATCTATGCTCTCACGTGGAGTGCTCTTCCATGGCATGAGAATTTATCAAGGGAGGAGTTTCTAGCTCTTCAGATTCGTCAATTAGAGCGAAGGGCAGAAGATGTGCAGCTAGCAGTTGATCATTTGAAGGCAGCCCGACTCAGAAACAAGGACAGGTTTGATTTGAGGCATCGCTTGTGGCCTAGAGCCATAAAAGAGGGAGATTGGGTTCTAGTCTACGACAGTAGCCTAGAGAATCAGCATAGTAGCATGAGAAAAATGGTTCAAAGATGGTTTGGACCATATGAGGTAAAACTGGTTTTTGACAATGCTACCTATGAGTTGGCTGAATTAGATGAGACGGTATTGAGGGTGCCCATTGCTGGAAAACGAGTTAAGATTTTCAAGAGAAGAGAAGATGAAGAGTATGCACTTGAAGTATTGGCAGAAGAAGAGCAGGTAGAAGAAAGTCTAGCAGAAGAAGCAGAGAATATGGATGATGAAGCTGATGGAGAAACAGGTCTACCAGAAACTGATGAAGGACTGGACCTGTTTGTGGACTTGAATGATCCTGGATACTTGGCTCATCCGGAGGATGCACAGGTTTATAGGGGGTGGATGTCGTGCTGTTGCGCATCCGAGCCGTAAACACCTCCATTTTTGTTGTGCATCTGTGTTATCTTTTCACGTGTGATTCATTATGTGTGATTGATGCATTATCTTTCCGTCCTTTTCAGTACCCGCATCCAATGTACATACTCCACTTGTGTGTTTGTGTTTGTGTGTGTTTCAATTTGCATGCATGTTGTGTGTGTGTCATAAAAATATGAAAAACTGATGCCAAAGAGTAATATTATGTTGTCAATTACAATGATGAATTCCAAGAAAAGTGCACGATATCGTGGAACCCAAGGAAGGCTCGGGAATTCGCTGTGGATGCTGCGATGAAGTGGTTAGCTATTCATCATTTGAAGCTCATGCTGAATGTGGAGAAGGTTGAGACAGGAGAATTTTGAAACTCTCTCACGTCAGGAGTGCTCAAGAAATGGTTTTGGAGTATGGAGTGGATACATTGGCTGAGGTTCTACTTGAAGGTTTCTCGCGTGTCAAGAAATGTACTAATGACGGTCGTGCTCTAATGACATTAGACCTTCAGGTTTTGATAAATGGATTGAGGCATCTAGCTCCACACAGGCTTGTCGACAAGGTGATTAAGTCAATAGGCCAGGATTCGGATTTAAAGACCTTAATAGGTGTTCTTGATATTTATGGATTTGAAAGCTTCAAGACCAACATTTTACGAATGAAAAGCTGCAACAACATTTCAATCAGCATGTGTTTAAAATGGAGCAGGAAGAGAATACAAAGGAAGAAATAAATTGGAGCTACATTGAATTTGTTGAGCTGAACTCGGCAGATCTTTCGAGGTGCATGGAACAAAAAAAAAGGAATCAACGAAAGAAAAAGCTAGTCGGATTTGGATGCAGGGGGAGCGTAGAGCTAAGATAGAATAGGGAAAGGAGCGGGAAAAAACATCAGGAATTAGAGGGTGAACACCGCTGCGCAGATGAAAGGAAGGAAGCTCTACAAATGGCCATGGAAGGGCATGCTTGCCTGTTGGATCAATATGCATAACTGCAAGAGAAGCACATTTCTCTCTTGGCTAAACATAGGAAGATAAGAGACGACATGGCAAATGCCAGGAAGAGGGCTGGAAAGCTGGGTTTTCTAGGATCTAAGTGATTTGAGTGCATCGAGATTGAGGATTATAAGCAACTTGTTAGGGAGAACAGCATGATTGGCTTTTATCTTCCTCTTCTTGTTCTGCACTGGCCATGGTTGATGTGGGCAAACTAAACAGGGAGGTCTCTCTCTCGAGCTATTTAGGGGGAATTGAACCTCTAGGGGGGGGGAACCAATACTCCATCTTTCATGGATGCCACCAGCTAATGCCATAGTTTTCGTGTTTGGCTTCTGCTTCCTGGCTAACTAGCATGTATGCGGATGTCATGTAGTTTCAAAAGGCAACATTGATAAGTGCGACATAGTAGTGGATTGCTGCAACACATGTCTCTTCCATGGCCAGTGATCATATTTTATCCGAAGGCAGACATAATATGACACCATTCCATATGGACATTTGAAGTACTGCGACACCTTCGACAGAGTTACAAATGAGTTAGTACTCGACAGGTTGCAAGCTAGGTGCGGCAAATTCATATAATTGGGAGGCGGACATCGGGTTTCTCGGTTCGGATTTACTCTGATCTGCACTTGACCACACTGCAATTTTGCTTCATGTTGTGGCAGAAGGCTAGCTCATCAAGAAGCAGAGTTCACGGGCTTAGAAGCGCAGTCTCCGACCTGGTTCAGTGTTGTGGGATCCTGGGAGACGGTGTGTTACATCTGTGTGATTGATGAAAATACCACCTTCATCAACATTTGGAGGGAAAAGCTTGAATGTAAGGGCCTCAGGATGAAACTGACAGTGAAGACGATTAAGCTAACTGCACTGCACTTGTTGATCCTTAAAAGAGTGCTGAAACAGCAATGTCCCAAGCCAGTACTACTAGCATAGTGAGCAGTGCTGCCCACAGAACTCCATTGTTTTGACATTGTATGGATTTCTGAAAATTGTTTACAGGGATTACTACCCAGCAGATTTTAACAAGTCTATGTGCCAATGGCAAAACTGATCTCGAACACCTGAATGCAAAGCTGGTTAAGAGATACTACAGATTTTTCTGAACTTGGACTTCATGTATTTTACTTGACAAACAATATAGAGTACTTTGGCATCAAAAATTTGAGTTCTTCTTGTTAGCCTCTTTCCTTGCTGTATCTTGAACCCCGTGTTCTGCAGCTCTTGCATGAACTCTACAACAACGGAGTGCCCGTAGCTCTAACTGCCTTCCCTATGCAACCATGATGATCAAGGAAGTATAGTCCACAAGCAAGAAGCAATGGGTGGATTCCCACACACACATCAAAGGCCTTAGTTTGAAGGTTGCCTCTCCCATCCCCTTCTTGTTTCTATTTCCTTATAAACAAGCATTCAACAAGCATACATACATTCATACTACAAATTGTCATGCTATTATGTCGTGCTTTGGAGTTCTGATCATAGAGCCAAGCCATAATAGCAACCTTATCATGCAAAAATTATGCACATGGAAGGTTTCACACAGGACATAAACTATTGTTTTTGTTTCATTAAAACAAACGTTCAAACAAGTATACACATTTTCAGATTGCAAACTATAATGCTATTAGTCTTGCTTTTGAGTTATGATCATAGAGCCAAGCCAGTACACTAATATTATCATATAGGAATTATGCATGGCTAGTTTCCCACACAAGAAAATACATAAAATGTTCAACTATATATAGACATTTAGACTGCAAGTTGTGTCCTGCTTTGGATTTTTAATCATGTAGGCAAGCCATTGTAACTGTTATCATGTAAAGATCAGCACATGACATGTTTTCGACACAAGGGACATTGCATGCATGTTTTGTTCCATGTTGCACTCTTGCATGCTTGATTATTAGATGGACATGGCACGTTCCCTACACAAAGAATGTTGGGTTCATCTTACATTCCTTGGTGCTTGGATTACTAACTTGGCTAGCCACATTTTCTTTGCCAATGCTTGGTGATGACATGCCAGTTGGTTTCACATGTTCTCACAAACTCTTGTATGTCACATTCTTCTAGTGCAGTCTATCTTGCATCAGAATTTTCTCATGTTCTCACAAAGTCTTGTATGCCACATTCTTCTAATCCAGTATATCTTGCATGTTGGTTTCACATGTTCTCACAAACTCTTGTATGTCACATTCTTCTAGTCCAGTCTATCTTGCATCAAAATTTTCTACAATATGCAAACAATTACATGTTTATAAGTGGTGCATGGCTTCAGTAACATGGTGTTTGGCTTAATACAAGCATGTGCGAAGTGGCATCAGTCTTCTATTTAAAAAAATTCCATGTTTTAACAATTTTATTCAATCGCATATACCCTTTGCTCAATCAAATGATTTGTCAGGATGGAGAGCTTAGTTTTTATGCATGTTGGCCCTTGCAAGTCATTTCTTTAGCTTTGATGCATGTTGGCTCTTTTCAAGTTATTTATTCAATGATGCATGTCTTGAAGCTCTAAGGAATGGCTACCCATACCTTGTCTGCCGAGGCATTGGGCTTGAAAACTAGGCTCCTAAGTGGTTCAAAAATCAATTTTCATATTTCGCTTGAGTGAGGGGGTTTTGATAAGTCATGCATTAGCATTTAGTAATTTCTAAAAGTGGTACTCTAACCTACTAGACTGTTCAATAAAATTTTAATTCCTCAACCTTAATAGATTGATGTTGCAATCTAGCCATTGTTGTATTTGTGTCCAGCCTCACCACTTTACTATTGGGTCATTTGCATGCAATGGTGCTTTGTGCAATCAATATACTCTGTTTACATGTAATGCGCTTATGTATACTTCTTGCTTGTATTATTGAAAATCCCTAACTACTACAGCAACTAACAATTTTGTAACATGCAGTTTAACAAATTTATTGGCTATGTAACTGTTGTATCAAAGTTGAATTGAAGAGGTTGATGTTTCTTACAATCAGGAAGATGGAACAACTCTGGGTATGGGATCAGGTTTTGTTGGTCAAGAACAAGCTAGAGAAGCAGTAAGGTTGTTGGTTAATACGACCCAACAAAAAAAGATGGTTGTACGAGCACTACTTCTTGTTGGTGCTCTAGGCATATGAAAGACCACTCTTGCTTTGGGAATATCTCAGGACCTTGGAAGCAAGGTGAAGAATTTTTATTTTTGGACATTACAGAGTGGATTTTCTACAGAATTTGTGTTATGGTAGGATGTTAGGGCTGACAAAATTAGTAAGAGTGCATGTCAGAATTCTATCTATTGAAAATTTATCAAGTAGAGTTTATGTAGACTTGTTACAAGAACCAGTTACCTGCGGAACCTGTGTTTTGTAGTTACTTGCCAAACTTGTGTTTTGTAGTCACATAAGTCAAATAAAAAAATGTTTGATGGCTTGGAATCCATGTTCCAAAATGTCTTAGTTGTGTTGGAGACTCAAGAGCTACGTTTTGAGGTGCATGGGAGGAAAGTTCTATCATGCCTTATGCTTGCTTTTATAGATATTTCTGCATTTACAGACTTGGGAGTTTGAGTCTCTTACAATCTAGTTGTGCAAACTCTCATATATTTGTGTGATTTTATTTTTCTTAGCACATAGATTTCACTTTTCCAACACTATCTTGACCCTACCTACCCTTTTAACCCAAGTAGATAGGTTGCAAGCTTGTCAAACCCCATGTGGATAGTCAGCCATGATTGATGCTAGCAGTTACTAGTTGGCCAATATTGGTACTGGTTGTGCTGTAGTGACCATTGTTGGCCACTAGATCCTAGTGTACTAGTAGTTGTAATGACTAGAAGAGGAGTGGGATAGTTATGCCACATATTTGTTTAAGGTTTTCTTGTAGCAAGAAAAAGTATGTAAGGTGGCATTTATGGCAGCTATTACCTCTGCTATACTTTTGTACCCTAACCTTGCCTTATGCCAACTCTAGTTATGGAGGATGTAAAATTTCCCCTTCTATTGCGATTAATAGCCATTGAAAAAATTATAGACTCTTTAAATAGGGCTATCTCAATGAAGCTATCCATTGCCTTTGCAGTTTTGATAGGTTCTTGGACAACTGATGTGCATCTACTGACTAATGCCTTGGCTACTTTGCTATGGGATCTTTAAGTTATGAAAAGAGGGTGGAGATGTGACATGCACACCACCTAGGGCATTGTACTTTTTGGGCATGAGAGGGGGTGTTGAGCCACTAATATTAGGGATTTCACTCAATCATAATTATGGTGCATTAACCTTTATTTTAGGCTCCTTAAAACAACCCTAAAAAGTAAATAATGTAGAATTACAAATAATAAATGGCTTATTTTTTATAGTAGGCCAAAGGTACCCCCCCAATCCTTTACAAATAGGAGTCGTGTGTATGTGTGCATCCTCAATCCCTCATTCTAGGCAGCTACCCTTAGCACTTTTGAGTCTACTGTTGCTAGCCACACCCCTTTTGGAGGACATCGTCCATTTGCAGAGCCTTCTCCAAGTGCTGCCTTATTGTCTTTAGCTGCTTTTCATAGAAGAAACTTGTTTTAAGTTCTATTGGCTGTGTTTGCTAGTTCTACCAGGGCCACCCAGTTGCATACAGGTTTCTGTACATTGGTGACCTATTTTTTGATCAATCCATCTGCCTATAACATCAAATCTACTTGTGTATGGTTGCTTCCTAGGCTGCCTAGCATTCATCAACTTAGAAATAAAGAAAGTTGAATAATGATTAGATCAAGTAGAATAGATATAGGAGGCCATGTGTGTATGCATTCATCAACTCACCTCTCAAATACAAAAAAGACAAGATGATGTAGCAATGACCACACCTTTTTCTTGGTTGGGGAGAGGGGGGAGGAGAACAATTGAGCAAGTCAAAATTGATTGATAGGATGTAGTTAGCTTGGACCACCAAGTGGAAATTTGATTGGCTTGGATGATGGCCCAAGATTCTCTACTTGCTACCCTTGCACTTGCCTACACTATGTGCGGTGCCTAAACTACTTGCACTTGGCTATTGCCGTACACTTTGCATTTCTTTTTTTGCCATATCATTTATTCACACCCCATGCATGTCCCTTTCACTAGTAGCATCCCATATCACCCTATAACGGGATAAAAACATACTTGTCAGGTGTGGATCATCACGATCTTGTGAGTGAATGGTGGTTTTGTGTATGTCATTGTATCTCATGCCAGCCACAGTGTGTTGACACTCCCATGTTAGTGAAACATCTCCCTAGTATCCAAAGTGCCCACAAAGCATAACATAGGACAAACACATGGCAAAGAACATGTTGAGGGCCAATTGGCTCACCCTTGAGCTTTGGGAGCTAGTAGTCTATGGGGGTCATGACCATACCCCAAGAGCTTGTGTCCCATATTATTATCCCACAACGTCCTAGTCTGCGAATGTGTTGGCCTAGATGATGTGAAATTTTATTGCTTTAGAATTTGATTAAAAGTTAATCAAATGTGCTAATGTGACTTGCACATGTGAGGTGCAAGTTAATTATTTCACAGTGTGAGACTGTAATAAACCCCCCTTTTTCGTGTGTTCCATAGGAACCCCCCCCCCACTAATATAAATTCTCACTAAAATTCATTTTTTACTTCCCCCTATGTCAAGGCCGCCAACTGGTGGGAGGGAGAGGAAGCAGAAGATGAAGAAGATGACGACGAAGACGATGTGGGAGGAGGGGCACATGTGTGCCACCTCTCTCCCCCTCCCCCAATATCCCTCCCCCAACTCTCAATGATGGCTTACATGGCAGCATGCCATTTTGGACTGCCCAGGCTGAGGGTGGGGAGAAGGCCATTGTCACCCCCCATACCACTTCTCCTCCTCCCTATAAAGACTCCCCCTCTCCCCCTCGGGATGAAGGGATACCTTTCCACCCCCTTGTCGAGATGTGCATAGAGAGAGAGAGAGAAGAAACTTCTAAAAGTTTCCAAGTGGTGCACAAATCAGATGCCGTATGCGTACGTAGTGAGCGTCGGAAGGTCCCCAAGAACAAAGAACTCTACTTTAAGCTCAAAATTCAAGAGATTAGACTTGCACAACATGATGCAAAAATACCAATTGGGTACAATCTCCCCCTGCCTTGTGTGAGCACTCCACAAAGCATGTATTTAATATTTTATTCATCTCCAAGCTCAAAAATAGCCCAATTTTACAATTAGCATGCTTTAGCTTTTGTGTTTGCTTTTGTCCGAATAAAGAATAAAGTGGCGGCCCAAGAGTCGGGCAGTGCCCAAATACAATGTCCACCAATGAATATTTAAACCGTGCATCCATGTGCATACAAAATAATAAATACGTGTCAAGTGCTTCAATAAATAAGCGCATCAAAATAAATATTGGCACCACGCCTAAGACGCGTGCCCATCAAAAATGATAATTTTTTCTAAATAACTTGAATACACGCTATCGCCCAGTGCTTCCTAGCACCGCCTGCTCTACACATCAATTGAAGCATTCACAATTGTTAGAAAATAATAAAATTAAATCAAAAAAAGTGAATACCTAGCATTCTTTAGCTATAAAATAAATAAATAGGTTGGAACTATGTCCTAACTTTAATTTAATACGAGTGTGCACTCTAAACTCATAAACATCCATTAATTTAAATATGTATTTTGCAAAATCACCTCCTATGGAATCACCCACTTGCACATTAAATTAACGTGACGCCTAAAAAGGTTAGGCAACCCCGTCAACTTTTCGCACAAGGAATCCACCTTGTGTACGAGCCATGGCAAATAAATATAATTTTACGGAATCCACCACAAAACCTCATAGAATCCTCTGTGGTCTCACAGAATCCACTATGGAATATGCCTCTGGCATCATACCTCGGGGGTGGGATAGCAATTGTCCTCAATTGCTATTAGCTCAATGTGGAGCGAGCAATGAGGGATAAGCACTTAGGTCATGAGTGTGCATCCATTGGGCCTCTTCAACAACAGGATGATTTTTAAATGTCACAAAATATCTAGAATATCTACGACCAGTTCTAATGGTCATATAATTAGTGTCTAAAATAGTTTCGGGTTCAAGGATTTCAGTTTCTTCTTCTAACAAAGGAGGATTTTCATAGACAGGGTGGATAGGTAACTGGCCTTTGAAAGGTCATAACAAACTGATATGAAATGTATTGTGGATTTTTTAGTGTTGGGGTAGTTCTAATTTAAAGGCATTGTCATTGATTTTGTGAATGATTTTGAAAGGTCCATAAAATCTAGGAGCTAACTTTACAATAAGGTGTTTCTCAACACTTTGTAGTCTTCGCTTTTCAATGCGTAACCAAACATAATCATCAACTGTGAAATTCATAGCTTTTCTTTTCTTGTTAACTTGTCTAGTATATGATTGCTAGGCTTTCGCAATCATATATTTAACTTCATCAAAAATAGTAGCATGCATATTGGCAATATCATCGGCAACTTTAACTTTGTTTGATAGTGAAGTAATAGGTGTAGGCAATCTATATCCATAAATGATTTCAAAATGTGCTTTTCGTGTAGCTGTATGTGGAGTATTATTGTATGCAAACTGAAGTAAATGCAAGTGTATATCCCATGTTTGTGATTTTGAAATTGTGTATGCACGTAAAAGATCCAAGATTATATTGTTTGTAGCTTCTGTTTGCCCATTTATTTCAGGATGAAATGCAGATGAAAAATCAATCTTTGTTCCTAAAATAACAAAAAAATAGTCCAAAAATTATTACAAAATCTAGAATCACGATCAAAAATAATAAAATTTGGCAAACCATGGTTAGTGAAAACAGTTTTTAGAAACAATTGAGCAGCTTGAGATGCAGTTAACATTTTCTTGCATGGAATGAAATATGCTTGTTTGCTA
Source organism: Lygodium microphyllum (assembly GCF_053477565.2). NCBI lineage: Eukaryota > Viridiplantae > Streptophyta > Polypodiopsida > Schizaeales > Lygodiaceae > Lygodium > Lygodium microphyllum. The sequence goes on from NC_141161.1 coordinate 100,322,617, forward strand.
AACCGATCTACAATAGTCCAAATCATATCGTGACTAACTTGAGTGTTAGGCAAACTAGTAATAAAATCCATTGAAATATATTCCCATGGTTGATCTAGAATTGGTAAAGGCATTAACAAACCATATTGCTTACCATGGTATCGCTTAACTCTTTGACAAATTATACATTCAGTTCGAAAGTTAGAACCATCAGATTCCATCTATGGCCAATAAAAATCTTCAACCAATGTACGTAAAGTGAAAATAATACCTCTATAGCATTGATATGGGGGACAATGAATTTCGTGCCACACAAATTATCTAAATGGAATAGTTACACATAACCTTTTCTCATAAAACATAAATCCATTAGCATAAGACAATGAATCAATTGGAATCTAGTTATTGGTAATTAATTTATTCCAATCAACTTGAAAACTAGGGTCTTGATCATAGGTATCTTTCATAGGAATAAGGGAATCAAAAGATGTCATAGAAATATTATGAATAGTTGATCTTCTACTCAAGGCATGAACAACAACATTTTCTTTTTCGGGTTGATATTGGATAAGTGGATGAAAATTTTGAATAAAAGCAGCCCATTTAATATGATGGTTAGAGATTTGTGGCTGACTAAGGAGATGGTTGATACTTTGTTGTTAAGTTTTGATCATGAATTCAGATCCCATTAAATAGTGTTTCCATTTTCATAAAGCTTGTACTACTACTAGCAATTCCTTATCATAGGTAGAATACTTAAGTTCAGAAGGTTTAAGTTTGCAGCTAGAGTAGGCTATGGGATGTGAATCTTGCATAAGGACAGCTCCTATTCCAAATCCACTAGCGTTAGTGACTACTAGGAAAAATGGTCTATTAAAGTCAGGGAGTTGCAATACATGAGCATGTGTTAAGGCATGTTTCAGTAAATCAAAAGACTTTTGCTGATTTTTTCAGACCAATGATACATAGTACCTTTCTTTAATAATTTTGTCAAAGCTAATGCAAGCAATGAAAAATTTCTCACAAATTGTCTGTAAAAGCTAGCAAGACCTAAGAAAGAACGTAATTCATGTACATTTTTAGGTCTTGGCCAATTCAAAAATGCTTCTATCTTTTTAGGATCAACTTTAATACCTTCATATGAAACAATATGTCCTAAGTATTCAATGTGGGTTTGGAAAAATTCACTCTTTTCAGGATTATCTTATAATTGATTCTCTTTCAATAATTTGAAAACCAAGGATAAATGTTCATAATGCTCATTCTAATTTTTTACTAAAAATCAATATGTCATCAAAGAAAACAATGACATAATGCTGATATTTCAAAAATATGCGGTTTATCATACGACTAAATGTGGCTGGTGCAGTAGTTAAACCAAAAGACATAACAAGCAATTCATAATGTCCAAATTGAGTCCTAAATGCAGTTTTAAAAATATCAAATGTGTCCAGTCATACTTGATGGTATTCAGATTTAAGATCTATTTTGCTAAATATTGCAGCCCCTTGTAGTTTATCCATGAGGTCGTCTACCCTAAGAATTAGATATCTATTCTTGACAGTGATCTTATTTAGGGCATGATAATCAATGCACATTCTATAGGTGTTATTTTTCTTTTTAACTAATAGGACAGGCGCACCAAATGGAGAACTACTGGGTCTAATGAGTCCTCAGGTTAACAATTCTTCAACTTGGATTTGAATTTCTTTTTGTTCAATTTCAGGATGTGTAGGTGGTAAACCAAGTGGTAAGTCAACAACAAAACAATCTTTAAATTGTGAAAGAAATTGTAGGTGCGTAGGATGCATCTGATTTTCTTTAACTTCAATTTCATTCACCCATATTAAGTAGGATTTGCTACCTTTTCTTAATGCACGTTTAGCCTGTGTATGACTAAGCAATGGAAAATTATCAAAAGTGTATACCATGCAATGTGATTTGTTTTCCATTAGAATAAATCTTCATTGAATGCGTGGAATAATCTATATCGGGATTATATTGATGACGCCAAGGCATTCCTAAGATAATGCCACTAGATTGTAAAGGCACAACTAAGAAAATTTCTACATTCAGCATAATTACCAATTTTAATTTCTAAGTCATGCACTTCTTGTGTTCCATTGTATCTAGTGCCTAAGAATGCAGCCTTAATGCAATAATGAGAGGAAACAGTATGTAAATTCAATTCTTTGACCAATTTTACAGAAATAAAATCGTGTCTGCTCCTGTCATCATGTAAAACAATATTTTCTTTACCATGCACAAGTCATTTCATCGTTAATAAAGAATGGGAATTTGGCATACTTGGTAAAGTATCTGAAGTAGTATTGATATTGACAACGTCTTCCGTGAAATTTGGCATGTTTTCATGATCTTCATCTTCAATTGCTCCCAATTAGTTGATGTGAACAGTTGGTCTTTTTGGATTGAAAATTCACCACTAGATGTCCAAGTTGATGGCACTTATAGCAGACTATGGATTTGGCTTTACAAACATTATTGGTAATAGCGGGGAATTTAGGAATGTTTGAAATTTGGCTAGAAAGATGGCTTAGGATTTGGATTTGTGTTTGATGGTAAAGTAGGGGGTCGTGTCCAAGATTTACAGAATGAAGATGGAACAAAGCGGTTTTGATTGAATCTTCGAAAGTTAGAATTGAATTGCTTTGTACCAAAGTTACTATTATTTGAGAATTGTTGTGGTCACTTCTCTCATCCTCGAATTTCTGGTGCACAAATCGGATGCCGTATGCGTACCTAGTGAGCATCGGAAGGTCCCCAAGGACAAAGAACTCTACTTTAAGCTCAAAATTCAAGAGAATAGACTTGCACGGCATGAGACAATAAGACCAATTGGGTACAATCTCCCCCCATGCCTTGTGTGAGCACTCCACAAAGCATGTATTTAATATTTTATTCATCTCAAAGCTAAAAAATAGCCCAATTTTACAATCAGCATGCTTTAGCTTTTGTGTTTGCTTTTGTCCAAATAAAGAATAAAGCGGTTGGGTGGCCCAAGAGTCGGACAGTGCCCAAATACAATGTCCAACAATGAATATTTAAACTGTGCATCCATGCGCATACAAAATAATAAATATATGTCAAGTGCTTCAATAAATAAGCGCATCAAAATAACTATCGGTGCCACGCCTAAGATGCGCACCCATCAAAAATGATAATTTCTTCTAAATAACTTGAATAAATGTTATCGCCTAGTGATTCCTAGCGCCACCGTCGCCTTCTCTACACATCAATTGAAGCATTCACAATTGTTAGAAAATAATAAAATTAAACTAACAAAAGTGAATATCTAGCAGTCTTTAGTTAAAAAATAAATAAATAGGTTGGAACTCCATTCTAATCTTAATTTAATACGAGTGCGCACTCTAAACTCATAAACATCCATTAATTTAAATATGTATTTTGCGAAATCACCCAGTTGCACATTAAATTAACATGACGCCCGAAAAGGTCAGGTGTCCCCGTCAACTTTTTGCACAAGGAATCCACCTTGTGTACGAGCCCCGGCAAATAAATATAATTTTACAGAATCCATCACAAAACCTCATGGAATCCATTGTGGTCTCATGGAATCCATCGTGGAATATACCTCCTAGCATCATCAAGTCCCCCCGCTAAGAGGGGTTCCCACGTGCTATCTTCCATAAGGAGTAAGCCATCTACCAAGGACGCACGCGCAAGGAGCGGATTCAAGTCACCTTGATCAGAGATTGTCGAGGCTTCGTCCTTAGTAGGAAAGGTATCCTAGGATGTCCCCTAAGAAAAGATTACCTAGCATCCATGGAAATCCCACAAACACCAACAGAGTTACCAGTCAAGGCAGTACGGCAAACAACAACTCGGTTTCAGGTGTAGATAATACATCCTTGAATAACTAGGTGCTATCAGTAATCTTTCCTATATAGCAAATAGAAGATAAAGGAACAAATATTCAATTTACGAAAGATCATATTTCTTTGCATTGAAATGATCTCACATTGAAATAGTCTATTGAAATGATAATGTTTTATTGCATGGAATTGAATAAATTGGTGCATGAAATTAGAGTTATTTTTGCATAAGAGCTACCTGTAATTCATAGGTCATTCACACTCATAAAATCACACAAGTAACAACACTTGCATAAATCTGCACATGAAGAGTAGATATATGTGTTAAGTAACTCATAGGAAAAGATAATAATCTTCGTCTTTGACTCATAAAGTTTCACTCTTAGATGTACGTGCCAATACCTTTTGGTTGTAAGCTGCATCCTTAGAAATATTCTAGAATTGATTTATTGTAAGGAATGGCATCTTAAGTTGTGTTTAGAAAAGATAGCTTGCATCTCCATATTAAGCATGAAGAAATGCACATTACATAGAAGCATTTGCTCTCAACGGTGTTAAATCTTGCATCCTATTTCTCTTGATATCATAGATATAATTTTGATTGTAATGTGCATAGGATGTGGTCCTCATCGTAATTTCTACTAAAGCTAGCTTGTAAGAGGAAAATTCATTAGGTCATCCTTTTGACGGTAACAAACCAAGAATTCAACCACAAGATAGATCAAAAAGCATTACAGTGGAAGTTGGAGGGGAACTAAAACTTGTAGTGGATTCTCAAGAGTGTGGAGCCACCCTCAAATGGTCCTTGAAGATCTTAGATTGGATTATATACTATCTTGCCGAAAACCCAACCGAAGAGCTATAGAACTTAGGAAAAATTACAATTTGGAAACTAATGGGTGTTGCTAATTGGATGTAAGATCAATTGCGTAAATTCTCGTTCTTATTGCATAAGAATGAGAGATGAAACAAGGGTATTCCCTACCCCTACAATGGGGCATTGCAGTTGACACCAAGGCAAGAAAATTCCAAAGGTTGAATGCTAAGCATTCAAAAAGGAACTCCACCTTAGTAGGTGTTTTGAGAACTCGCCCATTTATTGTTTGTACTTGAAATTTTAGGAGCACTATTTGTGAAACGATTGTTTGACCAAAGGTCTCATAAGAATCTTGTATAAAGAATCAGGTTAAATTCCTAGAGGGACATGCCAAGCCACCCCCAGCACAGCTGGCTGGCAACCCTATCCAAGGGGCTTCTAAATAATCGTGACAAGAATGTGGACCGAACCTACATGAGAAGTCTCTCCATGGATTAGTTTGATTGTAGGAGGAAGCTTGGATACTAGGGGAGCTCTAGTACTAAATCTCTTACCTCCAGGTCCTACTCAAACAATCTATGTGACTTGAGATGGATTCTCGAGGCCATGTTACTAGTGCAAGGGCGGAAACTTGGACGATAATAAGACACATCCTTATAGATTTGTGGGAATTGTCCTATGGACGGGATTTGTATCTCACTTGAAATTTTAATATAAAGTTTACTTTCAATAAATTTGTCTGAACTGTTTTTGTGTCAGTGCATAAAATTACAGAAAGGAACATGAGGCTAACGCGTTAACTAAGGAAGTTTCTTGGATGTGTTACCACTAATGTGCCCTTAGGTAAGTAGAAAATTGAAGCTATCAAGGGAAGCAGGTGGGTGGAACCCTCGATAGGTTTATCCTACAATAGGGTTGTCCCAGAGAACTGGCACAATGAACTTTCAATCGATCCCCATATAGGAAAAAAAGAGAATTCCCCATGGAATTCCCTAGTTGAAAATACATATAAGTGGGGAAAGTAAAAATAAGGGAAAATGGGACATTTCCTAGTGAGAATAAGTAGGGAATCACATAAGATCTTTCCTATGTAGGAAATATTTCCTACATAGGAAAATACAAAATTTTCTATGTAGGGAATAATTCCTATATAGGAAATATTCCATATATAGGAAAAAAATTCTAGAGGTGATTCCCTAGGTACTCTCACTAGGAAATCTCTCATTTTTCCTATTTTTTACATTCCCTACTTATATGTACTTTCAACTAGGGAATTCCATGGGAATTCTCTTTTTTCCTTATCACTTTATCTACTTTGCCCTTACTCTTAGACATGCTAATATCAAACAAGAAATTACACAATAAATTTTTAACAAGAAAATTATATAGAGAATGTCATCATTTCTAAGTAAGGATCAATAACATACATCTAATGATCAAAATAGATTAAACAAATTAAGACATCAACATCTACTTTTAGCAACCAAAAGAAAAATGAAAATACTTTTAAAGGAGCATAGAACTAAAAACTAATTAAGCAACATGTGTGTCTTGATTATTTTATCCCTTAAATCTCCAATATATTGCAGAGTAATAAATGTTTGAGTAATCCCTCAAATCTCCAATATGTTGAAAAGCAATAAATTCTTAACTCAAAGTAGAAGTTATGCTAAAACTTCCACATCATCTAGACTAAGCACATTGCTATTTTTGTTTAATACAACTTTGCCATTTCCTAGTAGCCAATAAATAATCTCCTTAATTATATCATCACTTGTTGGCTTCTTTGTATCCTTAATCAAGATTCGAAAGCTAGCTTCAATCTTTTTGAGATTCATGTATGTACTCTTTAAAGAAAAGTGCATATCATGAATTGTAGGCACAGCAAGATACTTCAAAAGTATGGTTTCTATGTTCTCTTTTGTCATATTAACCTGCATTGAATAACGAAAAGAGAATAAGTAACTTATTATACTATGTATAGATAATTAAATGACACGAATTATAATATGAAAAGCCATAAATTTAACTACATGACTATTATATATATATATATATATATAAACTATAAAGCTACCCTTTAAGCATCATTTGAAATGTTAATCACAATGCCTTGGTTTGGGAGATCTTTAAATTCCTAATTCAACTAAAATAAAAAAATTAGATTATGCTTTTCATGTATGACATAAACAAAAATATAAACATTTACATCTAGCACCTTTGGTTCTTTTTTGTTGATATTGGTACCTCGTTTCATGCTCCTTTGTTGCAAAAGATCCTTCATCTTCTCACTTGGCTAGTCAACACGTAAAATAAATAGTTATGTAATAAATCATACCTTTAGTTATTCACTAAACTATGACGCTATTGTTCTCTGACAAACATATATCAAATACCTTCCTCTTTCTTTGACTTTTTCGAGATGTTTCATTAATGTCATCATCTAGATTAGCCTACATTCAAAACTAAAATTAGTAGTCACATTAAAAATATTTATATAGAAAAAATAGTTACATACCTTATCATTGCTTGAACTATGGATACTTTGTTCTAGAGTTTCTTGACGTTTAGTTGAGTACATTATTTTGTCTAAACCATGTGACAATAACTTTGAAAAGCTGGCACAATTTTCCATATCAAGTGTCTCATCTTCATTTTCAACATCCTACATTTTAAGCACGTAAAGGATAAGATATTGTTAAGAACATGAATCATATGGTGAATCTTAAATTTAATATAAAGCAAAGAACCTCATCGGATGTATAACATTGAAATTCTTCAAAGCTCTTTTCTTCCTCCACGAACATATTCATCTATGGAAAATGAAAGTTAATGTATAAGTATCTATATAAGAGACATTCTCAGAAAAAGTTATTAGATATGAGCTTAAAAGCATTATCTGCAATGATAAATCTGTTTGCTTGTATTGTTGTCCTTCAAAGGAGCTACTTTCTTCAAGAGGCTACATCAACAAAATAAGATCATGTGTATACATCAAATGTCTCCAAAATATATGGAATCAAATACAAAAATGATAAACATATAATATTATAAGATACCTTTTCCGAACCTTGTTCATTCGAAAAATCATCCATGCTAGGAATGTATACATCAAGTTGATTAGAATCAATAGTAGCAACATATGGTTCACTCTGCCATCAATAGACACCCCTAAATGAGTATGGGAGAAAAAGAACCAATCCTACACTTATGATATCAAACTTATAAATCATATCATCTTACCATTGATGATGTTATGTCATTTGATACATTTTGAAGCTTATCTATATCATCCACTCCAAGAGATGCGGATAATTCTCTCTATATGTCATAAGATTAATAGTTCAATAACTAAGAATCTACACCTCAAATATTAGGAAAGCCAATAAAAAAAAGTAACAATCAACTTACCTTCTTTAAAAGATCTTTTTTCTTCAAATACTTTATTTCATCTTGCTTTGTACCCTTCCACCAGTCATATATGGCATTCTCTCTCCATATGTACTCACATCCAGTAAACTTCAATGGTAAAATCTCATGGTGATTCTCTGATATGATTTTCATGATATACTCTTTATCCGCATTTTTATAACGTAGATCATTTGGGTTTAAGGATTCAAACCACCTATGTACTCGATGATAATTTTCGAGCATGACAGTGTGTTGACTTTTAAAGTACTTAGCCAAGAGCTTTTTTCCATAAAGTCTACCCTCTTCTCTAAATTTCTACATGGGTGGCCGATAGATATCATCATATGATGGTATGCGTATCACTCCTATTGATACTCAAGTGATCAAATATCATTAGTGAGTATAACCATTTCAAAAAATGACTCATTATCAACATAAGAAAGCTGGTAATACCTGATTCTTGGCTTGAAGAAGTGTTAAGGCAAGCAATCTCAATGTCTTCCTTTCTTGCATTGTCTCTTCTGTCATCTTTAGTAACTTGTTTACCTATATATACATAGAGTTAACCAAAGCTCACGATAATACAAGGTTATAAAAAATTTCAATAACACAAAAGAAAGTAATTAGATATTTTGTATCAATTTGGGTCACCAAATTTGTACAAATTGTTTATCCTTAAAGTTGGTACTTGCATCTTGACTTGAAGAAACATTATCGCAAGTAACCTCCTGATCTCCCTTTCTTACATTACCTCTTTTCCCACCTTTTGTTGTTCTTTTATCTATGTTTATATATATACACACAATTACTCAAAGTTTAAAAATACGAATAACTATGAACATTTTAAATTAGGCAAAGAGACTAATTAAAGCTAGTTAATCTCAAAATGAATCACCTAATAAAGCAAGATGTAATATATGTACAAATTTTAATTTTCAAAGTTTAGTAGAAACATATACCTGTATCATGATTTGAAGAGACATTAGGGCCAATGACCTCCTTAGCTTTCATTGTTCCGTTATCTCTTGTACCATCATTTGTGATTTTGCTACCTTTATGTACACATAATAAACCAAATTTTAGAAACATAAGAGACTTATATTTTTTAAAAAGAAGTGCTATATCAAACTAAATCGCTTAATTTCTTAGCACTTGGATTAGAACACATGAATTAGTAATAAAATTAGTATAAATTTAGTTATTAGAGTTAGTTACCTTTCACTTCTTCCACACAACTGAATCCACAAGCCCAAGTAGTTTGGGATCCTCACTCATCATTTTTTTCAAAAGAGCCATCATCTCTAGATTAGAAGTCGACATGGCAAACCTACATAGGCATGGTAACAATAAGAAAGTGTTTGCAATGCATGTTTGAAAATGTAAATTACATTAAGCAATACAAAACAAAAGACTTCAATAAACATACCGTCATAACATTGTTGCCTCATGCTCATGCGAACGCCATATGGTAGGTACAATCTTTTTTTTTATTGTCAATTGCAATTGCTTTTGTCTTGAGTACTTGCCATTTCTTTTTCGTGGATACACATAGCCACCAATCCTTCCAATCTTGATCCTCTATTCTCACTTTCCAAATATTTTCTTGCAAGTGTACATTAGTTAGCCAGCCCACTTTTACTTGCTTCATTTCATAGTGTACTGCTCTTATAACGGCACATTTGAGGTCATTTGGCTCACATAAAGCATCTAGATGAGACTTCATATAGACAATATCATTTTCCTCTAGCCAATGAGGAATGCAACCGATGAAACCTATCTTAATCAAACTTGACCTTGGTCTCAAATCTTTTGTCTCATATGCGATGATATTGTTTCCATGTTGAAGTGGAATAAATTTGTGTAACGATGATTGTATTGGTCTAATACAATCCCATGAAAATGGAACAAAACCATTTTGCAAGACACTCATACCTGTAGTAGTATCCACAACTAGACTTTCATGGCCACTTTCAACCACAATACATTGTTTGTTGTAATAAGCTCCAAAAAATAGTTTCACTTCACCATTGCATTCAAACGAAAAAAATGATGATATGCATTCTTTCCAATGGCCAACATCTATGTCCACTCTAGAGTCTTCATCGCATCTTACCACCACTTTATCTCCCACTTTATAAACTTCTCCCTTTAGAAATACCTTTTTATATTCTGTCACTGTTTCCACCTCTATGTTGAAGCTATGATGAACATATCTCTTTTCTTCATTAGTTGCATCCCTGTGTCTTAACTTCTTTGCTCCTATGGTTATTCCCTTTGTTAGAGCTACTCTTTTGCATGCACAATCATTAGCCTTTTCTAAAAAACTCCATATTTCTTTTGCTTTCTCCACACATGATACATGCATGAGACCTGATGCATGCCATTCTGGACATTCATCGTACCTATTAGAATCCACTAAGTATCCATCAGGTGGTAGTAAAGCTTTGTGGAGTTCTCTTGTCATCCTTTGATATGGCATAAGTCTGTCACATTGGTCTTTTGTAATATGCATAAATATCCATGTAAAGAATCTTCGTCTTTGGTAGTTTGCATAAGAAATCTCATTATCTTTGTTATTTGTTTTGATATTGACATATATTGAGACCATACGCTCATAAATATAACACCAGAAAGCATCATGACTACTATGTCGAATAATGTCATCCAAGAATTCTCCAAAACGTGCATTTAGTAAGGCAAGAAAATATATATGATTAAAGTGAAATATAATTGCTATATAAATGAAGAAACTAAGAAAATAAAAAATATTTATACCTGCAACATGTTCCAAAGGAGCCGAGTTTGATCCTAAGAGCTCCTCAGAGCTTACTCTCCATGAACCAAGCAATTCTCTCAAAGTGTCTATATTTTCTCTAAACCAACCATGTTCACGAGTGTAGTTGTAAAAAGCATGAGCAATGTCTATCAGAATCAATCCTAGGTCATAGAATACCTTCGGAATACCTTCAATCTCACATAGTACATAAGGCAAACACCATTGAATCCACTTTTGATTTTCCTTAGCCTTGTAGCTCTCACAATACTTACTAGGATATCTTGGCCAGCGACCATAACGAATAGAGTATGGTGTCACTTTAGTGACATGATGTGTTGTCTCATCAATTTTTACTTTCATCCTATTATCCACAGTCCTTATTAGAGCACATATATATTTTGAGAACAAATTTAGAGCCAAAATATGCATGCAATCATATACAAGGTCTAGGGATAAATCAAAGCCATAGAGTTCATATAGTCTCCACAAGCATGATCTACCAGAAAGTCCCGCATCTTTCAAAATCTCTTCTCTTTCTGCTTGGGTGAGGGCTCGCTCTGCCATAGTCAAAGAACTAAGCATTTCATTGGTTGATCTTTTAATTGGTCTATATCTCAACTGGAATCTATTTTGATCATACAAGTAACATCCTGAGCCCTCACCCTCCAAAGTGGCTATTGCTTTGTCTCTACGACAAAACGATTGACCACCATCTTTGAAAGATCCAATCTTGCAATGAGCTGGATGGTCTCCAGTTACCATCATTAGCATAGCATGTGCAATGAATCTTCGACTAAGAGAATTTTCATGCTCAACAATCTGTGTGACTGGATAATTGAAGTCTACTTCAAATCCATCAACAAATAGACTTTCTAATTCATCTATCAATGGCTGCATGAATATGTGAAAGAGTTTACTAGAGCTTCCAATAACTTTTTTGCAACTGAATGGAATAAATAAAACCGGTATAACTCTAATAAAGGAGCTCTTTCCAACATTGAGAATTTTGATTTCAACAACTCCACAATTCTTCTAGGTTGTCTTTGAGGCTTGGAATCCATCCCAATGTAATAACAAGGTGAAATTGCGTGGATCACCCTATTTATCACAAAACACACAATCAAATTTCATTTATATTAATTAAAAAGATGAGCATGATAATAAAGTGTACCTTACAAATCCTTTTGTACCCATGTATGTGAGTTCTACATGATTTGCAGATAAACTTGTAGGCACTCTCAATATCATCCCATGAATGATCAAGCAATGGTGACTTTTGGGCAGAAGGCCAAGCTGTATAGACTTGTTTGCAATGCATGTTATTACATATCAATGGAAGCTCAAAGTATGATTCAGGATTCCAAAAATAATTTACACTTTTGCATTTTGTACCATCCCAAAACTCATTTATTGTAGAATCATAAAGTGTATTCTCATGTATTAACCATTTGTTTTTATTTCTCCACATTTCCAACAATTCATGGCATAGAGTTCTACTTCTAGTTAGTAGACGTAATTGTTCTCTAATGGAGACATAGTCAAAAGAGAGCATATCTTTTCTCGGTAGAGAACACTTGGAACACTTTTCACAACATTGTGAACAATCACGCTTTAACTTCTTCCTTCCTCCTTTTCTAGTGTTACACAAGCATTCAATTGTGTCTCTAATGTAGTTATCCTCCTTGCTTGGTTGATAAAGCAATGGTGCATGAATAGAGCTCTCACTTCCTTGGCATACCATATAACGTTGGGAGTTAACCATACTAGCCGTGTGAACATGATACCAAGTTTCTCCCAACAAGTAGGAATATTTATACCATTCAAGTCTCCATCCCATGTGTTAGGCATTTGCACTAGTAGTTTGGCCAAGCTTGGCATATATATATTGTCCATATGTGCTTGGGGGGGATTAGAACTGACCATATCACCAAAAAGAATTTTAAGCATTTTATCTTGAAACTCAATTGAAGCTTGATGCTCATCCCAAAGTGCTTGCAATTGAATTATTCTTTGAACGATTTTGTCAAATAAAGATGGTTCAACATCATCCATCTCGAATGCTTCATGTTGTGGTTCCACTTCATTATCCTCCCTTTCGTCTAAATTGTCAATCTCATCTGATGGGTCATTATGGACCTCATCTCCCATGTCATTATGCTGTAGTAGAATGTCATCTTGTGGTAGTCCTTGAGAGCCACGTAAACCAAGATTAGTAGTGAGACTCTTAAATCTTTCCTCAATTTTCATGTGTCTTGCATATGTTGAGTGAGGAACCATATGTCCACCTCCACAATATGTTCTGCATGTACACCACAAATGCCTGCGTCTAGGCAAAGAGTGAGATGATGGTTGATCCATAGGAGGGTTATCTTCACTCATAGGAACATCATTGTTAGTAGAATTTTTTACCTTCTTGATGAGCCAGAACTGATGAATGTATTATCCCATTCATATCCTTGCGACTGTGTGCATAGTAAGTTTGTCTAGTAACATTCTGATAACCAAGGGTTGAATGCCTACACTTATAATTGCACTGACATCTCCTTAAATTATTCATTATGGCTTCCTGAAACATAGACATAAATAAAAAATCATCAATCTATATATTAAAGTTACATATCAAAGGTGGAAGATTGATATGCTAAAGCATATAGAAAAGTTGATTTATACTTTAGAAAATATAAATATTTCTCAATAAGTGTATGAACTTAAAGCACATAAGTGTACAAACTGATTCATATATGAAGGCACATTGAATATGTGATTTAGGCTTAAGAAAAATAAAGATTCTCAAGAACTATAAGCACATAGGAAAGGTTATACATCAAACGGGGAAAAAAAAAGCATTACTCAAAGGGAAGTAGACTTTTATCTATGGTGGAAATAAATTATATTCAAGAACCATAAGCATAGTCAATGAGATTTAATTAGAAAGTTGCAAAGAGTAGAAAGTGTATGAACTTAAAGCATGTAAGTGTGCAAACTTATTCATATATGAAGTCACATTGAATATGTGATTTAGGCATAAGAAAAATAAAGATTCTCAAGAATTGTAAGCACTTAGGAAAGGTTATACATCATGACAATTGAATATAAATGTAGGTTAAGATCCCTAATTATATTCTTATTGACATTGGCCATAAAGGTTTCTATGCTTTAATAGCCACTTCTACATACTTGCCCTTACAATCACTATAAGTCACTCAAAATCATCACCATCTCCCACTCGTCAAGTGCGCCACAATTTTCACCATCAAATTGCATTCGAATCCTAACTTAAGAGATATTCCCTCCTCTCACTACCAAATTGGTAAACTTTACTTACCCTTGTTGTACTTATATTATATAGCCTTGAGAGGTGAGCCGCACACATAAGATGGTAGTCACAATAAGCGTAACCAATTAACTTGGTAGTTCCAACATGGGCACACATTTGGCATAGTTTAACTATCCCAAGGTTTAATTTCTTTGAAGAACATGAGGCACACATTTGGCATAGTTTAATTTCTTTAAAGAACATGAGGCCTACTCGTAAGCATGTACATGTTAAATGTTTATCCACTATATTAAACAATTGCCCTTCATTTCATCAACTATTCCCTATTTGAGTGTAAGAAAATGTGGTGACACGTCTAATGAATCTACGTATAGTGTACTAAGCAAACATGGTGGTAGGTTTAACGAATCTATGAATAATGTAAGCAAATGTGGTGATAGGTGTAATGAATCTATGTGTAGACAACATCTTTGTTTTTATAGCTATCATATATGTTGTTCTTGTACATCTTACTTTCAAATAAGGATCAAGTCATTTCTGATGCAATGCGACTCCTTATTTCTTGTAGTGTCATCTAGCATGATGGTGAATACGCAGCCTACTAATGTACCTTGAATTGGCTTTTTTGGTTGTCATATATGTACTCCCTCCCTTACTCTCCCTTTGGATTTCATATGGATTTGTTTACCCCTTTGAGCTACTTCTAACACGAGAACTATTTTCATTACTTGCATTGGGGTCAATTATGATGAAAAGAACTCAATGGAAAAGAGAGACTGCATAATTTTTGAAGTTGTAAATCATGAGTTTATGTTTGCCTTATCTGTGAATTGTCATTATCATTCATGCCAACAAAGGGTTTTCCTTTTGAATAGATTGTGGTGGTAGATGTGGATAAAGTAATTGTAGTTAGCAAGCAACCATTGCTTGAACGAGTATGTTAGAGCTTGAGTGCAAGAGATGAAAGACCAAGATGGAATGAATTTTTGAATAACAAGAATACCTTTAGAGTGGTGGATGTTAACCCCGCTATTCTATAGTCAAGTGAGGTATTAGAGCTATCCCTATTCCCTTCTTTCTTACAGTTTCTTCATGGTATTAGAGCCTGATATGCTCTGTGACATTTGTCAAGTAAAAATATTATAGATGTATTGCTGAAGAAGCATGTATAGAGAAAAAGGGGCTAGCAATGGAGTTCAACAATTGGTGAGAATTGAGTGACCAAGTGTTGACTCATGTTTATGCCCCAACCTCCACAACGAATGATCTTTTTGAGCCACCTTGTCTAGATCGATGATGGTAACCTGGCACCATTAATTAGTGCTCCGAAATCCCTCCAATATGTAAAGAGTCGTGTAATATATGATCAAAGCCTCCAACTTTGGCTTTCATTGGCTTGGTTAGTAAGCTAACTAAATGCAAGTATCTATATACACATAGAGCTAGGCAACACCAACACAGATGTCCTTTTTAAGAAACCTTATCTTGATGATATCTATATGCATCATGCTGCCTCAATGGAGGTCTTACAAAGCTTATTTGGCTTCATAGCTAATTAGGTAGAAAACATGCAAACCCCTACTAGCCATTACTAAAACCTCTTCTTCCACACTGTCTTTCATGTGCTACATATCCTTATTCTTCTAATCCCCACTAAAATAAATAGATTGCATGCTATCCTTTTTCCTATAAGATTTGCTAATGTGAAGGGTTCCTAATCTATAAGAGAGCTAATTCATATTCAAAGAACCACATAGAAGCTTGAGGAAGAATTCAAATAAAATAAAAGTATGTTCTACACCATGCATACTAGATGTTCTATACAAATGTACTTGTGTGTCCACACTCGCACTTCAATTTCTCTAGACACGATATGTACATGTGGACTAATGTATTGCATCTTACTCTCACACATGTACAAATTGCCCCAAAGACCTTGTACCCTAGTTCTTATCCTAAGGTACTTGAAAGTGTGTGTACAAATGCATCTACAATGTGTGAAAGTATTTGCACTCTTGTCCAAGAATCGTGCAAATTTGGCCTTATATATTACCTAAGTACATAAGGTAATCATCTGCTTCAATATGTCTAAGTAATCGAGTGGATAAGGTGTTCTTTTAGTAAAATGCTATGAGCGATAATGACATGGGATGGCCATTTTCTAGCTTGCCATCCTAGACCTTGTTTATCCTCAAACCAACCCACATCCCAATCCCATCCACTTATAAGAGCCCACATCCTCATTCCCAAAACCATCCACATGTGTGGCTAAACAATCATGTGGCTATCTACATAGTAGTTGAGTGGACTAAGGTGCTTAAGTGGTTGGGTGAAAAAGGCAATGTGTGGTCCGCATGATGAAGAGGGAAAAGACAGTGTGGTTCAAGGGTACTAACCAATGTGGTGAATGCTCATGCATAGCTATGGTTGATGAAAATATATACCCATACAATATTGATAGCTTGTAGATATGTTGCAAGATGAGACTCATGTAGGTACTTATGATATAGGGGAGATGCCATGTACACCTCAACCTATAGCCAAGTGAGAAAAATGGTACTTGATGCAATGGGAACAACACTCCACTCGTCAATAAGCTAGTTACTTGTGCACAAGTGAGAGATCAACTTCTTCAACTAATCTTGCTAATTCTCAGTCCCTTAAGATAATCTATGAAGTATGTGGTGTAATATTTTAGTGGTTCACTACACCAATACTTCAACCATTACTTTGCTGCTATGATCATAAACCATATGTAAGAATCAACTCCATGGTATTAGAGCGATGATTGCAATGGAAAATTGAGCCAAATTAATTACAAAAGCATATTATAACTAGCAAACAGTGTAAATGAGGATGACTCAATCGCACTCAAAATGATTAGTTCTAACATAAGCCTCAACTTAGCTCTAATATTTTATTTTTAATATTATAATTATAGTTAATTAATGAAAAAATTAATGAATATGAATAAAATAAAAGAAAATAGAGACAACAATGCACTCTAAACAGATGAGTACAATCGCTTTAAAGCCAAACCATATAAATAGCTTTATGTGATAACAGTCTCCATAATAGTAATAATTTCACATTGCGCTCCACTATTGATCAATATTACAATCGTTACATCTCTATACTTGTCTAGTTATTTGCTCACCAAAAGTAAAACAAATTATTTGCCTATTATCGTCTGTTTAGCACAATATGATCATCATCACACATATAAAAAGTTAGAATTGTACTACAAATAGGTCAAAATTAATGAGAATCCATAGAATGACTAAATACAACTTATTTTTATAGAAGTAACACATGATGTATAAGCCTATCTTACTCTCTATATTCTTTACCTTAAATTCAAAGGATTAGACTCAATATATACTAGGCTTATACTACATTAAAGGTTGGTGTTAGGGCTAGGCTCGTAGTAAGGTAGAGCTTAAGCTTAGGCTTAGGTTTAGATTGGATTAGTTATATAGGCAAGGTATATGCATAGGCTCCTCATACATACAAACTGATAGAGGCTATAGAGTGGCTAGACATAGGTATGTCTAACATAAATACACAAGGGGTAGGCATAGGGTACACGTATGGCAAGTTAGGAAAATACTACGCATACTATAAGCCAATCCTATGTATATACATAGGCTAAGCATATTCTAGGAAGAGTTTAGACATAGGGTAAGCATATGCTAGGAGCCAACGCCTAACACAACCCTATCCTATTCTATGGTTACCTTGTGCCTAGAAAATGCTAGATATAAGTTGTATTCTTATGCATAGCATATAATGTTCCTACTTTATATTATCGAGTCAATGCCTAACCTAGCATGTGCTTATCCTATGCCTAATGTATAAGCTAGGCTATATATAAGCTATGGATAGGCTAGACTAAGCATAGGCTACACAAACTAGTGAGTATAGCTATAAGTGTGGAATCGAAAGCTTAGCTCATAAGTGATTAATATACAAATGTAAATTTCAAATAAACTAATATTTATTTACTAGTTTTACCTAGCAAAATCGTGAGTCTACATTAACTTGAAAGACTATCCATAATTTCCTAGTTAGATGATAGTGCTTGCTAGTTATGACTAGTGAATTTTTTTTTTCGTAGTTATGTTGATATTGTTACTAGATATACAATAACTTTGTGAGAAATGCGGGATCTAGAGCATGGCAGTGAGTTATGGTGGATGAAAGGAGAAGTGTGGACTCATGATGAAGAAGATAAAGACATTGTTTGTTACACAAGTGAATTAGGTTCCAAGATTGAGACTTGGACTCATAAACACAATCTTGTGTATGTGGACAATGACATTGACACTTCACTGAAAAGAAAAGAGTACTATCATTGCATTAAGAAAAGGAAGCAAGTACAATGCTTTATAGGAAAGTAGGAAACTGTAGTAGGCACCATTGTGCATATGGATAGGTTAGCCTGCATGTCCTTGGCCCTGAAGCTCCATACAAAGAGGATGTTTAGTGAGTGTGATTGTTGAATCTCAACACCCCTCCTCAATCACAACTAGAAAGGCACAAAGTGTGTAGAGGTTGTAATGAGAACCACCTGCAAAGTGTGGGCACACCACAAACATGGTAGGCACCAGAGGCTATTGCAGAAAATGCTAAGTGTGGGCACCAAAACATGATGGACATCCAGAGGCTGTAACAGGGGCCTCACAAAGTGTACAGGGACTGTAATGCCAAGTTACATAAGGAGTTTACAAAGCTTATGGTAGGAAGCATTAGGGCAAGGAAGTACAAGGCTTTTAAAACAGTCTATCAGAGTTATGAGAGTAGAAGGACTGATGAGTCTTGTCCTTCCGATCCTGGTGGTCTTCATCTTCATCTTCTTCTTCCTTTGCTCCATTTTCTTCTTCTTCTTTGACTGCGACTAGATAGGCCTTTTGGGATCTCTTTCTTGAATGGCAGAACTTCTCGGTGTGTTAGGTCCTTTTGCAGAAGTCATAAAAGAACTGATCCTTCTTGCCTTTGTACCTGTTGCCAACATATAATGCATGCTCATCTCTAGAGGTACTTGGTTCTTCCTTAGTTTTTAGCTTATTTTCCTCTTCTAACAGTGATGCCTGGATATCAACAAGTTCAGGATTTGGCATGTTGATTAAAGTTGTTGATACATTATTATATTCAGGAGGCAAACTCTTAAGTAGAACACTGATGCAAATATCTTCATCCATTTTAATGTTGATTCCTTCAAGTTGGGTTAGGAGTCCTTCCATGTAATTGAGATGTGTGGCAAGTGATGTGCTGGACTTCATTTCAAGCCTGAAGAACTCAATCAGGAGACCATACTTTGATTATTTAGATTGTGCACCGAACAAGGTGTCAAGTCTTTTCCATGTATCCTGTGAGGTCTCACAGTTATCCACATGGTGGATATAACTGTCGTCTAGCTCCAGTTTGATAATGGCCTGGGCTCTGTCATCATTCTTTTTCCAAGTAGTTGCAAGGTCTGCGTCTTGAGGTTTCTTCTCTTTGCCATTTGTGATGGCCTAGAGACCCTTTTTCATCAAGATGAGCTTGATGCGGGTCCTTCCCCTCCTTGATTTGATGATGGGTCAATGGATTAGAGTGATAAAGGCTTGGGTTGAGTGTCAGGAGAGAGAAAATGAAAGAAAAATGAGTTTTGGGAGATTTTGGCTATGGTGGAATTAGGGTTTCTGAGACAGGGGCCTGGTTTTTCTCAGATTGCAGGAGCTATACTTAATCATTTTCAAAAAATTTTACATGTCTAGGAAGCTTACTTCATGGGCTATCAAAGCCCCATGATAATCGATTAGATTGCAGGCAGTACGGCGCGCGCAGACAGCTTGATCAGACACGGCGCGATTCAGGACAACGATGACGAATTTCCGTAATGCCAGGGTCAGGGCACAGCAATGTGGTCGATTGATGTGCTAGGGTGAAGCGCCTTGAGTAGGAGAACAATCCTCTAGAAGGAATTAAGAGCTGAAGTGGCCTGGTTGAGAAGTTATGGAAGCTCCAAGTGAGGTAGGTCCTGTCTGGCTATGGTAGACACAGAGCAGAGATTGAGAATTTTCACAATGCTGAGCTTTAGATAGCCAAATGTCATGGATTGATGTGATATAGGGAAGCTTTGGAAGTTGGGGAATACTTTTCCACAAGGAAGCTCCAAGAGATTTGACCTGTGGAGTGAGATATAAGCAGCTCAATCTAACAGGGTGCTACTGGCTATGGCTCCCATGGAAGCTTCAGTGAGGATAGAGTTGGGAGATGAAGTCATGGGATGGAACTAAGCTAACCAGAGATTAACATGAGCTGAGCGAGAGAAGAGGAGAGCTAAACTGAGCTGAACCATGCCCGACTAGGCTCTCATACCATGTGAGAAATGCGGGATCTAGAGCATGGCAGTGAGTTATGGTGGATGAAAGGAGAAGTGTGGACTCATGATGAAGAAGATAAAGACACTGTTTGTTACACAAGTGAATTAGGTTCCAAGATTGAGACTTGGACTCATAAACACAATCTTGTGTATGTGGACAATGACATTGACACTTCACTGAAAAGAAAAGAGTACTATCATTGCATTAAGAAAAGGAAGCAAGTACAATGCTTTATAGGAAAGTAGGAAACTGCAGTAGGCACCATTGTGCATATGGGATAGGTTAGCCTGCATGTCCTTGGCCCTGAAGCTCCATACAAAGAGGCTGTTTAGTGAGTGTGATTTTGCTGAATCTCAACAAACTTACTAGATAATGTTACTAGATAAGGCTTCAACTTTCTAGATACTATCTAGAAAAAGGGATTTACTAGTTAGAAGAGATTCGTGATGACAAAATTATCTAGTTATAACTAGAAAATTCTACATTCTTCCTAGTTTGGTTGCTATTCTTCCTAGTTATAGTGTGAACTTTCTATATAGTAAGTGGTCTAGAGTTTGTTGTGCACCCCCCTTATCACCATGTGTCACCCCCCTCTCTCTCTCTCTCCCCACGCGAAGCACTGGGAGCTAGGCGTGGAGCGCCTAGCACGCACACACACACACACACATACACACACACACACACACACACACACACAGAAAGCATGTGTTTTCATAGCACTTCTTCACTCATGTATAAAATTAAACTCAAAATCACAAGGTAAACAAATCCATAAACATACATAGACACATCAAATTACCACATGCACAAAAATACATGTTAATGCATATCCACATCATCATTGATGCACAATCATGTTCACTAAGAACACAACGGAGATGCTACTGTAGCCTGAGCATCAGATTTTGGTGTAGTTGCTCGTGACATACTGCATGGCTTGGTATTGTGAGGGGGGCCCCACTACTCGATCCAGTCCACTTGACTCCTCACTTATGGCTCCGTGCACGGCTTGGTCAAGATGGAGGGAGAGTGAGTGATCCACGGGCCCGAATTCTTTTAGCTCGCTCCAGGTTTTCAAGCATTACACACATCCATCATCACGATCCATACATCCCAGTAGCCAGGCATCCGAAAGGGTCCCCACACAGGGTAAGTGTTATTTTATAGTGGACCACATAACCACTTGCCCTTAGGCAGTTGCATTTCCTTTGGCACCTGCTCCGCCATTCCAGCCATACCAACACAGTAGCTCGACTTTGGAGACACGACCTGGCTTTGCCCACTTATTTGTATCACTCGCTAGCATCCACGAGCTTCAGTTTCTTTGTCCTCGCCGGCACCTACGAGTTTCAAATGGTCTAAACACAAAGAGATCGTAACATGGCTTTGCCCGCTTCTTTACACGCTCACCGGCCTCTATGAGCCCTCACTTGTTTATGGTCATAGAGGCGTACAAGTCTCGGTCCAATTCATGAAGCACATTTGGCTTGGTTTCTTTTCATTCGCCCCAGGTCCACGAACGGTGACCCGATTTCTTTAGGCTCCCTCCAAGCTCAAGAGCTAACATTTTTACATTCTCTCATGTCAAGAATTTTGAGAGAACGTGGGGATTCCCTTTGGTGTCATTGAATTGAGGTGCATCACACTTAAGCAAGAGGTAACTTGCATAAGTCTACATGAAAGCATACCAATTTTGTTTACGATTGACCTCTCCCATGTTATTACTGTTGCAAAGAGGACGATGATGTATTTCACGTATACATGCAAGAAATTTAGGTAGCCATCACTCAAAAATTTATTTCACCGTGCTATTGCTTTTGGGAGACTTTTGTGGATCAACAATACTTGGACACATTTGGAAAGCATATTTCTAGAAAATAGGGATAATAGAGGCATCACATATATTTCTTCATATTCCATCATTTATGCTACTATAGATTGGGATGAGGATTCTCTATAGGGTTGGTATGATACTTCAAACACCTACTCCAGGGCTAGTCCATATGCCAATGTCATCCAACTTATAGGAATGATTATGCCTTGGATTATGTAGGGCATGATATGGACTACAATATGATGCTTGTGCATTATACTTGGACCATGTTGGTCATTATCAAGAGACCACGGAACATTCACATGCCACCTCCTCAATAGGATGTCGATGCCCTCTAGGAAATACATGCACAAATTTTAGGTAGCTAACACTCATATTTTATTTCAGTGCATTATTGCATTTGGGAGCCATTGGTAGATTGGCTAGTACTTCGATGCTCTTAGGAATTGTATTCTTCAATGAATGATAATAGAGCCTCATGGCAATTCTAGCATAAATAAATACAACAAAAACATTAATACTCTTTAAGGATGAAATTCAATGTTTCCTTTGGTTCTAATCCACAACATCCAACACATTTTACTAACCTAAATGCTAATTCATGTAGTTTCATTTGAGAATAAAACCCCTAATGCATGTAGTATGATATGAACATAATGTGGTTGGATGCATCTACATCATCAATACTTTCTCATTTCTCATCCTCTTGCTTGATGATTTGCTTCCATTGTTTGTTCTTGTTCTCTCCTGCTTGATTGTCTTTCTTCAACATCATAATCTCTATAGACTTACATGTCCTCAATGTGCAAGTGTGTCCGACACTAGCATGTGCCATCACTTTCCATTACACACCTTGCAGTCTTTTCACTCTCACATGGTATACACCTTTCAAGCACGTCACATGATATTGGAAGATACTTTCAAAAACACATCACGGAAGGTTGTTATACATTACAAGATTGGTATGCATACACACACAAACACACACACACACAAGGCATTTCATTGCAATACTGTAAAAAACAATCTAATATTAACTAAAAAGGTTGCATTTTTTGGTATTTTGCCACTTTGACTTCATTTTTCCTAGGTTTATTTGGAAATATGTGTTGTACATATATAATACAACAAAATCTTTGCTTATGTATGTTAAATCAAACCACCTAGTACATTATTCCATTATAGCCCCATAGAGAGAGAGAGAGAGAGAGCACAAAGTTGTTACCCTTAAGACTTCTTTTTTCCTAGGTTTATTTGGGAATATGTGTTGTACAGATATATAATACAACAAAATCTTTGTTTGTGTATGTTAAGTCAAACCACTTAGGACATTATTCCATTATAGCCCCATATATATATATATATATATATATATATATATATATATGTACATACATACATACATACATACATAGAGAGAGAGAGAGAGCATGCACAAAGTTGTTACCCTTAGAAGTTAATGTTAATGTTATAAATACAACTATAATATATTTAAATTCTCATGATTAATTTTATTTTACCAAGCCTTTCTTGTATACCCATCATAGCTACCCATGTGGTCTAGGAATGGGGCCTGAATGAAAGTTAAACATAGAAATAGAATAAATAAAATATAAATATTAGTAAAGTAAAAATAAGATTGATCTAGTCACCTTAGTCAAGTATGTGGGGGTGTGGGGCCAGCAAGTTTGGCTAGGTGTTGTATACCCAAAGCTAGAAATTTTAGTATTGTATAAGTTGTAGCAAAGGCACATTCACTTTCTACAAGCTCGAGTACTAGCACAAGAGGCACATGCTATGGTTGCACAATAATCTCTTAATCACTTGGCATTTCTAGAAATGACATATGTTGTAAATGTGATTATAAGAAAATAAGCTCGAATGCTTGCATGGGAATGGAGGGGATAATGGTTGGCATGGAGCATTGTGGAATTGTAATATCTTGTGTTTTGTCCACGCATGTGTCTCTTTGGGTGTGAAGGGGGGGACTCGTGGATGAAATTAAAACAAAGGTTGAATAATCTTTACAAAAGCCTTTCCTTTCTCTTGTCAACTGGAGCGACCTCAAATTGCAATTGAAATATATGTTCCTCATCATTTTCATTTTTCTTATCCTCATCACCACCGTGATAGTCATCATCACCTTTGTCCTTACCTTCTCGAAACCATCAGTATCAACTTGAATTGAGACATAGAGAATTGTGATAAAGATCATCTTTATCTTATCCTCATTGTACCTTTAATTAGAATTCTATGTCCCATTACTTTAATTCCATGGGAGTGCCAAGTAGCATCTATTAAAGTAATAGGACATAGAAGTAAAGTAATGGGAGTGCCAAGTAGCGTCTATTACTTTAAAGTAATGGAATTTATGAGGAGGTGGTCGGCACATAGAATTAAAGTAATGGGGCAAAAAGAATGTCATGGCTATCAAAAACGGGGATTTCTTGAACTTCCCATGACTTACGGCTTCCTAAGAATCCATTCCCCAAACCCATATTACTATTTTGTCCGTGTAGCTGAATCCAATAAGGAATTTTTTACTTGGAGCTGATGTATCTCTTGAAAGAAAGATCATCCTAGCCTATCTCTATCTATCCCCGAATAATTGTACTCGAGGCTTATGCATCTTTATGGATAAATGAAAATTTTATGATTATCTTACTTGTTGCACAGTATTGATGAGAAATAATTTGCACATTGAGATAAGCTATGAAGAGATGTGTAAATGCAATCTTAACAGAAAGGTTTAAATTGAACCAGATACAACCCCAAACGTGGAGTCAGAACCCTGTTCCTACATTAAGCTCAACAGAGGCACAAGAAAAGAAGTTTCTTCTCAAACAAATCAAACCACCAAAATTTGATGGGAAAGGGAAGACTATTGAAGCTGATGCTAAAATATGGATTGAATCCATGGAGGATTATTTCGATGCAGCAGAAACAACACCTCCAAACCAGGCTATGACTGCCAAGCTCAAAATCACCGGCAAAGCTAGGCTCTAGTGGAAGCAGTGGTGTAAAGATAAAGAAATCATAGAAAGCACGGTAACTTGGGATAAGCTAAAAGAAGCAGTGCATGGAAGGTACATGCCACCTGGATACAAAACTCGGAAGATGAATGAGTTCTTTAAGTTGAAATAGTTGGGTTTGTCTTTAGAGGTGTACTACTCAAAATTTGTCTCCTTGTTAAAACAAATCCCGATAATGAGTATTTTCCAACAAGTCTCTAAGTTCTCTGATGGGTTGAATCCGCCAATGAATACTCGATTGGAATCAATGCATCCTTCAGATTTACAAGATGCATTGACAAGAGCAGGACTCATTACCCAAGAAGTCTAGCCAAAATCCAGATATAATAGACCTTGCTCTCACAAAGACCAGAATCTAGGGATGCCGAAAGCTCAATTTAAAAGGGTACAAGGATAGAGTCAAGGCCAATGGAAGAAGCTAAAGGAAAATGCAGTTAGTGACTTTGTCTCCACTCAAAGAAACGATTAGAATCTACAATTTTTTTACTGTAAGAAACTTGGGCACTTCTAAAGAGAATGTCTCAAACTTGGCAAAGATCATCATCATGGAAAATTGAGTGGGCAAGCTAGGGCTATCCGTGGCCATGGTTGCACAACAATGGAAAGGGAAAAAACTTCCAACGTCACCATTAAGGAAACCAATAAAGAAGAAGACCCATCCATGGAAGCTAAGATTGAGAGGGCATTAGTTCATGCCGTTCTCCATAAAAAGGGCATGAATCACCACTTTTTGGTGATCCAAACTCCATTTGATTACCAAGGTAAGAAATTCAAAACCTTGATTGACTATGGTAGTACTCATTTTTTCATTTCACCTGCTTGTGCAAGAAGGTTAGGACTAGCCTCTATAGTTGCACCTACTTTGCTTGTAGAATTAGCAAATGGGCGAGAAATTACTTGCACTAGACAAACTGCTAAGATGGAATTCCTAATCAGAAAAGACCCCACATCTGTTAAATTTAGGGTAATGAATCTAGGGGTCAATGAGTGTCTACTCAGAATGGATTGGCTAGTCCCCAACGATGCTCACATCCATTGTGGGAAGGGCCAAGTTTCCTTTTGGAATCCTAAAGGTGAGTTAGTTACAACTCAAGGAGAAGCTGGTAAACCAAAGATCCAGCTAGCCAAGGCAACACAAATAGCTCAATAGATAAGGAAAGGATTACACATCTATCTGATCAAGCTAAAAAAGCCAGAACAGGTTGAGGACTCCAATGAAGAACCATCATGGTTAAAAGAGTAGATGGATATATTCCCGAAAGAATTGATAGAATTACCATCACCTAGGGAAGTTGACCATGAGATTAAGTTGATACCAGGTGTTGCACCAGTTGAAAAAAAGCCCTATGAGATTTCCATTTCGAAAGCTATTGAGTTAAAAGAACAACTCAAATAACTATATGACCAAGGGTACATACACCCTAGCAGTTCTCCTTGGGGGGACTCTAGTCTTGTTCCAAAAGAAGAAGGATGGTAAACTTTGCCTTTGCATCGATTATAAAGGCTTGAACCAAGTAACCATCAAGAACAAATATCCTATCCCAAGGATAGACGAGTTACTTGATCGATTGCAGGGAGCAAAAATCTTCTCCAAAATTGATTTGAGGTCAGGATACTACCAGATTTGCGTCAAGGATGAGGATATTCCTAAGACAACATTCAATACTAGATATAGTCATTTTGAATTCACAGTAATATCCTTTGGATTGATTAATGTCCCTGCCACATTTAATAGGCTAATGCAAGACATTTTTAGACCATATCTCAATGGTTTTGTACTTGTCTTCTTTGATGGCACCTTGGTTTATTCCAAGGAAGAGGAGGATCATGAACCCCAAGTTTGCATCGTCCTTGAGACCATGAAGACACACAAGCTCTATGCTAAGAAGAAAAAGTGTGCCTTCATCAAGAGATAGATCGAATATCTTGGGTTTGTTGTTTTAGAAGAGGGAAACTCTATAGACTCTACAAAGGTTAAGGATGCCCAGGAGTAGTTAGCCTCTACCAACCACTGTCAAAGAAGTGCGTAGTTTTCTTGGCCTAACAAGATGGTACAAGATCTTCACTAAGGACTATGCCTTAATTGCAGCACCCCTCACCAAATCTACTAAAAAAGCATCCTGCCATAGTGTGGATGCCCACCAAAAAATCAAGTTTTTATCAACTTAAGCATAGCTTAGTGACAACACCAATTCTAAAACTCCTTGACTTGAGCAAGGAATTCAAAGTTGTCACAAATGCAAGCTCACTTGCACTAGGCTGTGTACTAATGCAAGAAGGTCATCTTATAGCATATTCTTGGAGGAAGCTAAAAACCCATGAAAATAATTATGCTACTCATGACCTGGATTTGCTAGCAGTTATCCATGTTCTCAAACTTTGGCGACACTATTTGCTGGGCAACAAGTTCTCTTTGATCACGGACCACAAGAGCCTCAAATGGATCTTCACCCAGGCTAACCTCAATATGAGGCAACATCATTGGATTGAGGTTCTGGAAGAATATGACTTTGAGATTAGGTATAGGCATGGTGAGGAGAATGTGGTCACTGATGCCTTAAGTTGCAAGGCATTCCTCAATTCTCTTAATATGGAGGAACCTTCAATGATGGAATCATTAGCAACTATGGTGTCAATACCTAGTAACCCTATCCTTGAATTAGCTAAGAAGGGACCTAGCCATGACCCAAAATATTTGAAGATGATAAAGGAGATTTTTGAAAAGGACCAGAATCCTAGACTTAAGATCAAGTATCAAGAATTCTCTATCGACGAGGGACTTGTCTATTTTAGGACAAGATTATGCATTCCCTCAAGCAAGAAACTCAAACAGAGAATACTCTAGGAAGCACATGACTCCCCCTTTTCGGGTCATCCTGAATATGTAAGACCCTCAACACAGTCAGAATGAGCTATTACTAGGAAAGACTTAAGGGAGATATACTCAAATATGTCACAGAATGTTTGTCTTGCCAGCGCATTAAGGTAGAGCATGTCAAGATGCCTGGGAATCTACAACCTCTTGAAATTTCTCAAATGAAGTGGGAATTTATCAGCATGGACTTTGTTGTTGGGTTACCTTCAGTTCAAGGAGGAAACGATTCAATTATGGTTATAGTAGATAGCGGCTCACCAAGGTTGCACATCTCATTCCAATTAAGACAAACTATAAAGCTTAAGATATTGCCAAATTATTCATTAAGAAAATATTCAGACTCCATGGGTTGCCTAGAAGGATCATTAGTGACCAAGACTCCCTCTACACATCTCACTTCTAGAGAGGGATATTTGAGGCCATTGGGAATCAACTATATTTCATTACAGCCTATCACCCTCAAACTCATGGCCAAAGGGAGAGGGTCAACCAAGTCGTTGAAGATATTCTTAGAGCATATTGTTGCCGCAAAGCCAAGAAATGGATCCAATATCTACAATTGGTAGAGTTCATCTATAATGCTTCTTACCAGCAGAGCATTCAAATGACACATTTTCAAGCATTGTATGGGCATGACTTCCGTACTCCATTGAATTTTTCAAATCCTACCTAAAGGGTAGAGGATTTTGAGAAAATGCTAGAGGAAACGGATGAGTAGATCAAGGCCATCAGACAAGACATTAGAGCCACCAAGGATAGGCAGAAAGCCTACGCAAATCTAAATAGACAAGAGCGGCTCTTCAAAGAAGGAGATATGGTTTTTATTTGTGAGTGATACAAGAAGAGCTCCTTATAATTAGGAGAGTTTAAAAAGCTAAGTCCAATGTATTGCAGGCCCGACAAGATCCTCAAGTCCCTAAGGCCCAATGCCTACAAACACAAACTCCCCGAGAATGTAAAGGTTCACAATGTATTTCATGTTAGTCTACTAAAGAAATACGTATCCAATCCTAGCCATGTACTCAATGATCAACAAGTTGTAATGCCAAGCCAAGGAGTCCTTAAGCTCTGGCTAGATAAAATCATAGAAAATTCAGGAGAAGCCATTGAGGAGTAGAACTCTCAGAGAGTACCTCATCCGGTGGAAACACTATTCAGAAGAAGATGCCACACAGATTGATGAGGAGTAGAACTCTCAGAGAGTACCTCATCCGGTGGAAGGACTATTCAAAAGAAGATGCCACACGGTTTGATGAGACTACTCTCAACCAACAATACCCCCAATTGCTTTTGAGATGAGGACATCTCAATCCCTTAAGGGGGGAAGGATGTAATAAACCCCCCTTTTTTTCCCCTAATGTAATTTTTCATTAAAATTAATTCAAAATTTTTAACTTCCCCCCATGTTGACGCCGCCAATTGGCGGGAGGAAGGGGAAGCAAAAGATGATGAAGATGAGGACAAAGACGATGTGGGAGGAAGGGCGCATGTGTGCCACCTCCCTCCCCCTCCCCCACTATCCCTCCCCCAACTTGCAACAATGGCCTACATGGTAGCGAGCCATTTTGGACCGCCCAAGTGGAGGGTGGGGAGAAGGCCACCATCACCCCCCATACCACTTCTCATCCTCCCTATAAAGACCCCCCTTGGGATGAAGGGATACCTTCCCACCCCTTGTCAAGCTATGCAAAGGGAGAGAGAGAGAGAGAGAGAGAGAGAGAGAGAGAGAGAGAGAGAGAGAGAGAGAGAGAGAGAGAGAGAGAAGAAACTTCTAGCTTCTAGAAGTTTACAAACCCCCCCTAAAACTCCCACACATTATCTTCCGTAAGGAGCAAGCCATCTACCAAGGACACATGCGCAAGGAGCAGATTCAAGTTACCTTGATTAGAGATTTTTTGAGTCTTCGTCCTTAGTAGGAAAGGTATCCTAGGATGGCCCCCAAGCAAATATTGCCTCACGCCGATGGAAATCCCACAAACACCAATGGAGTTACCGATCAAGGTGGTACGACAAACAAGCCATCTACCAAGGACACATGCGCAAGGAGTAGATTCAAGTTACCTTGATTAGAGATTGTTTGAGTCTTGGTCCATAGTAGGAAAGGTATCCTAGGATGGCCCCCAAGAAAAGATTGCCTCGCCCCGATGGAAATCCCACAGACACCAATGGAGTTACCGATCAAGGCGGTACGACAAACAACAACTTGGGTTTGGGTGTAGATAATACATCCTTGAATAACCATATGCTATCAATAATCTTTCCTACATAGAAAATAGTAGATAAAGGAAAAAACAATTCAATTTATGAAAGATCACACTTTCTTGCATTGAAATGATCTTACATTGAAATAGTCTATTGAAATGATCATGTTTTATTGCATGGAATTGAATAAATTGGTGCGTGAAATTAGAGCTATTTTTGTATAATAGATACTTGTTATTCATAGGTCATTCACACTCATAAAATCATGCAACTAACAAATCTACATAAATCCACACACGAAGAGTAGATATATGTGTTAAGTAACTCATAGGAAGAGATAAAATCTTCGTCTTTGACTCATAAAGTTGCACTCTTAGGTGCATGTGCCAATACCTTTTGGTTGTAAGATACATCCTTATAAATATTCTGGAATTGATTTATTGTAAGGAATGGCATCTCAAGGTGTGTTTAGAAAAGATAGCTTGCATCTCCATATTAAGCATGAGGGAATGCACATTACATAGAAAGCATATGCTCTCAAGGGCGTTAAATCTTGTATCCTGCTTCTCTTGATATCATAGATATAATTTTGATTGTAATGCACATAGGATGTGGTCTTCATCGTAATTTGTACTAAATCTAGCTTGTAAGAGGAAAATTTGTTAGTTCATCCCTTTGAGGGTAACAAACTAAGAATTCAACCACAAGATAGATCGAAAAACTTTACACTAGAAGCTAGAGGGGAACTGAAATTCGTAATTGATTCCCAAGAGGGTGGAGCCACCCTCAAACAATCCTTGAAGATCTTAGATTGGATTATCTAAGATCTTGCCAAAAACCCAATCCAAGAGCTATAGAACTTAGGAAAAAGTTACCATCCGGAAACTAATGGGTGTTGCTAATTGGATGTAAGACCAATTGCACAAATTCTCATTCAAACCACGATGGCATATTGACCTTAGCTAATGTAGGGTAGAACACTGGCTCATATTGTTTTAGGGGATTGGAATGGGACTTTACCCTATGGGTAGAGAGGTGAAGCAATGTATCCCTCTTATTTTCCATTCTCTTTGAACCAAGTGTAATATGAGTCCGCTTCAATTTAGATGCTCCGCACAAAGGAGATTGTCTAAAGACCCCGATGCTAATGAAAGGGAAATAGAACCCTCGACGAAGAATCTTGCTGGTGAGAGCTATGGTGGATGAAGAGCAAGAGCAAGAGAGAGAGAGAAAGAAACTCAAAGTGGGAACTCCAACAACCACAATGTGTGGCCAGGCCTTCCTTTATTCAAACTGTCACTAAAATAATAAAAAGTAAGTGATTATGATGGGTACTTGCCACCTACAGTGTGCAATGGCGGGTTATGTCAGTGTAGTAAAGTGTAGTAATACACGGGCAGCTAGGCGGAGGCGCCTTTACTCCCAACAACCTCCCACTTAAAGGCGAAGCTGCCCCAGTGAGAGAGAAAAAAAGAAAAGACAGTACAACATGTACAAATGTACAATGGGATAAGGAAAAAGACATCCTCTCATCCAACACCTATCAATCTCCTGAGGAAGGCAAAGCGCTCTGTAGTGAGGCTCTTTTTGAGCAAGTCTATAGGATTCTGATCAGTCGAAATCTTGACAAAGTCAACAGACCTGTCCTCAACGACCTCACGAATGAAGTGATATTTCACCTCAATATGTTTCGTATTCTCATGGAAGACCAGATTCTTGGCCAACTAAATGGCACTCATAGAATCCGACTACAGTGTAGACATAGCATTTGTCATACCAAGGTCTGAAATCAAATGGCCTAACTAGATAGCCTCCTTGCAAGCCTCTAAGGCTACAATATACTTAGCCTTTGTAGTAGAAAGAGTCGTATAGTTCTGCGCCTTGGACATCCAAGAGATAGCCCCTCCAACATAAGTGAACACATAGCCAGAAGTGGACTTCCTACTATCTGTATGTCCTGCATAATCAGATTCAGTGTACCCCACGACTCTTGTATCATGGTTGCCATAGCAAATACACATATCTGTTGTGCCCTTCAGGTACCTCATGATACCCTTCACAGCGTCCCAATGTTTCTTGCCAGGTGTAGCCATATAACGTGCCACAATCCCAACTACAAAAGCAATATAAGGATGGGTGGCTATCATGGCATACATAAGACTGCCCATGGCCGATGCATAGGGAATCTTAGCCATCTCGGCCCTTTGCTCATTTGTTTGTGGACATTGTCTGCGGACAATCGGCCTGTGAAACCTTCACATGAGAAGGAAATGGATAGCCAATAGTCTTAACATCCTGCATACGAAAGCACTCAAGGACTTTATAAATGTACTCCCTCTATGATAGATAGAGTAGTCCCTCAGATTTGTTGCGCTTAATGCGCATACCAAGTATATGAGAGGCCTATCCTAGATCTTTCATCTCAAAGCTCTTCTTGAGTTGAGCCTTAAGAGCATCTAGCTCCTCATGAGCTATCCTTGCTAAAAACATGTCATCCACATAGAGTACCAAAATCAGTAAAGAACCGTCATGGGCTTTCTTTGTGTACAAGCACGGATCCATAACACTGCGGCTGTAGCCCTGTGACTGCATGAATTCATCAAACTTATGGTACCATTCCCTAGGTGCTTGCTTCAAGCCATGTAGACTCTTCTTTAGCTTGCACACTAGGTGTTCCCTGCCAGGGTCTGCAAAGCCCTTAGGTTGCTTCATGTAAATCTCATCATGCAAGTTCCCATGTAAAAAAGTCGTCTTGACATCCATCTGATACAAGCCCAGGTCAAGCTATGCAACCAAAGCTAAGACTAAGCGTAGGGTGGTCATCTTGACCACAGGAGAAAAGACTTCATCAAAGTCAACATCATGCTCCTACTTAAAGCCCTTAGCAACCAATTGAGCCTTGTATGCCGGCTTGGGATATCCAGGGGTACTTTTCAGCTTGTACACCTGCTTGCATGGTAAAGCCTTCTTACCCTGAGGCAAGGAAACCAAATCCCAAGTCTGATTCTTATACAATGAGTGAAGCTCAGATTACATAGCCCTCTCCCAAGAGTGACAATCAAACTTGTGCATAGCCTCATCATAAGTGAGAGGCTCTCCTGCATCTGTAACCAGTACATAATCCATACAGGGCATAAAATGGTCAGGAGGTTGTCTATATCTAGTAGAATGCCTCAACCTAGGCTCTGTTTCCGGACCAACATCGTGTCTAACATTAGCATGTCTAACATCAGGGCCATGGCATCGGGTGATGCTGCGCACTGTCTAGCTAGCTGTGGAGCGGGATGGTACAGGAGCAAGTGGCTCCTCCTGAAAGATAACTTTGCGTACCTCAACCACTTTCTCAAGCTGCATATGCATTTTGTCCTCATGAAATATTACATCATGGATGCGGATCACTTTCCGCGCCTGCGAATCCCATAGACTACCCATCTCTCCTGCATCTCCATAGCCAATGAAAATGCATTTGACACTATTAGGATCTAGCTTATTGCGTTTGTCCTTGGGCACATGGTAGAATGCCTCACATCTAAAGACACATAAATGATCATAAGAGGGGGGCTTGCCTGCCCATACCTCCTCTACAACCTAAAAGTCAATGCCTTTGCTAGGTGACCTGTTAATGAGATGCACTATAGTAGTAACTGCCTTAGCTCAAAAGTGTTGCGGTAATCCAGCCTAGCTAAGCATGCCACGGATCCTTTCCTGAATGGTCCTATTCATGCATTCAGCCATACCATTCTGGGGAGGGGTATAAGGGGCTATCAACTGACACTTAATACTCTGCTCATCACAAAACTGCTCAAAAGCACGTGATACATACTCACCCCCATTATCTGACCTTAGGCATTTCAGCCAATTCCCAAACTGATTCTCTGCTAATGGAAGCTAGCACTGAAATGTGTCTAAGTCATCGGATTTTCTCTTTATGGGATAAGCCCAAACCTTACGTGAGTAATCATCTATGAAAGTAACAAAATACTTTGCCCCACCTAGTGACTAACATGGCATGGGTTCATATACATCTGAGTGCACAAGAGCCAAGGGATCACCCATGTATTTCTTACCAGACTTTTTATGTGTATTCCTAGTCTGCCTGCCATACAAACAATGATCACAAGAATCAAAATGCGAAGAGTCAAAAAGCAGAAGATATTGCAAAGCACGGAGCATTTTCATTCCTTTAAGGGACATATGCTCCAAACAAGCATGCCAAAGGGATACATGGGGGATAGAACCCACAGACAAAACATGATTCAAGGTAGCTCCAGATACAAGTAAGGGATAGAGAATGCCAGACTTGCCACCTCTTGCAAGCACAAGCCTACGAGTAATCTTCCATGCAGAGTCTCCAAAAGACACAAAATACCCTGCATCATCAAGCTGTCCAGCTGACATAAGGCTGCGAGTCAACGTAGGTACATGACGTACATCATGCAAAACAAAAGAACTACCAAAAGGAAATTGCAGCCTAACATCTCCAATGTCCATAATGTCAAGAGACCTGTGATCACCAAGATGTATAGAACTAGAGATTGTATGATAGGTATGAAACCAATCTCTACAGGGTGTCACATGAAATGACGCACCCGAATCCAAAAGGTAGCACTGTGTATACATAGAATGTGTCTCAAAAGCTTGTAAGGAATTGCATGAAGAAGCTTCAAGTATGTAATCCTCATCTGAATCAGTGGCCTACATGACATTAACCTCTTCTATCTTCACACTGGACTTTGTAGGTGCAATACTGCGCTCAAAAGACTTTTCTTGCACTTTCTCTTTTCCCTTTTCCTTGCGCTTATCATCGCGCATCTTATGGCACTGCGGCCTAATATATCATGCTTTCCCACAATAATGACAGGTGAGATCAGACTTCCATCCACGGGACTTACTGTGCCACATGACTTTGACCTGGACTTCTGAGAGTCCTTGCCCTTATGATCATTATCATGCCTACCATGTTTGCCACCTCTAATGGTCAATACATGTGAAGAATGGGAAGCATCATTATTTTCCTATTGATTTCCTCAGTCAATAAAGCACTCTCAACATCTTTGATTTTCATCCCATCAAGCTTGTTCATGAATATGGCAGTACGGAAGATATCCCATGATTCAGGCAAGGTGCCAAGCAGAAACAAGGGGTGCAAGTTGTCTTTTGAACTCAATATCCTGTGACAACAGACTCTTCATGATAGCATGAAACTGGCTGAAATGAGTTGATAGGGATGTCCCCTTCTTCATGTGAAGGTCCATTAACTACTTCAGCCAATACATCTGTGATGCAGGACTTTGCTGCGCATAAAGCTCTTGAATCTTCTCCCATAAGTCCCATGCACTTTGATTCTCATCTTCAACAACATTATGATGGACCTCTTCTGAGAGTGATAAGATAATGGTAGACTTGCATAGCTCATCAACTTCCATCCAAAGAACATCATCCATATCCTCGGGTTTAGCACCCTTGAAACACAATGGTTTAATCTATGACTTCTACACTAAAACCTACCATATCTGTGACTTCCAATACCCATGGTTGGTACCATCCAACTTGGCAATGTTAAAGAGAGCTGTGTCTTTCAGATGACCAGCCATACTGTCCCAAATCAAAGCAAAAATGCAAAATTGTAGGTTGTTGTAATTAGCAAAAAAGCTCTAAAATCACTGCTAAAACTTGCTAAAAGAGTGGATATCACCAAGAGAACCACCTGTCCACCAAATATGACCAAGATAACATCAAACAGTAAGCATTACCCTCATACAAGTGCTCGAAATTTGCAGATTTCAGCTTGCTGGAATAAATTACAATAGTATGTAAAACTGCCCCAAAGTGAAGCAATCACTGATACATATGTCACTGCAACTGCCAGGTAGCAAGATACATCCAATAGTGAGTGTCAAGGGGCCAGAAGGTACCAAGAACTGTCAAATCAATAACATGTCAGGCAAGATACATCACATAGGTCTAGAAGTCATGCATGTAATGGGTCTCGAGGTAAGAGAAGAGACCAAGCACAAGCACAACTGATAGAGCAAGAGGCTCAATGCATAACTATCCAAGATGTAGACAAAACTGACAAATCTATGACAGAGATAGGTGCCTACCCCAATAGGCATATCAAATTAGCCCACTACAGACTAACTGCAGACATAAAGCGCTCAAGAGAGCAAATGCATGTAATTGTCCCACAAGCTCAAGCTCAAGTGTAAGTAAAACTATGTGTACATCCAAATATGCCAAGAGGCTCCCACTAGAAGTAAAGTTAGATGCAAATAGAGCAAGCAACGCTCAAATACATCAAGTACATAGCATCAGACATTCCAAATCCCAGTAGGGTACATCCGGAGCATAAATCCCAAGCTATCTTAGACCCGTAAAGCATAAGCCTGAAAGCATTCAAATAACATGTAATTGACAACCAAATGTAATGCCCAGTAGGTCCAAAATTCTCAAATACATCCAAAGAAGAAGCTCCAAGTGGTTGTCATGCATGGGCAAACCAAGTGGTAGCCATATCTGACCAAAGCATAAATGCAAGAGGCCTAAATGTCAAGCAGTGACAATAGGCATAAACCGGTCCAAAGCATGCCAACTCACTCCAAATGCCAATGAATGATGACCAAGAAGGAGCTTAATCCAAGCTCAAAAGCATTCTGGAACAAAAAAAAAGCATTTGACAATCTCCAAATACATCGGTATGATCATTCAAATCGCTAGTAAGCACCCTGTATCCAAGAACCAATGCAAATATCAAGTAAATGAGCTTCAGCCCACTATATTACAGCAACATATTCACTATCAAATGAAACTAAATTGGTGCCCAAATTTGCTCCAAATCAGTCCCAAAGCATAGACATAGCATCCCATAACATACGGGCATCACTAGGCATCAATAGGCATCAAACGAGCAATGCCAAGAAGCATCAAACATCAAATGTCAAGTGCTTCCCTGTTTTTGACAGTCCTGGGACTGTATATACAGCAATACTTGAGGTGGAAGCACTCGTATCGATTGTCACGAGCCAAGAACCAATGTCGGGGAGTTTGAAGATGATCGGGAAGCTTGCAAACAATGTCGGGAAGCTCGGGAAGGAGCTAGAAATGCTAGAAGTGGATCAGTCCAACCCCCTAAAAATGTGCCGTATTTTGTGCTGGTTGCTTCTGGGGATGGGGAATCTTCAACGGTGCTATTGAGCACTTGGCAATGATCAAGGGGCGCCAATACAGCCTTGCAAGGTGCCAAATGAAGGCCGAGAAGATCAGGGAGGAGGCAGGAGATCAAAACATACCTGCAAATGAAGGTGCCATGGCTTCCATTGAAGCTCGAGTTGAAGCTCTTCAAATCTGGGTTGAAGAGAATGCCGGGCAAGCTCCAATGCCTTTGCTCTGATACCACTTGAAAGGGAAGTAGAACCTAGGAGGAAGAAGTTTGGCGGTGAGAGCTATGGCGGATGGAGATCAAGAGCAAGAGAGAGAGAGAAACTCAAAGTGGAAACTCCAACAACCACAATGTGTGGCTAGGCCTTCCTTTATTCAAACTATCACTAAAAGAATAAAGAATAAGTGACTGTGACAGGCACCTGCCACGTGCAGTGTGCAGTGGCGGGTACTGTCAGTGTAGTAAAGTGTAGTAATACAAGGGCAGCTAGGCGGAGGTGCCTTTACCCCCAATAGCTAGAAGGCTGTGGAATGACTTGACTATTAGAAACCCAGTAAGATTCAGGTTGATCCTAATAGGGTTGGCCGACATGTTTTGTTGTGGAGTAGACTCAAAAGTAGCTAACTTACAAATCTTGTGACATTCTATAGGAGTGCCAAGAATCGTCTTTTAGATCCCGATGGACTACTAAAAAAGAAACACCAAAAGGGGTGCTTGACTGGCTCTCACCCAGCACTCAAGAAAGCATAAAACCAGGGTACCGAGCAGCAAAGTATATGCTTGGAGCTTTGCTCCTTACCATGAAACCTGCAAACAAGCCTCTCTTGCCATGAACACACACACACAAAAGACTCAAGACACACCCTCACCAATCAAGAAACAAGATCAGGAGGCTCCTCCTCTTCCTCTACACACTCAAGATCCATAGTTGCAGCACAAAGGAAGAGCAAGAAGAAGGATGGACAAAAAGAGTTGGGAAAAGAGGGAAGAGGGAAGTTAAAGAGGCACCACAATCTGCCGTGCTCCAACCTCCTCAACCACTTTTCCCCAAGAACCCCAATTGCACCCTTTTGAACCTTTATTAAATCAAATATTTTTGACCATACAAAAAGACTAAGGTTGAAACCCTTATGTGTTGCATGCATTCTAGGCAAGATTCCTAAGGTTTTTAAAATCAAGGAACATATGCAATGGCTTTTATAGCTCCAAGCCAAGCATTTACAATGGTAAAAATATATATCAATGAAGTACAACTTAAATACAATATCACAAACATTTTT
This sequence comes from Lygodium microphyllum, assembly GCF_053477565.2. NCBI lineage: Eukaryota > Viridiplantae > Streptophyta > Polypodiopsida > Schizaeales > Lygodiaceae > Lygodium > Lygodium microphyllum. The sequence goes on from NC_141161.1 coordinate 100,361,481, forward strand.
GATAAAGTGAATAATTTGTCAATGTAGATCCCAAATCTTTTAGCCTTTTTTAATGACAAAATTGGAGGCTATCATTCCTCCCACACTTAAATTGGTGAGCTCCCGCGAACCAAAGAACCTGACAACACCTAAAAACATGCCATTTATTGCAACAATTTTTTGGCAAAACTGTATACAATTGACACCTTATTACTAAATTTTTACATGAATTCAATGCAGATGCGGTGTTCGTTGTTGCTGTCTTTGAAGGCCGTGTCCTTGCAGTCTGGCCAGGGAATGTAGGTACAAAATTTAATCTTTTGGCCAGTCTACAACCACAAGAAACTCCTATATCTCATTTGTAAGGCATAGGCTATTGAGACCAAGACTTAGAGACTGTAGGACTTTGGAAAAATGAAGTCCTTTGAGCTTATGCAATCAATATTCTTAGAGCCACTAGAAATCATGTTATTCATGGCAGATTATGTAGTTTTAGGTTATGGTTCAGATCATGGAGGGCACAGTTTATTTCAACTGAAGATGAGTGCCACTGCATCAATGCAATTAAGGAGTAGTGCATAAGAAAATGCAATAGAGAGCTGAAAGTTCCAATCAGCTATAATGAATCCAATGCCAACATGAAATCATTACAAACTTAATTATGTGTGCACTATCCCTCGGCTTTGCAATTGACCTGAATTGAAAAGATTTCAATGTTGGTCTTATCGTAAATGAACTCCTACTCCAAGCCACAACTGGGAGGAGTCGTTTATTTGCAAAAGAAGATGGATGGGGTCTTGACTTTGCCTTAGGGGTGGTGTATGTTGAAGGAAGGAAGGTGATTGGAGGTGGTGAGACGCTTTCAGAAGGATTTTACATAGTGGAATGCATTAAGAAGAAGCGAGTGCATAAGAGTCAAGTGCAATATTTAGTTAAATAGGAAGAAACCTTAATAGAAGGAATTTTTAACGAAAAAGAAGAAAAAATGAATGTCATGGGAGAGGGAAGCCGTTGCAATTTGTGTCGTGGGGATTGGGAGAGGTGTCTTCTTGGCTGTGAGAGGGGGATGGAGAGAGAGAGAGGACGAAAAGGTGATCGAAGGCGAAGGTGATTTGAGGCGGTGTGATGAAAGGGAAGGGAGGTTCTTCTTGGCCGAATAGAGATGAAGGAAGGGAGGAGATCTTCGAATTGTTGGGGCAAGAGAGGAAGGCGCCATTGTGAGCATCAATCAGCTTCTTCATCTCCTCTTGTCAATCCTCGTCCTCTTCATCATGCTTCCTAAGGAGAAGAGGAGAAGTAAGAAATTGTTATTTTCCATGCCCTCGAGAGGTCATCGCCTTCATCATTGCCTCCTTGTGGTCCATCAACGACGTGTAATACCTGTCCATAACAAGCAATATACCACTACTCTATTGCAAGGACTCGACTGGTGCTGTGATACGTCGTCGTTTCCTTTCCTCCTCTCACGTCCATGGAATAATCTTATTTCCCTTTGAAGTGATTGAGGCGGGATTAATTGACACAATTCCAAGACATGGGGGCTCCAATAAACGACATCATGGCGGCCATAATTCAGAAGGATAGCATAGTAGGCGCAAAGGGTTATCAGTCGTTGCTATCATCATTATCAAATATCGTAAAATTAACATAACAATTTGCAAAACAGAGAGAATCCTTTTAAGGGAGAGAGAATCTTCTCAAGGAGAGAGAAAGGATGAAAGGCGCCATCTTCTCCAAGCGACACCTTTGAAGGAGAGAAAGAGATGGAGGGCACCATCGTTTGCCATTCCTTTGGTGTAATTGAAGGGGAAATGAGATCCACGACAGCATAAAGAAGTCAATTCCACTCAATTGATCCTCTAAAATCATGTCAATTATAGTTCTTCTCCTACATCGCCATGATCTCTCCCTTATGGTCAATCTGGAGCCTCAATGTACTGAGGCAAACTGAGATTGCAGGCATCAAGAAGAATATTCTAGCTTCAAATCGCTCTACTTCACACACAGTTTGGTGGATAGATTGTCAAGATATCATATTAGTCTCCTCCCCCTTCATTTGTCACCACGTTTGATGAGAAGAAGCCATAGCCATTAAGCTTTTAATTAAGGCTTAATCTTCAAGCTCATATAAAAACCATTCCTATTGCAATAAAACAATTGGCAAGTTGGAAATCTCAGGAGAGGGGAAGTAGAAAGCTTGTGTTCGAGACGATTGGGTGGACTACATTCCTTAGCACTATGGGATGTGCACCTCCAAAGACAGAATCACGACCCGCGGGTTTTCCAAGTAAGTGTCTAACTGGTTTATCTAAAATAAATGATATGGCACGATAACTTCTTTAGTTTAATATTTTTAAAATATGTCTTTTAATATGTTTTCTCATGCTACATGGTTGTTTGCATTTATCTGAACTGGTTTTTATTTATTAAAAATCAAAAACAGTCGAAAACACTAAAAAATGACTCAAAATTATCATAAATAAAATTTTATAAAATTACTAATTGAAAATTTATAAGTTCTGATATTTTTCCTATAAATCTTATGAATCAGGGAATTTACTGAATTTCTATCAAGATTTTTAAAGATGTTTTGTTATATTTAAAAATTAGAAAAGAGTTATATTTAGGAAAAAAGCATAGTTTTCCTTTACGTAAAATGTGTTATTTATTGATATAAACTATGGATTCTTAGTGAAATATTGGAAACAAAATCTTTGATTTGTTAGTGCATTTATGTTGTAAGGGTTAAAGAAAAGAAATAATGATTTAATAATATTTTACTTAAGAAATGCTCGTATAAAGATATGGTGTTTTGGCTTTGAAAGGAGAGATTATACACGGTGTGAACATTTAGGAAACATAGGAAGTTACAAATAAAAAGTTTGGCAACACTTTATAATGATTAATAATGTTAGGTTGCAGTTATAAAATTTAGTTTAAATTAAAACCAAAATAAAATCAAACAATTTAATGATTGGATGGCATGAGGAAAAGCCTCAGCATCTATATTAAATTTTTACATGTTATTCATTTTACAATCAACTCTTAAATATATGGAGTGGAGGGCCACTAGGATATTTAAAGAAAACTAAGGGGATATACGGGATTTAAAATGAACGTTGTATGTGAACCATAAGAGTGTGGAAAGAATTTGTTTTATCATGCTGATACTGGTTATAGAAGAGGAAAAGAAAGGACGTGATTTTCGCAGAACGGAAAAAATTATTTAAAAATTAAAAGCAACGACGAAATTTATATACGGAGTAGGAAACGTCTACCAAGGGAGATTAAAATTTAGGGGTTTATGGTACGTCAGAAAATTTGATTTGAATGTTTGTTTAAAATTAAACAAATAAAAAGAATTAATTTTAATCAGGTGGAGAAAAACATAAAAAGGAATTTTAAACGGAGATATACAAATAGATCTAAGAGATCTATATCCCTGAAACAACCTTTCCAAAGTCAAACATTAAAAACATTTCCTGGATAAACCGCCACTAGCATGGCAGGAGAACATTATGAGGAGCTGCCTCTGAGAGATGAGGAGAAACTATAGTTATCTTAGGTTTAGCAATTTAGTGCCCAGTATAATTTATTGAAGTTTAGAATTTTTGCAGTTGGACTACTACAAACAACGTTGTAGATTTTAGGGAAGGCTAAGTTGAGTCAAATTAAAACAATTAGTGCAAATAATCACTTGTTTAGTGCAACAACTCTTAGGAGTTGGCTTGTTAACCTGGGTAAAAGTGGCTTGGTCTTTGGCCAGTCATTTTTGGTGCGTCTGCCGGGAGCCAAGTGCGCTCGAACAAGTGATAAATCTTCCGAGGGTATTTTAGATCCTAAGTGTTATTTATGAGCGAATACGCAGTCTCTTTTCTAAGGGACTATTTTCCTAATTTGCCCCAGGAGTGCCAAAGAAAAGTGCTAGACTGGGCGAGAGATACAGAGTTAGTAGAGGGAGGCACATATTTTGGGCCACAATTAACTGTGGACGTGGAACAATTATCCTCTTGGAGCTGGGGTTATAACGACTGTGCGCAAACCATAGTTCTACTAGCAACACACTTTGGGTTAATAGATGCGGTAGAGATAAATACAATCAGTGTATCATACCACTTTGATTGGTATCACCGCACAGCTTATCGGACGTTTAGAAGAGTAGTGTGGGATGATGTGTTGCCTTGGATACGTGTATCCAGAGGTTTAAAAATTTCTTTCGACACGAAAGACGTGAGAGAGGTTGCTGAAATTCTAGGTTTAATCCCCGAGCAAGAAGAAAAGTTACCTTTTGGGGAGATAGACCCAGAGCTGCCGACTATTTTGAACCTTCTAAGTGCGCATACAAGCGACAACCTAATTTTATAGCTTCAAATAAAACGAGCGTAATTTTGGAGTATGACAGTAAAAGCTAGTTTAGTACTTGTGGATGAATTCAGAAGAGAGACGGAAGCAGCAAAACGAAGCTAGGGATCAGCGAGTTAGAGAACGAGCAGTGCGACAAGAGGCTTGGCTATTAGAAAGGCTAGAGAGGGTCAACGCATTGCTGAATTTGGGAGTAGACGCTGTGTCTAACTCAACGGTAGAACCTCTTCAGCCTATCTTATCAACTGATAGAACACCATCGAAAGAAAGTGAAGCAGCTTCATATCAATGGGATCAAGTTGTCTCTAGTACTAGCAGTGTCACTGGGGAAAGAGGTAGGAAAAATAGTGAAACTAGGGAGAGTGAAGCTAATGCTACGGTCGGGAGTATTGAACTGCTCTTTGACTGGGATTTAGAGTCAAATTTCGGATTGCGTCAATTATTTAAGGAACCTCAGGAACCTCCGTGGTTTGATACTATCAACGATTTAGGGTTAGGGCTACTATTTAGAGAAACAATGGCTCGCAACCCAATTAGATTAGCTGATTTCACGCAGTTCGGGGGGCTATGGGACGAAGATCCCGATGCCCATTCGCAAAGATTTGAGGTGACTTGCGTCGCCAATGAGATAATAGATGACGACCAAAAGCTTCATATCTTCCCTGCAACATTAAAAGATGAAGCAGCGAAATGGTATGGGAATTTAGATGCTCAACATAAAGGGACCTATGATGCCTTATCAAGAGCTTTTCTAGAAAAATTTAGATGACAAGGTTTTCAAGATAGATTGGCTCTTCAACTGGATTATCTGTCCCAAGGAGCAACTGAAAGTGTTGAACATTATATTGAGCGCATGGAGACGATCATTCGTAAGATGAATCCTGCTCCTGACGATCCCACGCAAAAATGTAAGTTTATTGATGGACTTAATCCTGAAGTTCATCAGCATGTTAGTTTACAACGACCAGCTACGTTGGCAGATGCTAAAACACATGCTAGATGGTGGGAAGAAGTGCAGCTTAGTCAAAAACGACGGAGAGATCTATTCAAAGAATCTCGGACAGAATACCCAAGCACTTCAGGTGGGGTACCTAAGAACGTGTCTTATGTGACCGTTCCTTTAAATCCCTCGGTAACCGCAAGCTCAAGCATGTCGAGTGTACCTCTAAATCCGTACACTTCAATTCTAGCCTATATGATGCAGACAGGAATGCCTTCTATGCCGCAATCTCAATCTCCTCTGGATGAAGCAAAAGTAGCAGATATTATTGCGAAATCTCTAGGAAAATTAAAGGAGGAAATTATGACTGCAGTACAAGCGCCGTTGAAGGAAATTTATTCGATAACGACACAAGGATCTAGTGCTCAACAATCGTCGGGAAATTCGACTTCAAACCCACCTCGATCTAATATCTGGTGTGGCAAGTGTCATGGTTACGGTCATGTGGCTACAGAGTGTCTGACGCCTTCAAGGTTAATGCCCGATCATCCACCGTTTTGCTCTTTTTGTCACAAGACTGGTCATTTAGATACAAATTGTTGGCATAAATTAGGTCAAGAGCAACAACAAGCTCGTTCAATGCAAACGAATTACAATTACATGGATCGTAATAATAGGACTTATGAGATTGGACGACCCAATCAACCTTTTAGGCCACGAGGATTGCCCACCCACGGTAGACCCCCAGTGCCTCGAAATAATTACAACAGTGATGGTAATCGAGGGAGAAATTCTCCTTTTAGAAGAAATAATGGAAATTTTCGTAATCCAATGGGACAAGGTGGTCAACAAAGACCTAGGGGACCAGTAATTTGTTATCGATGCCAACAAGAAGGTCACATAGCCACATATTGTCCAAATGCGCGTAAAAATCAAGACTATACTCCTCTTTGTAGGAGGTGCAGTGGTGAAGGACACTATGAAGAGAATTGTCCTAAGCGAGAGGATAATAAAATGTCTGACAAAGGGAAACAAACCTCTAACGAACCTTCAACGTCTGCTGCAAATTTAGTTGAAGTAGACACAATAAGGAAAGATATTGGAGTTAAGTCAAAATTTATACCTCGCAAGGTGACGTTTAGGGCTGACCCTATGATTGGTGTTATTACTCGGGCACAAAAGCAACAACAGAAGGAGCAAGGTTTAGAGGAAGAGAGTTCACAATTAAACGGAGCAGTGAAGGATAAGTCTAGGGACATAGATCCTAATATAGAACTACCTGAATCGGATTCTCCACAGCATTCCTCTGACCATCCATTATTACCTGTGCCCTTAGCAAATCCTAAGATTCAAGTGGGAGTAGCTCCTTTTCCCGAAAGATTGGTTCCTCCTAAGGAAGGGAGTAAAGATTATGTAGAATCCGTAAATAAGACCTATGATCTTTGGGCTGCATTAGAAGAAATATCATTGACTATTAACCTTCGGCAATTGCTAGAAATAGCGCCTGTTTGTCGGAAACAACTTTACCATAAATTAGTTCGGCGTCGAAGGAAGAAGATTGAGATAAACGCTTCTAAAGTCCGTGAAAATTCTTCCAAAGGAAAAACAACTAAGGATGTAAAAATAGTAGATTTATTTGTGGACCCAGGAGCTCCAGTTATCGATACTACTATTAATGGCCATTTGCTACATGAAGTGCAGTTAGATGGTGGCTCAGCAGTTAATTTGATGACAGAACAAGCTATGCAAGAATTAGGGTTGAAGGATCTAGAACCTACTCATATTGTTTTACGTGTGGCTGATCAAAGGAAAGTAACTCCTTTGGGGTTACTGCGGAATGTGAAATCTGTAGTAGCTGGATTAGAATTTCATGTGAACTATTTGATCGTTCGTTCGCAAACAAATATTTCATCATATTCTGTCCTGTTGGGAAGGCCTTGGTTATACCAAGCAAGATGCATTCAGGACTGGTATAAAGGTTCAATTGTGATTGGTCCTCGAAATGATAGGGTTAAGATACAAGTTATTTCAAAAGGATTTTTGAAAGATTCAGGAGATGAGGCAGTTAGTGAAATGGATGAGAGATCCAACAGTGAGTTTTATGATTCAGAAATGGAGGGGACTGATCATGAAGGGCCTTATGCCTGGTTATTTAAGACACCACACCCAGCAAGAGCAGAAAAAGTAGAGGTCAATATAGTACATCAGCCTCACAAGGTAGAACAGATGGGTATTGGTGAGTATGCTGTAGCGTTTTCATCTGACAATGATTCGGATAGCGATATTACTCAGTGGTTATCCACATCCGAAGATACAACCCTCGACTGCTTAATGCTTTCAGTAGAAGAAGCAGAATATCTTGATGATTCGCTTGAAACATGTTTTCAATTATCTATGGATCAAGAAGGAAATGATCAAGAAGATGTATTTTCTGCTTACAACAAGTCGGAAGTGATTTCTATGGATGAATTAGAGGAGGAAGAAATGCCTGAGTTAATGTTATCTGATGTGGCTGACATTTCAATAACCTCTTCAGAAGGTATGGGAGAAGATGATGTTACTGATAATCATAATAGTATGCTGGAGAGTAGGATTTTAGAAGCTCTTCCTTATGGGGAAAATGCTTTACCCTTTGGATTTGGACAATTGCCAGATAGAGCTAAAAGGATTTATTACTACCAGCTAGAAGCGAAGGAAAGAGAAAGGAGAAGTAGGCATAGGTGCAAACCCCTACAAAGACCACTATCTCGTGAGGATGAGGATGATTCAGCTTCGGCTTTTAACAGGTTTTCACAGACTTCTCGTGAATATCATGGCAATTACGCTAGGATTATTAGAGAATTGGAAGAGGCATTGGAAGTAGAGCGTGAGGCAGCGTTGACTGCTGTAAATGAAGCAATGAAGAAGATTACTGAGTTGCAAAAGGAAAAGGCAGAGTTTCAGTTTAGAGAAAGGCGATATCTAGATGAAATCTCGCTTTTAGAATTTTATTTAGAAGAAGAGAAATCTAAATTCAGTAGGGGTGAGTTACAGATGGACCAAGCGTTATCTATGGATACAAATTATTGGGAAGAACATGAAAACACTGATAGGTTTTTGGGAAAAAATAAATCTAAGAATATTTTTGAACCAGAGACTCAAGAGAAAAACCCTACAAATTTTCCCTGGTTGTGTCATTCTTTTAGGCGTTCGACCAGAATTGTGCAGAAGATTTATCGCTGTTCTAAGGGACCGATAATTGGTTATCAACAAGTCCAATCTGAACCTACTAAGGTTAAATTGCACAATATGCAAGTGGTGGTGTTGCCTCATCCAAAAGAAAGAGTAATGGATTTTACTATTTATGGGGATGGGCAAGAGCCACAACTTAGATGGTTTGAACCTGCAGCACCTAGGAATTTTGTGGAACTGAAACAAGTTATACATTATTTGGGCTGTCGAATTCAGGGCGAGGAGGATGAGAATCTACATTCATTAATTCTCAAGCTTAAAGATAATCAATGGTTTTGGAGTTTAGATGATCAGGAATGTCTAGAAAAGAATAACGACATTTTAAGTCGATATCGCCGTAGGTTACATGCTCAATATCCATGTACTTCAGAGCAGATACCTAGCGTAATTGACTCTGTAAGAACTTCATTTACCATGAAATCTCGTAAAAATGTAAATGTCAATAATGGCGATTTAGATAAATATGGGAAGAGATATACTGAAAAATCATTTCCTGAGTTAGTAAATGTCTATGGAGTAGAAGTTGATGGTGCTACGCAAGATAACCTGGCTATTATTCCTTATAGGGCTTTACCCTTAGTAAATTCTGTGAGTGTGGGAGAAGAAGCACTGGAATCAAGTACTAAGAATAACCTGCTTGAAAATGTATTGATGCAGATATCCGAAGATGTGCCCAAAATTAAGCCACGAAGAATAGACTCTCTATTTATTGAAGAGCCTGAAGTTGAAGTAGTTAAGCTTAAAATGGCAGAAGAAAAATATTTAAGTTTAGGAGACCAATTGGAATCGCCACATCGTGAAAGATTCGAAGAAGTCTTACGATTGCATGTTGACGCTTTTGCTTGGTCATATAGGGACCTTAAGGGTATCAAAGCTGAATTATGTCAGCATTTTATTGATCTAGAACCAGGCACAAAACCTGTATGTCAACGTCAATGACGAACAAACCCTGTGTATGCAGAGTTAGTGAAAGCTGAAATTACTAAGCTTTTAGATGCTGGATTCATTTATCCTGTTGCATACAATGAATGGGTATCTCCTATTGTGGTAGTACCTAAGAAGAATAGTAAGAAGATTCGCATTTGTGTCGATTATAGAAAGCTGAATAGCAAAACACGTAAAGACCATTTTCCTTTGCCATTTACTGATCAGGTACTTGATAAGGTTGCTGGTCATGAGCTGTATTCTTTCATGGATGGATTTAGCGGTTACAACCAAGTACTAATTCATCCTGAAGATCAATCCAAAACTACATTTACTACTGAATGGGGTACATTTGCTTATAGAGTAATGCCTTTTGGTTTGTGCAATGCACCCGCAACATTTCAGAGAGTTATGATTGCAGCTTATCAAGATTTTCTACGTCAATGGATGGAAGTTTTCTTAGATGACTTTTGTGTCTATGGTACGGCAAAAGAAATGCCTGAGTTACTAACGCAAGTATTTGAACGTAGTGATGAAGTAGGTATATCCTTGAATCCTGATAAATGTGTTTTTGGAGTACCAAAAGGAACCTTATTGGGGCATATTGTTTCTAAAGAAGGTATTGCCATGGATCCAGCTAAAATTATTAAGATTTATGCACTTCCACCTCCAACAAATCTTAAGCAATTGCGTGGATTTTTAGGACATCTAAATTATTATCGGAGATTTATTTCCGATTTTGCAAATGTGGCATCACCTTTGACAAATCTACTACGAAAGGATACTCCTTTTATTTGGGATGGTGTTTGCCAGAAAGCATTTGAATTTCTCAAACATAAGTTAATTGAAGGACCAGTACTCGCACCCCCAGATTGGACAAAAGAATTCCATATTCATGCTGATGCATCTATGTATGCTGTAGGAGCTGTTTTGTGCCAAGCAGATGATAATAAGGTGGATCATCCAATTTATTATGCGAGTCGAAATTTAAGTGATGCAGAAAGGAATTATACCACCACTGAGAAAGAATACCTATCAATGGTATTTGCGGTGGAGAAATTTCGTCATTATTTATTAGGGAATAAGTTTACTATATATGTTGATCATGAGGCGTTAAAGTATTTGCTTAATAAAGCAGAACTTTCAGGACGTGTGATTCGTTGGATGTTGTTATTCCAAGAGTTTGATTTTCAAATAGTTACTCGTCCTGGTAGAGCTCATGTGCTAGCAGATCATCTATCACGATTATTAACATCAGACAAGGAGGAAGGTGTGGAAGATGATTTGCCGGATGCATCACTTTTTACTGTGGAGACACAAGTTCCATGGTATGCTGATATTGTGAATTTTCTTAGTACTGCTCGATATCCACCTGGTGCCGATAAGCGCAGGAAACGTCAGATATTAATGCAAGCACGCTCCTATGGATTATTAGGGGGTTACCTTTATAATTTTTTTTCACGCGAAGGTATCTATCGACGTTGTGTAAGGGAAGATGAAGTACCAGTGGTTCTTAAGGCATTGCATGATGAGCCATGTGGTGGCCATTTTGCCGGTGAATTGACTGCAAGAAAAGTTCTATTAGCTGGTTATTGGTGGCCTACTCTATTTAAAGATACTTATTATTATTGTCGCAAATGCGATGTATGTCAAAGGACTGGTCGTCCTTCTAAGAGTTTTGCTACGCCTTTGACACCTATATTAGCATTAGCACCTTTTGAGAAATGGGGAATTGATTTTGTAGGCCCAATTGATCCGCCTACTAGATATCGATCGAATCGTTATATCTTAGTCTGTACTGACTATATTACAAAGTGGGTGGAAGCGAAAGCGCTTAAAACGGATAAAGCCATTGATGTGGCTAAGTTTATGTATGAGAATATTATTACGCATTTTGGTTGCCCACTGGAATTAGTAAGTGACCGAGGTTCCCATTTCTTGAATGGTCTTATCAGCGAGTTAATGGAAATCTATAAAATTAAACATCGCAAATCAACACCTTATTATCCCAGAGCTAACGGTCAGGTTGAAGTTACCAATCGCATTATATGTGGGATTTTAACTAAAATGGTTGCTTCCCACAGGCGAGATTGGGATGAACGTTTATATGAAGCGTTATGGGCCTATAGAACTACTTATAAGGTGACAGTGCAAAATACACCCTTCAATTTAGTTTATGGCACTAATGCTATATTCCCTATTGAGCAAGAGTTGCCCACTTTACGAGTAGCTCTATCATTACGACTAGGTGAGGTTGAATCCTTGAAACAACGGATTTTACAATTGGTAAAGTTGGATGAGGAAAGATTATTAGCCCTACAAAGTCTAGAAGCAATGCAAAAACGTCGTAAAGCATGGCACGACCAGAATATTAAAATACGGGAGTTTAAAGAAGGCGATTTAGTTTTACTTTATGACAGTCGTTATTATAAATTTCCTGGGAAGCTTAAAATTCGTTGGTTGGGACCTTTTAAGGTGATTAATGTTTATGATAATGGTTCTCTTGATGTGCAGGATATTAATGCTGAAAATGAGATATTTAGGGTTAATGGCCTGCGCCTTAAACATTTTGTGACTTAGGCTAGCTAGGTATAGTTAGGTTAGTAGTTACAATAATATTTTGTCTAATCCACCCTTGGATGTCTTTTCTTTCTTGGGGGGTTTTTTTTTAATGGGATGCAGGTATGGCCTTTTTGTGGATGGATGCGCTTTACCCTCGTATTGATGCCGATAGTACTGATCCTGTTCATGCTGGACCTTACGATATTCCGCGTTTTCAGACGCATGACAGGTTTTTATATGCACCGAGAGGGGAGGCCTGTTGTGGTTCTTCTTTTGTGATTATTTTTTGTTTACAGTATCATCCACCTTTTGGTTGTAGGTCTTGTCAGCGGCATTTATTTGTGCGTGCTCAGCTCTTGTGTTGGCAATGTCGCACATACTTTCGACGCTATGGTACCACTGCCATGCAGGAAATGATTGGTTATACCTACCAGCGTCATGATTATAATAGTGTTTTTTCTCCTGAGCGCGGCGCTGGTCAGTCTAGGGTAGGCCGAGAGCAAGCAGAATTTGCGAGATATCGTTCCACTGTCTACCGCCTTACTCCATCTTACCATGATTTACAGACTAGTGTTCCCTGCCCATGTTGGGATTATATTTGTTGGTACATGGATGCGACCGAGGGGCATTCCTTAGATGCTTTACCAGTGGCCCCTATGCCCTACTATGATGATGCAGCTTCGGCTTCGCTCCATGATATGATGGAGGTTCTTAGCGATGCACCTGATAGCGGATCTGTGACTTCTGATATGTCTACGCTAGAGGCTATTCTTGAGCATCCTATAGGTGATAGTTTAGTTAATAGATTTGACTTAGATGGAGTTGATGATTTCGGATTAGGATTATTGTTTTCACTAGAAGATCTCAGAGACTTTGAAGATTTTAGTCTAGATATTTTGTTTTCTTAGTCTTTTATGTTTTTCTTTTATTCTACATTTTGAAAAAAAAAAAACCAAACAAACAAACATATATATATATCGTTTTTTTTTAAAAAAAACATACAATGCTTTGAGTTATTGATATCCTGTAGGTTTTCATGCACTTTAGTTTTATTTTCCACGTAGTTAGGTAGTTAGTTGCACGCACGGTCAGGATATTCCTTTCAGTGCTGGAGTTTGGGATATTTAGTTGGTAAGATGGACAGTTCTATATGTAAGAATGGTTATCAAGTGGAGAAATATACTGCTTCTTAAACAACCAAGCAGTGGGAGCGTTACGACAGTCTAGTTGATCGAAATTGTGACATGAGTATTTGACAATTCTTTTGTACAGGGAAAAGTTTTATTATTTATCTAACCCTTTAATATTGTATTGGCTAGTGTATGTTTCATGTGCAGATTTGACTATGATCTTGCGTTACACACTGTTGTATGCTTTTGTTGATGATTCTTGGAGTTGCAATATCCACGAACATACAAGGTTGTTTCATACCTAAACTTTTTATTTCATATTCATTTTGAAAAAATACATGAATATAAAAAATTTGATGGAATGGAATTAGAGATGTCGAAGAAAAAAAAAGGGAAAAAACACTTAAGTAAATTACAGAGGAATTATAAATAAATATTTTAAACAAATATGAATGATATATAAACAATTCTCTCTATATGAAGTCCACTCACAAGGGATGGGACTTAGCATTAGGGAGTGATTAAAAGGGGGGTGACATGTGTGCATAACATAGTGAATTTCATTGTATGGGTGTCCGATTAGGAATCCTATAGAGTTTTCCCCTATCTTTTGGTCGCTTTTCTAGCGATATGTGGGATAGCTGAATAACAAGGTTCTCTCCACGAAATTTTGACTAGGAGTAGCGTGAAAGAAAGATGCTGAGCTGGTGAGTATTCTTTGCTTATCATTTGCCTAGGCAAAGTGACTAGTATTATGCGTTAGATTAGATTCCTCGAGCAAAGTTGTTGAGCTGAAATGTTTGACCATTCAATTAAGTGATGTCTTCTTAGCTTCTTAGTTGATCCTTTAAATTTTTTTTAAAAAAACAACAACAACAAAACAATCCTTAAAATCCAAATATTAAAAGTTCGGAAGAGTCTATATATTTATTCTTTTAAAGAAAGAAAGCAAGAAGAAAAAGAAAAGAAAAGAAAGAAAAAAAAACACCCTGAGACTGCAGGGTTTGAAAAAAAAACAACCAAAAGAAGATAACCATCGCCTCTGAGGTCCTGGTAGGCTGTAGGGATTTCCTTGACGGGTGCCCTGTGTCCGATGCCTTGTATCTCTTTGGGGTGGGACCTTTTGGGAAAGAGAATCAATGTATATACTCTTTTGACATTTTAAAAAAAAAAACCATTAAAAACATAAACTTAAAAAAAGAGCCTTGGACACTTAGCAGTTACGAACCATTGGCTGGTTGTTCTAGTAGAACATGGAGGGTTAGCAGCTAAACCCTAGGAGTCCTATTTAGTGTTGTAGTATTAGTTTACCTTGTTTGGGTTCTTTGTTAAGTAACGACCTTATCAGTGATGCTATTTCAGAAGCAATATTTTTAGTAGGATAGTAGTGTGGCAATTTATTGCCTAGAGGGATTATTGTTGTTTAGCGGCTCTAGACAGCTTCCTAGTTGGTATATTCTATGCAATGGATGAAGCTCTGTTATGCATTTCAGTGGGGAGAGTGAGTAAGGGAGAATGTTAGTTTGCATAAGTTTTTATACAATTTACTTGGAATGTTTGTATGGTTTGTGTTTTAATAGGACACCAACAAGTATTTTTTCCTATCTTTTTAGTGTCTACTAGTTGTCCATGTGCGGTTTTGCAGATCTTGTAGCCGTGCTCGCGAGGACGCTTCGCAATTAAGTGGAGGAGAGTATATTTTTCTTTCAAAGTTGCGTAGCAGTGCTCGTGGTAGCAGTGTTCGTGATGCTGAATGTTCGTGATGTAGTTGTGCTCGCGAGGACGCTTCGCAATTAAGTGGGGGAGAAATGACAACACCTAAAAACATGCCATTTATTGCAACAATTTTTTGGCAAAACTGTATACAATTGACACCTTATTACTAAATTTTTACATGAATTCAATGCAAATGCGGTGTTCGTTGTTGCTGTCTTTGGAGGCCGTGTCCTTGCAGTCTGGCCAGGGAATGTAGGTACAAAATTTAATCTTTTGGCCTGTCTACAACCACAAGAAACTCCTATATCTCATTTGTAAGGCATAGGCTATTGAGACCAAGACTTAGAGACTGTAGGACTTTGGAAAAATGAAGTCCTTTGAGCTTATGCAATCCATATTCTTAGAGCCACTAGAAATCATGTTATTCATGGCAGATTATGTAGTTTTAGGTTATGGTTCAGATCATGGAGGGCACAGTTTATTTCAACTGAAGATGAGTGCCACTGCATCAATGCAATTAAGGAGTAGTGCATAAGAAAATGCAATAGAGAGCTGAAAGTTCCAATCAGCTATAATGAATCCAATGCCAACATGAAATCATTACAAACTTAATTATGTGTGCACTATCCCTCGGCTTTGCAATTGACCTGAATTGAAAAGATTTCAATGTTGGTCTTATCGTAAATGAACTCCTACTCCAAGCCACAACTGGGAGGAGTCGTTTATTTGCAAAAGAAGATGGATGGGGTCTTGACTTTGCCTTAGGGGTGGTGTATGTTGAAGGAAGGAAGGTGATTGGAGGTGGTGAGACGCTTTCAGAAGGATTTTACATAGTGGAATGCATTAAGAAGAAGCGAGTGCATAAGGGTCAGGTGCAATATTTAGTTAAATAGGAAGAAACCTTAATAGAAGGAATTTTTAACGAAAAAGAAGAAAAAATGAATGTCATGGGAGAGGGAAGCCGTTGCAATTTGTGTCGTGGGGATTGGGAGAGGTGTCTTCTTGGCTGTGAGAGGGGGATGGAGAGAGAGAGAGGACGAAAAGGTGATCGAAGGCGAAGGTGATTTGAGGCGGTGTGATGAAAGGGAAGGGAGGTTCTTCTTGGCCGAATAGAGATGAAGGAAGGGAGGAGATCTTCGAATTGTTGGGGCAAGAGAGGAAGGCGCCATTGTGAGCATCAATCAGCTTCTTCATCTCCTCTTGTCAATCCTCGTCCTCTTCATCATGCTTCCTAAGGAGAAGAGGAGAAGTAAGAAATTGTTATTTTCCATGCCCTCGAGAGGTCATCGCCTTCATCATTGCCTCCTTGTGGTCCATCAACGACGTGTAATACCTGTCCATAACAAGCAATATACCACTACTCTATTGCAAGGACTCGACTGGTGCTGTGATACGTCGTCGTTTCCTTTCCTCCTCTCACGTCCATGGAATAATCTTATTTCCCTTTGAAGTGATTGAGGCGGGATTAATTGACACAATTCCAAGACATGGGGGCTCCAATAAACGACATCATGGCGGCCATAATTCAGAAGGATAGCATAGTAGGCGCAAAGGGTTATCAGTCGTTGCTATCATCATTATCAAATATCGTAAAATTAACATAACAATTTGCAAAACAGAGAGAATCCTTTTAAGGGAGAGAGAATCTTCTCAAGGAGAGAGAAAGGATGAAAGGCGCCATCTTCTCCAAGCGACACCTTTGAAGGAGAGAAAGAGATGGAGGGCACCATCGTTTGCCATTCCTTTGGTGTAATTGAAGGGGAAATGAGATCCACGACAGCATAAAGAAGTCAATTCCACTCAATTGATCCTCTAAAATCATGTCAATTATAGTTCTTCTCCTACATCGCCATGATCTCTCCCTTATGGTCAATCTGGAGCCTCAATGTACTGAGGCAAACTGAGATTGCAGGCATCAAGAAGAATATTCTAGCTTCAAATCGCTCTACTTCACACACAGTTTGGTGGATAGATTGTCAAGATATCATATTAGTCTCCTCCCCCTTCATTTGTCACCACGTTTGATGAGAAGAAGCCATAGCCATTAAGCTTTTAATTAAGGCTTAATCTTCAAGCTCATATAAAAACCATTCCTATTGCAATAAAACAATTGGCAAGTTGGAAATCTCAGGAGAGGGGAAGTAGAAAGCTTGTGTTCGAGACGATTGGGTGGACTACATTCCTTAGCACTACAGGATGTGCACCTCCAAAGACAGAATCACGACCCGCGGGTTTTCCAAGTAAGTGTCTAACTGGTTTATCTAAAATAAATGATATGGCATGATAACTTCTTTAGTTTAATATTTTTAAAATATGTCTTTTAATATGTTTTCTCATGCTACATGGTTGTTTGCATTTATCTGAACTGGTTTTTATTTATTAAAAATCAAAAACAGTCGAAAACACTAAAAAATGACTCAAAATTATCATAAATAAAATTTTATAAAATTACTAATTGAAAATTTATAAGTTCTGATATTTTTCCTATAAATCTTATGAATCAGGGAATTTACTGAATTTCTATCAAGATTTTTAAAGATGTTTTGTTATATTTAAAAATTAGAAAAGAGTTATATTTAGGAAAAAAGCATAGTTTTCCTTTACGTAAAATGTGTTATTTATTGATATAAACTATGGATTCTTAGTGAAATATTGGAAACAAAATCTTTGATTTGTTAGTGCATTTATGTTGTAAGGGTTAAAGAAAAGAAATAATGATTTAATAATATTTTACTTAAGAAATGCTCGTATAAAGATATGGTGTTTTGGTTTTGAAAGGAGAGATTATACACGGTGTGAACATTTAGGAAACATAGGAAGTTACAAATAAAAAGTTTGGCAACACTTTATAATGATTAATAATGTTAGGTTGCAGTTATAAAATTTAGTTTAAATTAAAACCAAAATAAAATCAAACAATTTAATGATTGGATGGCATGAGGAAAAGCCTCAGCATCTATATTAAATTTTTACATGTTATTCATTTTACAATCAACTCTTAAATATATGGAGTGGAGGGCCACTAGGATATTTAAAGAAAACTAAGGGGATATACGGGATTTAAAATGAACGTTGTATGTGAACCATAAGAGTGTGGAAAGAATTTGTTTTATCATGCTGATACTGGTTATAGAAGAGGAAAAGAAAGGACGTGATTTTCGCAGAACGGAAAAAATTATTTAAAAATTAAAAGCAACGACGAAATTTATATACGGAGTAGGAAACATCTACCAAGGGAGATTAAAATTTAGGGGTTTATGGTACGTCAGAAAATTTGATTTGAATGTTTGTTTAAAATTAAACAAATAAAAAGAATTAATTTTAATCAGGTGGAGAAAAACATAAAAAGGAATTTTAAACGGAGATATACAAATAGATCTAAGAGATCTATATCCCTGAAACAACCTTTCCAAAGTCAAACATTAAAAACATTTCCTGGATAAACCGCCACTAGCATGGCAGGAGAACATTATGAGGAGCTGCCTCTGAGAGATGAGGAGAAACTATAGTTATCTTAGGTTTAGCAATTTAGTGCCCAGTATAATTTATTGAAGTTTAGAATTTTTGCAGTTGGACTACTACAAACAACGTTGTAGATTTTAGGGAAGGCTAAGTTGAGTCAAATTAAAACAATTAGTGCAAATAATCACTTGTTTAGTGCAACAACTCTTAGGAGTTGGCTTGTTAACCTGGGTAAAAGTGGCTTGGTCTTTGGCCAGTCAGAACCATGGTAAACTTCCATTGTAAGCTTCAAGAAAAACATCATATCATTCTTCTCATTTCTTCACACTTCCGTGGATCATTTGTCCACTTCTTCAACAACCATTATCTCTTCACATCAATATTTTGTCTTGATTCCAAACACCCATCACTAACTAATACACTGATAAGGATGAATACCACAATGCTTTGATTTTGGGAGGCACACTATCTCCATGAAGAAGAAACATTGAAAATCCACCAATTTGACACCAAAAAGGTGAAAAACCCACAAAAGATCTTCAAAGTAGCACTCCCACTTCATCAGATTTAACTTTAATGTTCTCCCACCCGTGTGACTCAATGCTTGGCTTATTCAAAGAAAAGATAGAAATAGAACATTGGATGCTTGATTTTCTTTAATGTGTTGCATATGAACTCCTGCCTGCCATAGAGTGGTTAACCTTAGGGGTTTAAGGTTTTGATAAAAGCAAAAAAATTTATCTGATCTTCTTTTTGGTTGCCGTCTCGTATAGACGCCGCCTGTGGATGAGGGCGTCAGTATATGTGGATTGTCTGGTGGACGACGGCACAACAGCAACAAAATGTTCTTCTTCTTCTTCTGTCATGCCTTTAGATGGAAAGCCGTAAAACCCCCAGATATCACATCCCTTGTGAGATCCTAAGTTGTTGATGCCCATACTAGCCCTTGTATTTTACAGGATGAGAGGCGGAGAAGGCCTTTCACTCGTGCTGCTTTGTCTCGTCTTCCTCCTTACCCTCGCCATATTCTTTATTCTCCATTTTTTTAACGGCTTCTGAGAAGAATGAACAGGCATTATAGATCTGAGCTGCTATTTCTCTGCATTGGCAAAAGGCTATCATCGTTGCTTCCTCTCCTTCTTCATTCACTTATTCTTCCTCCTCGCTATCTAAAAACTTTAGAGTAATGCTCATGAGGCTATCATCAGATAGACTTAATCCAGCCAAATCTCCACAGACGTGGACCTCGCATCAACGATCGGAAAGCTTTCCTTTGATGGTTCAGACTGCAGTTGTATGCTGTTCGTGCTGCTTGCACTTGCTATTTCCATTGCCTCACCATCATGGAAGATGCCTCAGGAAACCCCTCGGAGTAAAAAGAATATCAAGCTAGGCACTCAACCACAATTCATTGGCCACTTTTCAATATGGTCTTCTTTCCAAGAACTGATTCTCTTAACTCCCTGCTCTTCAAAGATCTTGAAAACCTGCTCTTTACTTTGCAGAATCCATGGCTAGCCCAGTCCCGGCAACGGAACCAAAAATGACTGGCTCTCACCCAGCACTCAAGAAAGCATAAAACCAGGGTACCGAGCAGCAAAGTATATGCTTGGAGCTTTGCTCCTTACCATGAAACCTGCAAACAAGCCTCTCTTGCCATGAACACACACACACAAAAGACTCAAGACACACCCTCACCAATCAAGAAACAAGATCAGGAGGCTCCTCCTCTTCCTCTACACACTCAAGATCCATAGTTGCAGCACAAAGGAAGATCAAGAAGAAGGATGGACAAAAAGAGTTGGGAAAAGAGGGAAGAGGGAAGTTAAAGAGGCACCACAATCTGCCGTGCTCCAACCTCCTCAACCACTTTTCCCCAAGAACCCCAATTGCACCCTTTTGAACCTTTATTAAATCAAATATTTTTGACCATACAAAAAGACTAAGGTTGAAACCCTTATGTGTTGCATGCATTCTAGGCAAGATTCCTAAGGTTTTTAAAATCAAGGAACATATGCAATGGCTTTTATAGCTCCAAGCCAAGCATTTACAATGGTAAAAATATATATCAATGAAGTACAACTTAGATACAATATCACAAACATTTTTGATAAAGTGAATAATTTGTCAATGTAGATCCCAAATCTTTTAGCCTTTTTTAATGACAAAATTGGAGGCTATCAGTGCTAGTTTTGGGCCAACATGGTATCTATTGTCTAAGATTAGTAAGGTAAAGTGTGCATTTTAGTTTATGCTTCTTTATCGATTGTTGTAATTAATTGCTTAATCAGGTAACACTACCCTATGGAGAAGGATGATTTTCACATGAGGGTATACAGAGAGAAAACTGCTATTGAGAAGAGAGGGGCTAGGAATATAGGAGGAGGAAGGCGATTAGATTATCTTAGCAATGAAGAGTTGAAAAATGTGATAGTTCAGACTTGAAAGAAGCTAAGAGAAAGCTATGGTAGTTAGAAGCAAGAATTATTGTGCTTTCTGTGAGGATTAGGTCCTTGAAAGAAGCAAACTTTGAATGCTTTAACAGGAAGGATGTGTGTGCTTTTGTAATAATATAGGTGAGTCCCATTGGCATGGTAAATTTGGAGGTAAACAAGCTTTGTGGGACTTTTTTCAAGATGTAGCAAAGAACATAGTATGAACAAAACAAGCACAACGACTTAATGAGTCCAAAAATGCCATGTTTGAGCTCGTTAAGCTTTGGGGTGGGCTATGCTAGCATGAATTTATGAGTACTAACCTTTGAGGGCCATCCATGTGCACTACAAGAAGGCAAGGGAAGAAAGCAATTCACTTCATGCCTGGAGAGCACAAGTATATCTTTGAGGCAGTGGGTAAGATATACATGGATGCAAAAGGTAAACATGGAGTAACGTCAATGGTGCCGATTATCATTGTTAAGATGAGATAGCCATCAAATGTTGTATAAGGTGAGCTTAATAGATCTAATATCTTGTGGTTTGCAAGGTTTTTTACTTTTAATCATGTAAAGGAATTTTGTAAGATCTTGAAAGTTAAATAGAATTTTTATTTATGCAGGTGGAATGCGAAGCATGACACTCTTATTGGATTCTATGGAAGTAAAGGAGAACATCACAAATGCCTGACAAACGACATAATTATTGTGGGAGAGGGATCAAAAGGTTATAATAATATAGTGGATGCCTTTCAAAATCATGTGGTGGGAAATTATGCAAGACTTTTGATAGTAAACCCTCTTCATGAGAGTCTTCCACGACTAGCTTTGGTAGTGCAAGTCACATGTAATCGCTTTGATATTATTTCTATTAGAAATCAATGGAATGTTGTGGAGCATTTATGGAGTACAAAACTAAAGGATACAATAGGTCCAATACTTGGGCATGCTTCAGATGGAGATAGTAGACGGTGCAAGCTCATGCTTGAAGATTACCTTGGAAAGCATAGAGACCAACTCTTTATTAATTAGTGTGGATGGAAATTAAAAGGGAGAACTGTGGAATGGCATGTGTATGGCTTACATGATTAAGACTTTGTACATTGTAGAAAAAAGCTTATTAGTCCACTTGATAGCCCTACTTGACAACTTACGATTGGTAAAGTTTGAACTACACTCAATCATGTTGCAATGGTCTGTAACTCATTTTCCATTGATGAACACAAGCTATAGAATGGAGATATACAAAGAAATGATTGCCAAAATTGGGTAGCTTCCCAAAGGATTGCAAGCAGACAAGTGCAATGTTGTATGAGACAATTATAGAAGAAAGATAGAAGTATGCAAGGAATTGTGGCATATTTGCATACTGTGGCTAATTACATTGATGTTTTCTTATAAGTGTATCTAAACTTGAAGGATCCTATGGTGATGGCAGCTAGGCTTAGTTTCTTCTTCAAGCTTTTGAGGTTGTGGATACATTCAACATACAACATACAGCTCTCTTCATTGAAAGCATGGTTTTTGTTATTCTTATCTCCATATTAGAGAAGAAGTCAATAAATATATTAATAGGCATAAATAAAGTAACTTTGCTTAGCCTACTTGAGATATTAGATTTTAGTGCTTTTTGGATCTCAGAAAATATCTTACATCTATAGCCCTCACTAGTAGCTGGACTTGGCAAAGGCCACTCAAAGCTTGAAAAATCTGGCAAAGGAAGGAGTTTTATTGATCCCCATTGGCAACACCGCATAGGAATAACATAAGAATGGTCATAAAAGAATATTCCATTCTCTGCAAGCTCTGTCTTCTTTCTGCCTCTATACATTTCTTCTCCAATTGAACCATGTATAACATCAATAATAGATTCCACTGGTTGCCATTCCTGAAGATTAGAGGGATAGACATCTACAAGACAAACAAATATTATAATGGAAAAACCTAAACCATGTTTAAGAAAGGAAAAACTTTAAGAATCAAATTCTTACAATTTGGTCTATGCATTGGAAGCTTTGAAGATCCAGGTTTCAAACAGAGCTCTCTATGCATGAACACATGTTGCACTAGTACCTCTTTGATGCTATTCTTATTTGCTCCAAGCTTAAAATCTCGAATTTTGCCCTTCCAAGCAGAGATAAACGAGCTCTCGTGTCTTTGCCTTTTTCCACCTTTTGCTTGTTGCATGGTGATCCAACTACCTTTGCTAATGATAGTAGGAATCCATCTTCCATCAGTTTGGAATAAGTTAAACACTAATATGGATGTGATTTGGGAGCTTGGATGCCTTGTTGTATCAAGATTGTGGGAGAGAAGGAAGGAGTCTCACTTGTAGCTTTCTTGCTTGCACAATGGGGGAATATACACAAAGGTGGAGGCTGAAAACAGTTTTCCTCTTCTTAGTTGTGTAAGCCAAAAGAATTCAAGTACATAGAAATAGAAGAACCCTATATATGGGTCTCAAACCAAACTCAACTAACTAAGGTGGCATACTAACTGAGCCACGAACTAGACTGGATAAGGATAGCTGTCATCTAGCTATTATTCATGGGCGGTGTACCAACCGCATCTGCAAATGACAAGTCGGTGACATAAATGCACAATGGTCACCCTGGCATATCACGAGTGGAGCTCAATATCTCAACACTCCCCCTCGAGCTCAATCCCAATTCCTGCACACCAAGCAGGTCTCTGAACCTGCGTAGCTTCTCTGCGCCCAATGCCTTCGTAAATATGTCAGCTACCTGACCCTCTCCCGCACATAGTGATAATGCACCTCAATGTGCTTTGTTCTAGCATGATAGACTGGGTTATTTGCCAAGTGTATACTACTCATATTGTCACAATAAATGACAACTGGCCCATCTGTAGGCTGATGCATATAATAAAGTAGCTTATGCAACCAAGCTACCTCACATGCAGCCATTGCTGCGCCCTTGTACTCAACCTCTATGCTTGACAAGGCAACTGTAGGCTGTTTCTTGCTGCTCCAAGTGACTGCAGCACTCCCAAAAGAGAACACATATCCACTGGTAGATCGTCTATCAGAAATACTACCAGCCCAATCAGCATCAGTGTATCCATGCAACTCTATCAGAACCCCAGTCTCATAAAGTAGTCCATACTGCAATGTGGACTTCACATACCTGAGTATGCGTCTAGCCGCATCCAAATGCGGTATCCTTGGAGCCTGCATAAACTGGCTTACCAATCCAACAGCATAGCTCAAATCTGGCCTGGTAATAGTCATATAAATCAAACTTCCTACTACGCGTCTGTATATAGTAGGGTCTTCCAGAAGCTCACCTGCATCTGCGCTCACCTTCACATTTTGCTCCAAAGGAACTGAAATAGGCTTACAGCCTGTCATCCCATATTTGGACAGCATGTCCAATCCATACTGCCTCTGCAAGAGCCGTATCCCACTTGGTGATCTAATCACCTCAATGCCCAAGAAATAATGCAGCTCTCCCAAATCCTTCATCTCAAACTTCTGCTTCAATAGCATTTTCACATGAAGGATAGCT
Organism: Lygodium microphyllum; assembly: GCF_053477565.2. Classification (NCBI taxonomy): domain Eukaryota; kingdom Viridiplantae; phylum Streptophyta; class Polypodiopsida; order Schizaeales; family Lygodiaceae; genus Lygodium; species Lygodium microphyllum. Next base: position 100,385,748 of record NC_141161.1, read on the forward strand.
TCATCACTATCACCTGTGATAATCAAATCATCAACATAAATGAAAAGCAGCATAATACCTTTCTCTGTTTTTCTCACATAAAGTGAAAAATCTACCTTGGAAATCTGAAAGTCAATGGTGACAAGATACTGTCCTATCTTGTCAGACCATGCTCTAGGTGCTTGCTTCAAGCCATACAAGGCTTTCTTCAACCTGCAAACAAATTCAGGATGAACAACATGCACATAACCTGGTGGCTGTTCCATATATACCTTTTCTTGCAAATCACCATGCAAGAAGGCATTCTTTACATCCATCTGATGTAAAGACCATTCCTTTGATGCAGACATAGCAATGACTGCTCTTACAGTTGCCATCCTTGCAACTGGATTGAATGTTTCTTCATAATCAATGCCATATTTTTGTGCATACCCCTTGACTACTAATCTTGCCTTGTATCTGTTCACAAAACCATCTGCATTGTGCTTCACCTTATAAACCCACTTACAACCAATTGCATTCTTACCTTTAGGCAAAGGTACTAATTCCCATGTAGCATTTGCTTCCAAGGCATCCATTTCTTCATCCATGGCTTTCTCCCATTTTTCTTTTCCGATGGCTTGCTCAAAAGAAGTGGGTTCTGGTTCATGTATCACTTTGACCATATATGCATAGTGAATGGCTGTAAATCCATCATATTTCAGCCTGTCCACAGGATACCTAGCTTTGGTAGACCTCCGCAAAGTAGGTTCACTCCCAGGTGCTCTCAAAACATCCTGGTCTTCCTTACTCCAGGTGTAACAATAGAAGGAATACCCAATTCATTATCAATGCTATGTTCTGAGCCACTGGATTCAGCATCCACATAAGATTGACCTGCATTCACATCAAACATGAGCTGTTCTACCTTCTCTTTTCCTTTTCGTGATACCTGCATACCACTATCTGCATTGCTTTGAGAAGATTCTCTTGATCTGAATCTGTCTGTCCATGGCGAAGAATGTGAACCATTGCTAGAGGATGCTCCAAGTCCACTAATATCTTGTGATTGCTGCTGTGAATTCTGTGCAGCATTACTATTTTGTGCATCTACATTATCAATCACATTTACTGGTTTATACCAGCTACTCATCTCATCAAAAACAACATCTCTGCTCACTGTAAACTTACGAATAGAAGGGTTATAGCATCTATACCCTTTTTGTTGCAGAGAATAACCAATAAAGATGCACTTCTCAGCTTTTGGATCGAACTTGGATCTCAACTCATCTGGCACATGAACATATGCAATGCAACCAAAAAATTTCAAATGAGAAATATCTGGTTTCCTACAAGTATACCTCTCCTCTGGAGTCATCCCATGTATTGCTGCAGTGGGAGTCTTGTTCATTATGTAGACTGCTGTAGCAACTGCCTCAGCCCAATAAAAATGTGGCAGGTCTTTTTCATTGAGCATGGCACGAGATACCTCTCATATATGCTTGTTTTTCCTTTCTGCAATTCCATTTTGTTGTGGGGTATGACTACATGAATATTTCTGCTTTATGCCATGCTCCTGCAGGAACCTTGCAAACTCATTTGAGAGGTACTCTCCCCCTCCATCTGACCTTAGGCATTTTATTTGCAGGCATGTTTCTTTTTCAACCATAGCTTTAAGAGTTTTGAAATGCCCAAAAACTTCACTTTTCTTTTTCATAAAATACACCCAAACTTTTCTGCTATAATCATCAATAAAAGTGACAAAATAATGATAGCCTCTAAGAGATGCAGCTTTAGTAGTCCACACATCAAAGTGGATTAATTCCAATGACTTCTTACTCTCTTGAACATGTCTAGGAAATGGTTTTCTTACCTGTTTTCCAAACTGGCAGGCTTCACATACCTTATGCATTTTTGCAACCTTGAATTTAGGCAATCCTGCAACAATATTTTGGGCTTGCATTGATTTAAGTCGCTGTACATTAACATAACCAATGCGTTTATGACGGATATCAATATCTGCAACTACGCCGGTCCCATGTGCAAACATTGCTGCACTCAATTCAGGCATGTCTGCATCCAACGTAAACATTCTGCCCTTCTTCTTTCCTTTTGCTATCAAGCGACCTTTATTTTTCATATCCTCAACAAAGCATCCATGAGAATTAAATCTGACCTGCAAGCCCTGCTCAACCATTTGACCAACAAAAACTAGGTTCTTGGTGATATTCGGGACATGAAATACATTCGACAGGTATTTCTTTTTCCCATCCTACATAGACAAAGGAATTTTCCCAATCTGCACAATAGGATGTGCAGTATCATCACCAGTCTCCACAAATCCTGGTTTTTCCATTTTCCTTGCATCCTGCATCCATTCTGCATGACCTGTCATGTGGTTTGATGCACCTGAGTCAACATACCACATATCGTTGCTTTCTTCTACACTTGTCACAGAATTGGTCATGTGCTGCACCATAAATAAATGCTCATTTCTGTCATCACCCTGTCTACTAGAAGATGCATAATTCCCTTGTTGCAATTTTCCATTCATGATGTCATTCTGCTTTTTATAACAGTCTTTAGCCATATGACCCATTTTACCACAATAGTAGCATTCAACATTGATGTTTGCATTTTGGCCTCTTTGCCATCCACCACGACCTATTTGGCTCCTCCTGCCTCTAGAGTTACAACGTCCTCCTCCATAGGACTAGTTTTCTAGAGTTTGCTGCATATTCTGATTTCTACCATGGCCTCCATATCGGCCTCCTCTAGCTCTACCTCTACCTCTTCCAGCATTTGTGTAGAAGACAGTTTCTTTTGAAGTTCCTCCTAAAGAAGATGTACCACCATTTCTCTGCTCCTTAGAGATTAGAAGAGCAATCAACTCCTCAAAATCAAGAAATCTTTCACGGACGGAAATGGATGTTCGAAACTGTGTATAATCCTTTCCTAGACCATTCAAGGTCACGGAGACTAAATCATCATCTTCCACTGGCGACCCAATGGAAGCAAGTGCATCTGCAATCTTCTTCACCTTCATGTGGTAGTCATTGATGCTCATACTTTCTCTTTGCACATTGTGCAACTCTTGCTTGAGCTGCATTTTCCTGGCTTGCGTATTTGTGCTACACATTTTTGACAAAGTATCCCATGCCTCCTTTGGCGTACTTGCATCCTGAATATGCACAATCATAGAGTCTAAAATGCTGATAGACATCCAGTATATAACTTTCCTGGCTCTCTCATGCCATGCTTTAAATGCCTGCATTTGTTGTTGATTGGGAACATCAGGAAGAACTAGTTCTTCTTCATTTCCTGCAACGAATTCCCAATATCCTTTTCCCATAAGGAAATTCGTCATTCTAAACTTCCATGCTTGGAAGTTGTTCTTGTCAAGCTTTTCACTAACAATCTGTGAAAGAGAATCAGACGCCATTACAAAACACTGCAAAGAACACAGCTTCAGCCTCACAACGGCAAATCTGCAAAACTGACGAAAGTGGTATTTGACCACACAGTCACTTCCTACTAACGATTTGCATCAACAGGCAACAAAGATGATTCTGTAACTCCCAATGTCTTTGCGCACAGGCATACAATGCAATTTCTACAGTAACTTTTCACCAACTTGTGGAACAGTGGTCGCACAGCATAAAACAGGGCCTTTTCATAAGTGCGTGCAGAAAACTTCCACCTCCAAAACAGGCCCCGAAATGGCCTCAAATCAAAAAAACAGAGCACCCAAGGGCTAAAGCCATTTCCCGCAACATATACTGCCCTCTTGCTACACCGCGAAGGGTGTCTCAATCTGAGATAATGCACTCTTGCACTTTCCGGCTATGCTACCTGCAGAGATTTGCTCCCAAAACAGAAAAATGAAAGCAACACTGGTCCTATTACCAGAACACTGCGAACTTGGTTTGCTTTCTTGAGCTCCTTACCATGAACAAAGCTCTGATACCATGTCAAGATTGTGGGAGAGAAGGAAGGAGTTTCACTTGTAGCTTTCTTGCTTCCAAAATGGGGGAATACACATAAAGGTGGAGGCTAAAAACAGTTTTCCTCTTCTTAGTTGTGTAAGCCAAAAGAACTCAAGTACATAGAAATAGAAGAACCCTATATATGGGTCTCAAACCAAACTCAACTAACTAAGGTGGCATACTAACTGAGCCACGAACTAGAGTAGATAAGGATAGCTGTCATCTAGCTATTATTCATGGGCGGTGTACCAACCGCATCTAGAAATGACAAGTCGGTGACATAAATGCACAACGGTCACCCTGGCATATCAGGAGTGGAGCTTGATATCTCAACATGTTGAAGGTCAAATTTCTGTATCCATGGTAGAAGAGAGAGATATATGCACAGAGAGAGAGAGAGAGAGGACTAGGCTACCATAACGGAGGGAAAAACAATAGAGGAATAAAAGAAAGGAGGGAAAAAACTGAGCGCCATGCTTTTCACCAATTTGAATTTCGATTGCATCAGTCATTATCATTAATTTAGAAACATCATTAAATAAAAGTAGCTGAGACTCTATGCCATTAATGCAAAAGATGTCATAATCACGAATATAAGAGACTAAAAATACATAATAAAAATACAAATTCGTAATATTATTATGTTTATATTTTTTAAAAATGATTTTTTATTTTTTTTAAATAGAAGTTCCGTTACGGAGGCTTTGCTCTTATTGGTCTAGAGCACTCTCTCTCCACATCCTAAAAGGCGTTTTCGAGACCTCAAAACTCCCCTAATGATTGTTTTTGCATGAGACGATCTCATGAATCAGGTGGAAGGAAGAGCATTGAGAACAAAGTCTACTTCAATGGTCTGTGAGTTTCTATTGGATGATATTATTTGCAAGTATGGCTGCATTGGGAAAATTACAATAGATAGAGGTGAGTTGGATGCTGATGAGGCTAGGGAGTTTTTCTATCGCCTTGGCATTAAACTTGCTTTGACTTCAATATATAATCTAGAAGGCAACAAGAAGAGTGAGAGAGGCCATCTGCCAATTATGAAAGACTTGGCCAAAGCATGCAATGGACGGGTTAGGGAGTGGCCTAGATTGTTGCCTTACACCTTATGGGTTGATCGCACTACCCACAGTGTGACCATAGGCTATATGCCAAATGAGTTGTTGTATGGATAGAAACCAATCATGCCTACAAAGACTTGCATACTCACTTTGAGTGCTTTGCCATGGTAGCACGATGAGATAACTAGAGAGGGTCTTTTGGCTCTTTGTATTTGTTAGTTGGAGAGGAGATTTGAGGATATTGAGAGAGCTATCCAGAAGCTCAAAGAGACCAAAATTTGTAGCAAAGACTAATTTGATAGCAGACACAGATTGAGACCTAGAGAGATTGAGGAGGGAGATTGGGTGTTGGTCTATGATAGAATTTTAGATAACCAACACATTACTATCTGCAAGGTTTCGAGACGATGGTTTGGGCCTTATTTGGTGTAGCTTGTCCATGACAATGCTATGTATTCCTTAATGGAGTTCGATGGTACAGCCTTGCAGATATGGATTTCAGGGAAAAGAATCAAACTGTTTAAGAGGAGAGATGATGTAGCCCATGTAGTTGAGGAGTTGGATAATGAGTTTTATGATGGACTTGAGGAGGAGATGATGTAGATGAGGATGTGGATATTGCAGATCATTTTGCAAAAGATGAGTTCATAGGTTTGATAGATGTTGGCAACTTTTTCTTTGCAGTCATAGGAATTCTGACGGAATGTTTTCCCTTCTTCACAATGACTTCATTCCGATCCCAATCTTGTTTAAGCTTTGCATCTTTAAACCATGGCCTTCCCAGAAGCATAGAATAAGCATTCCCTGCATCCTGCATTTTTAAAACCACAAAATTCACTTGAAAAGATAACCCATGCACCTGAAGTATTTGACCTCTTAGCATTCCGATTGGTTAGACTCTTCGTTGATCCGGCATTCGCACTTGAAATGGTGCATGCTCTAGTTTAGCATCTGTCATCTTCAAAAATTCTGCCTCTGATAAAAGATTTACACCAGATCCACCATCAAGCAGAACATCCGAAAACACTCGACCATCAATCTCCAACTTTACCATAGGAATAGTGAAATCCACATCATCAGGACTGATCTGATAAGCCCCAACATTTTCTTGTATTGCTTTCGTAAAATCTACAACATGTGACTTCTTTGTGACTGAATACAGCTTGTCCCTGAAAATGGGAACCAAAGAAAGTAGCTGATCCAATGTAAATTGCATAGGAGTATTTAACAGTTCCTCAAATAAGCTTTTGATGCTAATTCTGGATTTCTACCAATTTTAAGCTATTTTTGCTTTTGCCTAGATGTCACCATTTCTTTTCCAAATTCTTTCACTTCCTCAGCAACCTCATCACGTACCTCCTTCTGTTCCTCCCAGTGGTGGTTTAAGCTTAGCCTTTGAATGCTGTCGAAGGGTTTCGAAAGCAATGTCGCAACTTCAGAAGTCCTTGTTAAATTTCAGGATAGAAAATCAATCAAGTGTGACATTACGACCTTATTCAACATCAACAGCTTCAATTTTCACAAAGGAATCAATTCTGATTTAATAACCAACTGGTTATTCAAAAATTGAAGTTCTTCACGTCCCTTCTTGTCATTTCGAAAAGAATTTTACTGGTTGATACTGTATAAGAAACACCAAGATAATTTGTATACAGAAGATTGGACTCTTGAGATTTTAAAGAGAAATAACAATCTTATTCAGATAGGGTAGCATTCCAATTCTGTAATCAAATTGTCTTCAAGTTTTCTATATGAACTCCAGAATGTTACAAAAGATTCATGGTTCATATTTCAGCATCAATCCAGACAGGTATTGAGTTATCGATCTTTAGTCGATGGAGAAGTTTACAAAGAAGAGTTCAATGGATTTCTGAAAGTCCTTCTTTCCTCTACCTAATAAACTTTTGAAAGCTCATATTTTGAATTCTGCACATCTGAATTCTGTACACCAGGGTCTCTGTTCAATCCGACAAGGAAAAAGAGTCTCCCCACAAACAAGACCTGGTTGAGCACCTTGCACACCTTTCCGACCATGTAAAATATCATGCAAAGATCCCATTGTTGCAAACTCATAAGCAAAGATACGCAAGTTCCCATCAATGCAGTATCCAACAAGCTCCACGACATTCTCATGCTTTAACCTTGAGACCCTGGATACCACCAAAGTTATCAGTTGCCTCTTTGAGTTCATCTAGAGGTATACAAGGTGCTTCTATGGGCTGCACACTCTGAGCAGCAGCGATTTTGGTTGCTGAATACCTATGCGCACCAGTGTTACCTGACTTGCCATTTGTTGCAGGATGGTTCGGTAAAATTGGAGGCTTTTCCTCCACTAACATCAATGACCTGCCTACTCGAGGATGTCGCGGGCCTCAGTACCAAACAAGTGAGCCTTTTCGATGATGAACAGTTGCTCCTTCTCGGTAGTCCAGAGCATTCGCCAAGTGGCAGATAGGGATTCGTGACTGGTGGTAACGCTGTCAGCGCCAAGGGCAGCAAGGGCATCGATGGCCCGGATGATTTGAGAGCGCGCGGCGGGGTCGCGCTGGGTGGCGAGGCCTCTCTGCTGGTCTGGGATGAGCAGGAGGAGGTCGTCGCAGGCAAGCGAGGCTTCCCCCGATGCAGACGCCACGCTCCGGGATGATGGTGTGGTGCTAATAGTAAGCTTGATCGTAGCACTGCATTGTTCCTCAAGACTACAGTTCCTATGGCTAGCTCCCTCTCCCTCCTTTCAGCCACTTTTCTCTATTTTTCTCCTTGTCGTTTTCTTCAAGATGTCGTTGAATCCTCATTCAAGTACCTGTCAAGGAACAGGAAAAAAAAACAGAATCCTCCTCGTGCTCGTCTACCTATTGTCGATGGTCATGACTATCTTCAGTGCTGGGTATATCCCCACTCGACTAGATTGAACGCTGGCATAGCACGTCTCCTCCCCTGCTTTTCTTCCCTTCGTCTATTTTCCTTCTTTTTCGCGGCAGATCTCCTCCTTTTAGCATTCTGATTTCCCAAAAAAAACTCCGTGTCTTCCTTTTTCCAGACCATCTTTTCCCCCCCAAATTTGATTCAAAAACAAAAGCTCTTTCCTTACAAAGCCTACACATGTTTTGCCATAATCGAAAACCATGTGATAAGCGCCCATGAAAACATCCATAGAGGCCTTGAAGAAACATCCAGACCCATAAATATTTCATTACCCTCTCCAACTTTCAAGATATACTACTCAAGCGTAAGATCAAAATGTTCCCTCCTATCATAAAGGTCACTGTGAGCATGGAAGAAACTTAATCACACTCCACAACACTCTCTCCATTCAGATTCGAAAGACATTCTCACATCTTGCTAAGATACGCTTTGATAAGCTCTCCAGACTCATCATGATCAATTGGTTCTGTGCCCATACTACTGCCATTTCACACATAGAACATCCAATTGTAGATGTTAGAAACATCCTCACGAAACCCATAATCGACATATCTTGAAATAAGTGTAGCCCATGAGATTGCATCTCGAGTTTCCAGTCTACCAAAACTCCTTGTTCTTCTCCGTCTTCAGCATAGAATAAAAGAGCAAACATAACAACTAAGTATGTACAAAGTATCAAATCACACACACGACTTTTGGGTGGTTTTCACACCTCGAATGCGCAGCAATACGACATCCACCCCCTCTAATCCTACGCATCCTCCGGATGGGCCAACTACCCATGATCATTATCATCAAGATCCACAAACAGATCAATCTCTTCGTTATGCATTTTCGGTAGATCAACAAGATTATCTGTCATATCATCTTTTTCTTCCATTGGAGTTTCTTGTCGTTGCTCTTCTCTTGAAAATTCTTCCAATGCATAATCCTCATCATCTCTTTTCTTGAAAATCTTGATTCTTTTTCCAGCAATAGGCACTCTAAGCACTGTCCCATCCAATTCAGTCAGCTCATATGTTGCATTATCAAAGACATGTCTGACTATGTATGGCCCAAACCATCTTTTCACCATCTTCCTAAGTGCAGTATGCTGATTTTCAAGGCTGCTATCAAAGACCAATACCCAATCTCCTTCTTCTATTGCTCTAGGCCGCAAGCGATGCCTGCTGTCAAACCTGTCCTTATTCCTTAGTCTAGCAACCTTCAGCCTGTCAATAGCTAGCTGAATATCCTCTGGTCTCCTCTCCAACTGTCGAATCCGAAGAGCTAAGATCTCCTCTCTCGTCAAATCCTCCTGCCAAGGTAAAACTGACCAAGTCAAAGCACAAGTCTCAATCGGCATAACAGGTTTCTGACCATACATCAACTCTGCAGGCATATATCCTGTGGTAACACTATGAGTCGTACGATCAGCCCATAAAGCAAATGGTAGAAGTCTCGGCCATTCTCCAATCCGTCCTCTACATGCTTTGGCTAAAGCTTTCACTATCGGCGGATGCCCTCTTTCACTCTTTCCATTTCCCTCTGGATTGTATGCTGTTGTTAGAGCCAATTTGATTCCTAGCTGAGAGAAAAACTCCCTAGCTTCATCTCCATCCAATTCACCATGATCCGCAGTGATCTTACCCACACAACCATACCTGCAGAAAATTTCCTCCAATAAGAACTTACACACTGCACTAGTGGTCTTCGTTCTCAAAGATCAGCCCTCAACATGATTGGTAAGATCCTCTCTAGCCAAAACAATGTACCTCATCTGCCATAGACCCATAGGCATGGTAACCAAATCAACTACCCACTTATAATGAATGCATAGCGGATAGGTCGGATGAAGCTCATCTCGATGACGCACTACTGAATACATCTGGCAGTCTCTGCAAGTCTCAACAAAGTGAGAAACATCTCTATACATGCCTTTCCACCAATATTTCTCCTTGATTTTCTCATAAGTAGCCCACACTCCTCTATGACCAGCCCAAGGACTCTCATGAAACTCCCTCATCACTTGTAACTGTGTCTCTCTATCGCAGACAACTCACAAAGGTAATCCGCCTCTTTTCTTCGGATGCTTCCAAAGAAATCCGTCCTTGAGAAAATAACCATAGGCTTTCCTTCTGATCTTCTTGAACTCTTCATCCGTCCATTCATCTCTTTTGCTTAGTGTACTAAGGTACCTGCCAATCTGCAACCAATCTCCAACATAGAGTTCTTCTGTAAAAGCCACAATATCATAGACATGACAAACATGATCAACCATAGTGGCTGAAATTTCTGCATCATCCTCTTCTGCAAGTAGAGTCTCCTCATCATCATATCTGGCTCTAGACAACATATCTGCCACTGGATTATCCTTCCCTGCTATGTGTTTAAATTTCGGATTTAATGACTTGATGTATGCAATCCATCTCAACATGGCTATATCCGGAGTAGAGCAACTCGTGATCATGCCAATCAATGGCAAGCAATCTGTCTCTACCACAACTGAAGCTCCAATAAAGTACTTCTTGTCACATTTGAGAGCTGTGACAATCCCCAATAACTCCCTCTTGATTTGCAGATATCTCCTCTGTCTCTCGTTTAGGACTTTCGCCCCAAACCGAATAGCATACATATTTCCATCTGCATCATCTTGACCCACAGCCCAACCTATGCCAATTGGACTAGTGTCAACTGTCAATACAATAGGCCTATCACAATTATAATCCGCTTTCCTAAGAGTAGGAGCATTCTGCAATAACTTCTTCAATTTCCGCATAGCTCTAGTGTGGCTCTCATCCCAATAAAATTTATGCCCCTTTCGAAGCAGCTGATACAAACAATCTGCTATGTGTGCAAAATGAGGTATCCAAATCATATAAAACACACAAGCACCAATGAATCTCCGTACCTCCGAAGTAGTAGAACAATACTCTACAATCTTGCCTATAGCATTCACCTTATCAGGTGAGGGTTTCCTGCCATAATATCCACACATATGCCCAACAATGACAACCTCATTCACTCCAAAAACAGATTTTTGCCCTGAAAGTGTCAAGTTCACTTCTTCTAACCTGGCCAAAATCTTCTCACATGCTGAAATATGATCAGCCACAAAGTATCTGCATCCCTGCTCATTTGGGCTCTCATTCTTCTCTTCTTCTGCACACCCCTTAATGGGCACATCATCCAAGAAAGGCATAGTAAGCTGAGGTATGTAATCACGAAGGACCTTATGCATGGCATTCATCATATGCGCAACAGAATTAGTGGCACCTTGAGGCAAGGTACACATCCTGACAAGCCCAATAGGAGTTCTCATGGTGGTTATGTCCCTGCTTTCCAAAGCTAGCTGAAACTGATCATATCCTGAATACAAATCACCCAAAGAATAGATGGCACGTCCAGCAAATGCCTCTGCAAACTCATCCACAACTGGACCTATACCAACATTCCTGATAGTAACTCTGTTCACTGGCTGCATGTCCTAAATAAATCGGAGAGAACCATTTTTCTTTGGAACTGTAAACCACCTGTTTGAGTATGGTGCAGATGAAGGCTCAAGGATTCCCATCCTGATTTTCTCATTCAATAAATCAATCAGCTTTGGCAAGTGTGCTTTAGGCACTGGAATAGGTCGGAGATTCCATGGGATATGAGGAATAGTAAAAATGACCATAGGAGCAACAATATCAGGATTCACACATCCAATCTCATGTGGGAAAAAAGCAAATCCCCTTCCATGACGCTCAAGCATCTCCTGAAAGCATTGCTTCTCTATGGGTAACAAGAAATCACCATTTCCAATTTTCAATTCAGCAAGAGTCTCTGTAGAAAATTTATGACCAATATGCTCCGGATTCCTCAAAATTTGCTGTTTAGCAGCCCTCTCTATTTGCTGATCACTGTCAGGTGGAAGCGGTACAGCAACCGGCTTCACCTTCTTATCCACAGTTTTGTATTTCGTGTCAACCCTGGCTTCATTATGCTCTTCTGCATTACATAAACCTTGCTATAAATCAGCAATTCTGCACTCCAATGGCTGAATATTCTCAGCCCTCTGCTCTATGGACTGCATAGAAACAGCCCCAAACTCTGAATGCTGAAATATTTCAGCAGTAAACTCTGTTGGCTGAAAATTGTCAGCCCTTTGTCTCTCTGAAAGCTGATCATAACCAGCTGGAAACTCTGTTTGCTGAATTTCTTCAGCACTCAACACTCTTTGCTGAGTTACCTCAACCTCTGACTCAATCTGTGACATAAAATCTGCAATTTCATGAAACATGTCTAGGGACTGCACTAATACATTACCGTGACAATTCAGCATATCAGTTTTCAGCATATCTCCCATCTCTATCATCGTATCTGCACAAATCACATTGTCATACATCCCATCTATGTGCTCATCATCCTCCAAAATTCCTGCATTTTTCAAATTTTTCTCCTTCTTGCATATATACTGCCTGGCAGCTCTAGGCAACCTAGAAGTCTTCTGATAACTCATTGAACTGTTTGCTGAAATCCCAACAAACCCAGAGGAGAAAACACCGCTGCGAGGAGGCGAGAACTCCAATCTCCTCTGCTCTGTACCACCGTCGTCTCGCGAAACGGCGGTACCTAATGAAAACCCGAATCCCTCACAGTGGGCAAAGGTGCATCTTTGAGAGTATCTATGTTTCTAACATGGTTCACACATATAGTCATAAACTAAACTACTCTCATTCCATCTTTACTGCGAATCCATGCATAAGCAGATCCATCATCCATGACCTTTGTTTCCATGCGCATCTCTGTAATGAATGGCTGACCAAGAATTATGGGATAAGAGCATGAATCCTGCACAAAGAAATGAAAATCCTCCTCTACATCACCAATAGAAACCCTGACACTAGGACAAGCAGCATACAAATCACCTGCAGTGTTATTGGCGGCTCTCATACGCCACCCATGCTCTACATCCATAGGCCATCTGTTACTCTCATAAACTCCACGAACTATGAGATTAATCTCTGAACCATGATCAACCAATGCAACATAAGGCACCTGTTTCTCTCCAATTTTTACCATCGTCTTTGTAGTTGCCCTAGCCCAATGGCTCTGCGAAAAGTGACTACGCGGTATCATGACAGGCTCATTCAATTTTAGCATAATGCATAGGCTGAACCCTCTTCTCTACCTGCGGAAAAACAGAAGCATTATCGACCATAACCTCATCTTCATCCTCATCCAACTCCCCAATCAAAACTCCCTGTGTATCAGTGGTAGATAATGCATGTCTTTTCCTCTTCAAGACCTCCTGAAACTGATCCTGAAACTCTCTTTTTGAGATGCCCAAAATCTCAGAAATAGTGAAAGTCACCTCACTGCCAAGTATCTTATCATTAAAGATTTTCTTCATGTCTGTAGATGTCTCAATATCGGACATCAATCTGAATCCTGGCTACTTTCTCTCTCTAGGCTCTTGCCTCTTTTCTCTCTTTTGAGCATCCTCCATCTGTCGATCTGGCCCTGGTCTTGAAGACGGTCCTGCAGTAGGTGGAGTAACAAACTCACCCCCTCTAGTCTTCTTAGCTGCATTTGGATTCTCTTCATCCCTCTTACGCTTCTCCTCAACAAATACATCTGCACCATGAGATTTAGCCAAATAAGCATAAATAGAATACCTGTCAACAGGCGAGTCCCAACCTGTCTCTGATGTGATGCTAGAGCCTGCACTAGTCAAAACAGTTTACTGAATTTTCCCCTTGTTTGCAATCTCCATAGCATAAGTCCATAGTGCGGACTGAGTCTCTGATCCCTTCTCAATCTATACTCCATATGCAGAAGCATCACCTCTAGCTGTCACATAAGAAGTACGCGCAGCCATGTCCTCCACTAACTTCTTCATTCCACCTTTACCAAAGTTGGTAGCAAGTGGAGCTCCTATCTCAGTCAACCAAATCTTACCATCTTGCCCCCAATAGACCAAATTCTGCCTTCTTACATTCTGAAAAGAATCACAATCCCTGCAATGCTGATGGTCCATACTGTCACACCAAATACATCTCCGATCTCTCCTAGGTGCACTAGGAGCACTCCTAGGTGCAGTAGGAGCACTAGAAGAAGTAGCAGGCGCAGTCGAAGCAAACTGCTCCTTCAACTTTCCCACCAACTCCGCTTTGACTGACTCCAGTGTCAAATCTGTAATGCCTTTGATTATGTCATCAAGAGAAGTAGGCACCGATGGAGCGGATGGTTTTGGAGCAGAAGGTGTAGGCATCGGTCGTGGAACAGGAGGAATAGGTGGAGTGGAAACAGTAGGCACTGGCATAGGCCAAGAAACTCGCTGAGGAGGAGAAGAAATAACAGGGATAGAAGTAGGCATAGGAGCTGATGATGGTGTAGGTGTCATGGAACCATTCTGTAGGCGAGTCTTCCATATCCTCCTCTTGGTCAAAGTTGAGACTGCATCTTGAGCATCCTGCCAATCAGTTTTAAGACCCATAGGCTTCGTGCAATCTTCAAGAAGCTCACCCAATTCTTCTTGAAGAGCAGGATCTACAGCTTGCAAGAAAAGCTCGACTTTTTCAACATCCAATGCTCTTTGTTCAATGGCATCAAGCTGACTATACCTCTCTTCAAATTCTCGAATCAACTCCGAAGCAGCGAGACCTTTGCTTGGCATGTAGACCCACTCTCAGAATGACCGCCGAGTAGCCATACCAAAGTCCTCAAGGAAGTATTCTTCTTTTAGGGCCTTCTTAAAATCTTGCCAATGTGTATTTTGAATAAAAAGATCAGTCACTTTTGTCCTCAAAGCAGGTGTGACAAGACGAAGGAAGTACTTACTCATAAGTCCAGCAGGAACTCCAAAAAACCCCATCTTGATCTCATATGTCTTCAAATATGCTGAAACATTACGCCCGTCAAATAGCTTCTTCTCATTTTCAACTGCTTCAATAGCCTTAGTCGCGCTGTTTGCATTCTCCTGCTCTGAATAGAGTTGCCTTTGCTGAGACAACTGCTGTTGATGCAATTGTTGCTGCTGCTACATATACAATTGTGTGTCTGCTGATTTTGGAGCTGCATATACATGGACATATTCTGCAAAATCTGTTTTAGATCCTCTGTTGAAGTACTTGACACAGCAGTCATTGATGGAGCTGAAGTAGACGCAACTTGAGTTGTAGAAGAAGCTGAAATAGAGGCTGAAGTATCTCCCATCCTGAAATTTCTACGACGCTTTCACGTCAGGTTCACCAAAGATGTCGAAGGGTTTCGAAAGCAATGTCGCAACTTCAGAAGTCCTTGTTAATTTTTAGGATAGAAGATCAATCAAGTGTGACATTACAACCTTATTCAACATCAACAGCTTCAATTTTCACAAAGGAATCAATTCTGATTTAATAACCAACTGGTTATTCAAAAATTGAAGTTCTTCACGTCCCTTCTTGTCATTTCGAAAAGAATTTTACTGGTTGATACTGTATAAGAAACACCAAGATAATTTGTATACAGAAGATTGAACTCTTGAGATTTTAAAGAGAAATAACAATCTTATTCAGATAGGGTAGCATTCCAATTCTGTAATCAAATTGTCTTCAAGTTTTCTATATGAACTCCAGAATGTTACAAAAGATTCATGGTTCATATTTCAGCATCAATCCAGACAGGTATTGAGTTATCGATCTTTAGTCGATGGAGAAGTTTACAAAGAAGAGTTCAATGGATTTCTGAAAGTCCTTCTTTCCTCTACCTAATAAACTTTTGAAAGCTCATATTTTGAATTCTGCACATCTGAATTCTGTACACCAGGGTCTCTGTTCAATCCGACAAGGAAAAAGAGTCTCCCCACAAACAAGACCTGGTTGAGCACCTTGCACACCTTTCCGACCATGTAAAATATCATGCAAAGATCCCATTGTTGCAAACTCATAAGCAAAGATACGCAAGTTCCCATCAATGCAGTATCCAACAAGCTCCACGGCATTCTCATGCTTTAACCTTGAGACCCTGGATACCACCAAAGTTATCAGTTGCCTCTTTGAGTTCATCTAGAGGTATACAAGGTGCTTCTATGGGCTGCACACTCTGAGCAGCAGCGATTTTGGTTGGTGAATCCCTATGCGCACCAGTGTTACCTGACTTGCCATTTGTTGCAGGATGGTTCGGTAAAATTGGAGGCTTTTCCTTCACTAACATCAATGACCTGCCTACTCAAGGATGTCGCGGGCCTCAGTACCAAACAAGTGAGCCTTTTCGATGATGAACAGTTGCTCCTTCTCGGTAGTCCAGAGCATTCGCCAAATGGCAGATAGGGATTCGTGACTGGTGGTAATGCTGTCAGCGCCAAGGGCAGCAAGGGCATCGATGGCCCGGATGATTTGAGAGCGCGCGGCGGGGTTGCGCTGGGTGGCGAGGCCTCTCTACTGGTCTGGGATGAGCAGGAGGAGGTCGTCGCGGGCAAGCGAGGCTTCCCCCGATGTAGACGCCACGCTCCGGGATGATGGTGTGGTGCTAATAGTAAGTTGGATTGTAGCATTGCATTGTTCCTCAAGACTACAGTTCCCGTGGCTAGCTCCCTCTCCCTCGTTTTAGCCACTTTTCTCTATTTTTCTCCTCGTCGTTTTCTTCAAGATGTCGTTGAATCCTCATTCAAGTACCTGTCAAGGAATAGGAAAAAGAAACAGAATCCTCCTCGCACTCGTCTACCTATTGTCGATGGTCACGACTGTCTTCAGCGCTGGGTATATCCCCACTCGACTAGATTGAACGCTGGCATAGCACGTCTCCTCCCCTGCTTTTCTTCCCTTCATCTATTTTCCTTCTTTTTCGCGGCAGATCTCCTCCTTTTAGCATTCTGATTTCCCAAAAAAAACTCCGTATCTTCCTTTTTCCAGACCATCTTTTCCCCCCCAAATTCGATTCAAAAACAAAAGCTCTTTCCTTACAAAGCCTACATGTGTTTTGCCATAATCGAAAACCGTGTGATAAGCGCCCATGAAAACATCCATAAAGGCCTTGAATAAACATCCAGACCCATAAACATTTCGTTACCCTCTCCAACTTTCAAGATATACTACTCAAGCGTAAGATCAAAATGTTCCCTCCTATCATAAAGGTCACTGTGAGCATGGAAGAAACTTAATCACACTCCACAACACTCTCTCCATTCAGATTCGAAAGACATTCTCACATCTTGCTAAGATACGCTTTGATAAGCTCTCCAGACTCATCATGATCAATTGGTTTTGTGCCCATACTACTGCCATTTCACACATAGAACATCCAGTTGTAGATGTTAGAAACATCCTCACGAAACCCATAATGGACATATCTTGAAATAAGTGTAGCCCATGAGATTGCATCTCGAGTTTCCAGTCTACCAAAACTCCTTGTTCTTCTCTGTCTTCAGCATAGAATAAAAGAGCAAACATAACAACTAAGTATGTACAAAGTATCAAATCACACACACGACTTTTGGGTGGTTTTCACACCTCGAATGCACAGCAATACGACAACGCATAACTGCCAATGCTTTAGGCTCTATTTTCTTACACTGAAAGCAATCACATTCTAAACACTCGGCTGTCACTTGATTTGTCACCTCATCCTCCACTAGAGGACTTTCCTTCTCAACTTCTGTCACTTCTACTTCAATAAGATTACTTTGAGGTACATTAGCTGCCTCTCCCTACTGTGTAGTGTTAGCTATATATAGCTGCTGCTACTGATGCCAACTCTGGCGTCTGACGAAACCATGGCAGTCTCAGGGCAGAGACCCTATGGTGACATTGAAGGATGCCTCGTCATCCCCAACAAGAAGACTGGCAAAGGTAAGGGCTATGACTTTGTCAGTCTTCTTCATCCCCTACAAGAAGACTGGCAAAGGTAAGGGCTACGGATTTGTCACATTTAAGCATAGGGACGATGAGCCTAGCAAGAAGATCGATGGCCACAAATGTCCAAGGAGCCTAGCAAGAAGATCGATGACCGCAAATGTGTCTGTCAATTTTCATCCACGGGGCCTTCGTCGACTCAATCGCAACTTGCACAGGCAGCATCTACCAGTGGGTGCAAGATTTATGTGGCAAATGTTTCCCATGACATGCCAGTTGAGAAGCTCTTGGCTGCGTTCTCCAAGTATGGAGAAATTGACGAAGGTCCTCTAGGGTTTGATAAGCAGACAGGTAAGTCAAAAGGATATGCTTTGTTTATTTACAAGTCAGCAGAGTGTGTTAAGCGTGCTCTAGAAGAGCCTACGAAGACTGTGGAAGGACACCAGATGACTTGTAAGCTTGCAGAAGGGCAAAAGAAGAAAGTTGCTACTGTAGATAATTAGATGCAGGGTGAGCCCTGCGGGCATTGGGATTACATCTTCAGCTATGTAAAAACCTTACAGGGACATCCAGTCTGGTTCCTTCCTGACCGTGTTCTTGTTGGCTGATTCAAACGTGCCATAGACGTGGAGTGCATGCAATGGGAGGGATGGCTGCTCAAATTTCCATCAGGGATAATGCAAAAGCAAACGAGGCAGCTATGGCCCTGGTAAGAGCTAACAAATTATGTGAAGTAAAAGCTGGGCATGATGGCACATGGGCAGCACATCCAGGCCTCATTGGTTACATTCAGGCTGAAGTACTTTGCGAGACCCCTCATGAAAAGAAGACATACAAAGGTTATTGTCATGGAGGAATCCGAGGAAAAAGAAAAACGTAGTAAAGTTTTTGTCATCAGAAAGCTGACATGGACAACTTCTGTCCTAATAGGCATCTTGGAGTGGCTATATTTAGGAGTTTGCCATATCAACGTGGTCGATCTTCCAGGTGTATATGATACTGCATACAGAGTCTTGGAGGGGCTATATTTAGGATTTTGCCATATCAACATGGTCGATCTTCTAGGTGTATATGATGCTGCATACAGAGCTGTAATGACTGGATTGATGTGGTGCATAAGGCGCCATCCTATGCCAGAATATTTGAAATTGGCTCTGCATGATTTTAATTATTGTCAATCATTGCTTAAGCTAACTGTGCTTGCAGATTGCTCAAAGCTGAATTCAGCTTGAGGTCATTTTGTGAAGCCTTGCAAGCTTTGCATCCAGAGTTTGAAATGTACCATACATCCATAAGCTTATTGACAACAGATTATTCAAAGGCAGCACAGGTTGTTTGTATCTTTTGAGTATCTCTGCTACAATCCTCAGGCTCAAGGTGTGCTAGTGGCCAATATTAAATGAAGATCATTGTAACTTCAGTTATGCTTTTGCATGTCTTGGACATTGGGGATAAGTAATCCAATGCTGATTTTGGGCTCTTCATGCTACGTTTGACCCGTTGTCGTGCCGCTACGCGCATATCGTGTGAAAAACTCTAGAGTGCGGCTTCCTTATAGATATAGAGAGCCAATGCCACTGTAGGAATTAGTTTAGTGTCCATGGTTCAAAATATTAGATTTTTGGACAAGTTTTGGCCATTTTTTGATATTTTAGATCTTATCTCTTGTAAAAATCCATAAAATTGTAGACAACTTCTAGATTAGGGTAACATGTAAAAGAAAGCATGTAGCTTTCAGCTACTTTGGGAGGATTTTATGTATAAAAAATATTAGCGAAATTGCGCAATACGTGATCGCTATTTTCAAGCAGTGAACATCACTTTGGAAGTGGGAGATGAAGAGGGAGTGATCTGGTAGAATTGTGGTTAGGCGTGCTAGTATTCTACCCCCCTTTTGGAGCCAGTGGAAGCATCAAATTGGCAATCTGAGTAGCATAGAGGAAGGTATTATTTTATACACATCTTTGTCTACAAGAGTTTTTTCTTCTCATAATGCAGAAATAAACTGGGAGGCTTCATCTCTGTTCGTATTCTTCTACATTTTCTATTTCTTTCTGTGAGTTTTCTTCTATATCTTCTATTTCTTCAAACCCCTTCTCTTCCGTCTACTCCTTCCGTGAATCTCCCTTCACCCTGCTGTCTCTTACCCTTGTGGTAGACTTTGGACACCAAACACATCGACATTGTGTTAGGGGAAATTTATGCTATCATCAGAGGTGAATTCTGGAAGATATTTGGGTTGATTTTGGGACTGATATCTTCAGGCATATTCAGAGAATTAGCTATAGCAGTGTTCTTTCAATTCATTTTTTACTCTATAGAAGACATCTTGTCAAAATATGCAAGTATTATATGCCCCTATGGCAGGGAAATGTTTGTAAACCATTGATAGATGCTTTGAGTTGAATTAAGAGAAGATTTTTCTCTTATTTTTTGGCTGTGGTAACTTATCCTTATCAAGAACTCAATTTGAAGCTCTCTTGAAGCAAGTCTCTTTGCCCTACAAGCCTTTTAATTGACTCATAAGCTTTAGTGCCTAACAGTCTACATTGAATGTAATCATGCAAAGTTGATTCATGCTATGGCATCATGTATGAATGATGGGATGCCGAGTTATTTATGATACATGAAATAATATTGTATTTGATTTTATAAATTTTGATTGCTCTTATAGTCAAAACAAGCTTAATTTGAGTTAGAAATTATGAGATAATACTCTTGTGATCTTTGCTAAGAACATGTAGTTGGAAGCTCTATTAACATCTTCAAGAACTTGGCTTGAAACTTTCAACCCTTCTCTTATCTCTACCATCTTCGAAGTCTAAGCTCTTGAACCCCCATATATTCTTCTCTCTCAAACCCCTGTGATTGATTGTGAAGTACCTCTTAAACCTTTAAACATTCACTATAATCTACTTAACGCTTGAAGACACATCTCTATCATCTTGTCCAGTTTTCTTGCCAAACCCCTGTGGTGACCTTGAACCCTACGCGCTGCAACATTGGTTAACCTGACATGAAGGTCAGTGTAAGAGAAATCCAAGATGGGAGATTCTTCAAGAGATACTCTAGAACAGTTGGTGAGCATATTGTAGAAGACTCAGCAACAACAAATCCAAATGTTACAACAACAACAACAAATGCAAGACGAAGAGAAGATTGATTCCACAGCTATCAATGCCCTAGAGGAAGTTGGGCGGGAATTAAAACAATTTAATGGTCAAAATGTCTATGTTTTCATTCGCTTGTATGTTGAGAAAGTTGAGAAAATGCTCTTCTTTGGTGTACCACAATATGCATGGAGTCGCTATTTTTCTAGACTAGCCAAGCATGGTCTTCAAGAAAGAATCCATGGTCTTTTTCAGCGAGATACGGATTGGGTTGCATTCAAAAAATCCCTTAGCGAAGAATTCTTCTTAGAAGACTCTGGTCTAATGATGAAGAAAAGTTTCACTGAATTGGGTTGAGAAACCCAACAAAGGTTAGCTGCAACAACTTTATACCATGAGTTGAAAGTAAATTTAGACAACTTGATGTGTTGAAGACCAACAAAGTATGGAGGGTCAGAAGATTGAATTATTCCTTGATGCATATCCCATTCTGCAAGAGAAGCTTGCTAATCACTTAGAAGATACTACCTCCGAATCAGGAGTCAAGACTGCATGGACAGATGTTACTGATGCAGTTAACATGATTGCTCAAAGAGATCGGATGTGACTAAGATTGGGCTCTACTTCAACTTCAATAACTCCGTTGATGGAGCTTGTTCCACCTTCAAAACTCCCTATTCCTTTAACTAATCAACCAACTCTTTCTTCTTCTATTCCTTCTAAAAACGATATCATGGATAAACTCATTAAAAGCATGTGTGACCTTCATCTACATCTTACACAAATTAGTTCCAAGTTGGAGAAGCTGAATGTCAAATTTAAGAACGAGGACGATCATCAACTCAAAGAGCCGTGAGAGAAAGCTATAAGAGGCATTGTATTTGGTGTGATGGCCAACAACATGACAAGAGGGAGTGTTTTGCCTTCCATGAGGCTGAAGCACAAAAGCTCATCTTTTGGAAAGACGGAAAATTTCATGCAATTGAAACTGGTCTTCCACTGGAGCCAAATTTTAGCAATGGTGGAATGAAGAAAAGATTAGAAGATTTAGTTGTAAAGAATGCCTACGCAGTAGTTGATGCAGCTACCTATGGGCTGAAAATTGACCCAACTAAATCAAATTTGAAAGCATATAAAGATAATGTGCAATCTAAAGTATGGATGCAAGCATTAGATCAAATGGAATGTGGCAAAGTAGCCAAAGATGATTTGACTAATGCCAGTCAGTGCATTCAAGGAATAACTGGTTGGAAAGAACCGGTGGATTCTTTTTTTGCCTTTGCACATTTGGCTGGCATCAATCATAAAGAAGTCTTAATTGAAGAAAAGAGAAGAAGAGAAGATGAACCAAGTTTCAAGATTGTGGGAGACAAGGAAGGAGTCTCACTTGTAGCTTTCTCACTTACACGATGGGGGAATACACACAAAGGTGGAGGCTGAAAACAATTTTCCTCTTCTTAGTTGTGTAAGCCAAAAGAACTCTAGTACAGAGAAATAGAAGAACCCTATATATGGGTCTCAAACCAAACTCAACTAACTAAGGTGGCATATTAACTGAGCCACAAACTAGAGTAGATAAGGATAGCTGTCATCTAGCTATTATTCATGGGCGGTGTACCAACCGCATTTGCAGCTAACAAGTCGGTGACATAAATACACAACGGTCACCCTGGCATATCACGAGTGGAGCTTGATATCTCAACACTCCCCTCGAGCTCAATCCCAATTCCTGCACACCAAGCAGGTCTCTGAACTTGCGCAGCTTCTCTGCGCCCAATGCCTTCATGAATATGTCAGCTACCTGATCCTCTGTGCTGACATAAACTAGATCAATAAGACCTAGTAAAACCCTCTCCCGCACATAGTGATAATGCACCTCAATGTGCTTTGTTCTAGCATGATAGACTGGGTTATTTGCCAAGTGTATACTACTCATGTTGTCACAATAAATGACAATTCTCCCATCTATAGGCTGATGCATATCATAAAGTAGCTTATGCAACCAAGCTACCTCACATGCAGCCATTGCTAAACCCCTGTACTCAGCCTCTGTGCTTGACAAGGCATTTGTAGGCTGTTTCTTACTGCTCCAAGTGACTGCAGCACTCCCAAAAGAGAACACATATCCACTGGTAGATCGTCTATCAGAAATACTACCAGCCCAATCAACATCAGTGTATCCATGCAACTGTATCTAAACCCTAGTCTCATAAAATAATCCATCCTGCAATGTGGACTTCACATACCTGAGTATGCATCTAGCCGCATCTAAATGCGGTTTCCTTGGAGCCTACATAAACTGACTTACCAATCCAACAGCATAGCTCAAATCTGGCCTGGTAATAGTCATATAGATCAAACTTCCTACTATGCGTCTGTACATAGTAGGGTCTTCCAGAAGCTCACCTGCATTTGCGCTCACCTTCACATTCTGCTCCAAAGGAACTAAAATAGGCTTACAGCCTGCCATCCCATATTTGGACAGCATGTCCAATCCATACTGCCTCTGCAAGAGGCGTATCCCACTTTGTGATCTAATCACCTCAATGCCCAAGAAATAACGCAGCTCTTCCAAATCCTTCATCTCAAACTTCTGCTTCAATAGCATTTTCACATGAAGGATATCTTCATCACTATCACCTGTGATAATCAAATCATCAACATAAATGACAAGTAGCATAATATCTTTCTCTGTTTTTCTCACATAAAGTGAGAAATTTGCCTTGGAAGTCTGAAAGCCAATAGTGGCAAGATACTGTCCTATCTTGTCAGACCATGCTCTAGGTGCTTGCTTCAAGCCATACACGGCTTTCTTCAACTTGCAAACAAACTCAGGATGAATAGCATGCACATAACCTAGTGGCTGCTCCATATAGACCTCTTCTTGCAAATCACCATGCAAGAATGCATTCTTTACGTCCATCTGATGTAAAGACCATCCCTTTGATGTAGCCATAGCAATGACTACTCTTACAATTTCCATCCTTGCAACCGGACTGAATGTTTCTTCATAATCAATGCCATATGTTTGTGCATACCCCTTGACTACTAATCTCGCCTTGTATCTGTTCACAAAACCATCTGCATTGTGCTTCACCTTATAAACCTACTTACAACCAATTGCATTCTTATCTTTAAGCAAAGGTATCAATT
Organism: Lygodium microphyllum; assembly: GCF_053477565.2. Taxonomy (NCBI): domain Eukaryota; kingdom Viridiplantae; phylum Streptophyta; class Polypodiopsida; order Schizaeales; family Lygodiaceae; genus Lygodium; species Lygodium microphyllum. Next base: position 100,409,735 of record NC_141161.1, read on the forward strand.
CCCATGTAGCATTTGCTTCCACGGAATCCATTTCTTCATCCATGGCTTTCTCCCATTTTTCTTTTCCCATGGGTTGCTCAAAATAAGTGGGTTCTAGTTCATGTATCACTTTGACCATATAGACATAGTGAATGGCTGTAAATCCATCATATTTCAGCCTATCCACAGGATACCTAGCTATGGTAGACTTGCGCAAAGTAGGTTCACTCCTAGGTGCTCTCAAAACATCCCTGGTCTTCCTTACTCCACGTGTAATAATAGAAGGAATACCCAACTCATCATCAATGCTCTATTCTGAGCCACTGGATTCACCATCCACATAAGAGTGACCTGCATTCACATCAAACATGGGCTGATCTACCTTCTCTTTTCCTTTTCGTAAAACATACATACCACTATCTACATTGCTTTGAGAATATTCTCTTGATCTCAATCTGCCTGTCCATGGCAAAGAATATGAACCACTGCTAGAGGACACTCCAAGTCCACTAATATCTTGTGAGACTGCTGCTGTGAATTCTGTGCAGCATTACCATTTTGTGCATCTACATTATCAATCACATTTACTGGTTTATACTAGCTACTCATCTCATCAAAAGCAACATTTGTGCTCATTCTAAACTTACGAGTAGAAGGGTTATATCATCTATACCCTTTCTGCAGAGAGTAACCAATAAAGATGCACTTCTTAGCTTTTGGATCCAACTTGGATCTCAACTCATTTGGCACATGAACATAGGTAATGCAACCAAAAATTTTCAAATGAGAAATATCTGGTTTCCTACCAGTATATCTCTCCTCTAGAGTCATGCCATGTATTGATGCAGTGGGAGTCTTGTTCATTATGTAGACTGTTGTAGCAACTGCCTCAGCCCAGTAAAAGTCCTGGTAGGTCTTTTTCATTGAGCATGGCACAAGATACCTTTCCAATATGCCTGGTTTTTCTTTCTGCAATTCCATTTTGCTGTGGGGTATGACTACATGAATATTGCTCCTTTATGCCATGCTCTTGCAAGAACCTTGCAAACTCATTTGAGAGGTACTCTCCCCCTCCATCTGACCTTAGGCATTTTATTTGCAGGCCTGTTTCTTTTTCAACCATAGCTTTAAGAGTTTTGAAATGCCCAAAAACTTCACTTTTCTTTTTCATAAAATACACCCAAAATTTTCTGCTATAGTCATCAATAAAAGTGACAAAATAATGACAGCCTCCAATAAATGCAGCTTTAGTAGTCCACACATCAGAGTGGATTAATTCCAATGGCTTCTTACTCTCTTGAGCATGTCTAGGAAATGGTTTCCTTGCCTGTTTTCCAAATTGACAGGCTTCACATACCTTATGCATTTCTGCAACCTTGAATTTAGGCAATCCTGCAACAATATTTTGGGCTTGCATTGATTTAAGTCGCTGTACATTAACATGACCAATGCGTTTATGCCAGATATCAATATCTGCAACTACACCGGTCCCATGTGCAAACATTGCTGCACTCAATTCAGGCATGTCTACATCCAACATAAACATTCTACCCTTCTTCTTTCCTTTTGCTATCAAGCAACCTTTATTTCTCATATCCTCAACAAAGCATCCATGAGGATTAAATCTAACTTGCAAGCCCTGCTCAACCATTTGACCAACAGAAACCAGGTTCTTGGTGATATTCAAGACATGAAATACATTCGACAGATATTTCTTTTTCCCATCCTGCATAGACAAAGGAATTTTTCCAATCTGCACAATAGGATGTGCAGTATCATCACCAATCTCCACAAATTGTGGTTTTTCCATTTTCCTTGCATCCTGCATCCATTCTGCATGACCTATCATGTGGTTTGATGCACCTGAGTCAACATACCACACATCGTTGCTTTCTTTTGCACTTGTCACAGAATCGGTCATGTGCTGCACCATAAACAAATGCTCATTTCTGTCATCACCCTGTCTACTAGAAGATGCATAATTCCCTTGTTGCAATTTTCCATTCATGATGTCATTCTGCTTTTTATAGCAGTCTTTAGCCATATGACCCATTTTACCACAGTAGTAGCATTCAACATTGCTATTTGCATTTTTCTCTCTTTGCCATCCGCAACGGCCTCTTTGGCTCCCCTACCTCTAGCATTACCATGTCCTCCTCCATAGGACTGGTTTTCTTGAGTTTGCTACATATTTTGATTTCTACACGGCCTCGAGGTCGGCCTCCTCTACCTCTGCCTCTACCTCTTCCAGCATTTGAGTAGAAGACAACTTCTTTTGAAGTTCCTCCTGAAGAAGATGCACCACCATTTCTCTACTCCTTAGAAATTAGAAGAGCAATCAACTCCTCAAAATCAAGAAATCTTTCACGGATGGAAATAGATGTTCGGAACTGTGCATAATCCTTTCCTAGACCATTCAAGGTCACAAAAACTAAATCATCATCTTCCACTGGCAACCCAATGGAAGCAAGTGCATCTGCAATCTTCTTCACCTTCATGTGGTAGTCATTGATGCTCATACTTTCTCTTTGCACATTGTGCAACTCTTTCTTGACCTGCATTTTTCTGGCTTGGTATTTGTGCTATATATTTTTGACAAAGTATCCCATGCCTCCTTTGGCGTACTTGCATTCTGAATATGCACAATCATGGAGTTTGAAATACTGATAGACAGCCAGTACATAACTTTTCTAGCTCTCTCATGCCATCCTTTAAATGACTGCATTTGCTGTTGATTGGGAACATCAGGAAGAACTGGTTCTTCTTCATTTGTTGCAACAAATTCCCAATATCCTTTTCCCATAAGGAAATTCGTCATTCTAAACTTCCATGCTTGGAAGTTGTTCTTGTCAAGCTTTTCAATGACAATCTGTGAAAGAGAATCAGACGCCATTATAGAACATTGCAAAAAATTATGTCACTGCAAAAAACACAGCTTCAGCCTCACAAGGGAAAATTTGTAAAACTAACGAAAGTGGTATTTGACCACATAGTCACTTCCTAGTGACGATTTTGCATCAACAGGCAATAAGGATGATTGTGTAACTCCCAATGTCTCTGCGCACAGGCATATGATGCAATTTCTACGGTAACTTTTCACCGATCTGTAGAACAGTAGTCACACAGCAAAAAAAATGGCCTTTTCCTGAGTGCGTGTGGAAAACTTCCGCCTTCAAAACAGACCCCGAGATGGCCTCAAATCAAAAAAACAGAGCACCCAAGGCTAAAGCCCTTTCCTGCAGCATATACTGCCCTCTTGCTACACCGCGAAGGATGTCTCAATTTGAGACAATGCACTCTTGCACTTTCTGGCTGTGCTACCTGCAGAGACTTGCTCCCATACTCGGAAAATGAAAGCAACACTGGTCCTCTTACCAGAACACCCCGAACTTGGTTCTCTTTCTTGAGCTCCTTACCACCAACCAGGCTCTGATACCATGTCAAGATTATGGGAGAGGAGAAAGGAGTCTCACTTGTAGCTTTCTCACTTACACAAAGGGGGAATACACACAAAGGTGGAGGTTGAAAACAATTTTCCTCTTCTTAGTTGTGTAAGCCAAAAGAACTCTAGTACAGAGAAATAGAAGAACCCTATATATGGGTCTCAAACCAAACTCAACTAACTAAGGTGGCATACTAACTGAGCCATGAACTAGAGTAGATAAGGATAGCTGTCATCTAGCTATTATTCATGGGCGGTGTACCAACCGCATCTGCAGCTAACAAGTCGGTGACATAAATGCACAATGGTCACCTTGGCATATCACGAGTGGAGCTCGATATCTCAACACCAAGGCCTTTCTCTTCTAGCCCTTTGAAACAGGTAACTAGAAGAACGCTTGAACCCGGGGAGATTAGTCATAAATATATATATGTATCACGTGAGTTCAACATAATGAATTTTTAAAATACCACTTTTACACATTTTTTACATACAAAAGGGTCCCATATAAAGGGATTACTTACTGATTGAATAGAAAAGAGCTATGTTTTATTAAGAAAAAATTCACAGATAATGATATTTATAAATAGGCCTTGAACACACGTGATATAGAGGGTATACATATAGTGAACTACCCGGGCGCCTAAACAACCAAAGCTTGCTGAAAATATAACCCCAGATCAAGAGATGGAAGATGTGCCACAAACAAATAAGACCAAAGGAAAGAAGAAAGGCAAGTATCCAGCAGGCTACAAATTGCAGTTTGACATAGAATCTGCAACCAATCTCAAATGAGCTCTAGAAGAACGAATTCTGGGAAGAAAACTTGAGTTCACCTTAGGTGAAATTCTCAAAATTACAAAACATGAATTTCATGATGTAATTATTAATGTAATCAAAAGAAAAAGGTAATATATTGGTGATGATGTTGAAGAAACAATGCATGCTTTTTTGCAAGCTCTTTGAGTCTTTGTGCAGGATGAAGAGAAGTTGAGTGCAGAAGGAATTCAGTTAAAGAGTTAATTACAGTAATTGACTCTTTTTTGCAAGCTCTTTAAGTCTTTGTGCAGGATGAAGAGAAGCTGAGTGCACAAGGAATTCAGTTAAAGAGTTAATTACAGTAATTGAAACTGAAGATAAAGAAAGCATGGATGTAAAAATTAAAGGAGTGAAGGCTGAAAATGTAATGGTCAACTAGTCCAAACTAGTTGGGCAACCCACCTCTCAAAAAGAAGGTCGTCTACAGCACATTCATGATGTGGAAGAAGCCCAATTCACTCCAAGTAGTCACTACTCTCGTACACATTGGGCAAGCGCAATAATGGAGATAGTCATCAAAATTGGAGAAAAAGAAACACCATGTATTGCACTCTTAGACCATGGTTCTGAGATAAATATCATGGTAAGGAGTCTTTATGAAAGCTGTAGATGGCCCATAGATGCTAATCCAGGTTGGTGAATGAGAGCTGCAAACAACTCTTCTGGAGAGTTATATGCTGCATGTCCTAATATGTAGGTAACTATTGGAGACATAAAATACAATTTTCAATATTTTGCTCAAGACTCTTGTAGTTACCCTATCATTCTTGGGCAACCTTACATTTCTGAAGCCTGCTTGGAAACAAAAGCTCTTGATGATGGTTCTTCCTATGCTCGAATTCGAAGCAAGGATAATGAACGAGTTGTCCAATTTCTTTCTGTGTGTGTTAACCATCATCAAAATAGAGATCAACTGCGTGATTATCATGTGCCTCTCCTAATGCCCGAGAATTCAAGGGTTTTCGGGCTGCACTACTGTAAAAGGAGGCCATAGCAATGCGTCATGTAAAAAGATTGAACCTCCTTATGCTATAGAAACTATGTGTCTAGCAAATTTGTATGTATGTACAGCCAATATTATGGGCTGTTATAAGTCTCTACTGGCCATGACTAAAGCTGAAAGAAAATATTTATGTCATGTAAAAAGGGTGTTGAAAAGGCTGAAAATGAAGATATTTCGAGCATTTTTTTTGGATTAATTACTACTGACACATTGGCTAAAATATATGCAGCTGCTCATATAGAAGATCAGGCTAAAAATTAGTCCATAGAAGTATGTACATTCGATTTTTATCAAACAATTCAAGAATTTGTTGAGTAGGAAGACATTGGTATAGTACAGACCAAGATGTATCTATTTTGCTTCCTTCTAGTTGGTGGATCAATCGGGCCCACAAAGTCGATTCCCCACTTCTCGAACATCTTTAGGGGAAGGATGGGTTGCAGTGGCATGGCGCTAGATTTGATAGGCTTTCCCATTTGTTGACAAGCATCACAATGTTTGAGATAGTCATAGGCATCCTTATGGAGGATTGGTCACCAATATCCTGCAAGTGAGGCCTTTCTAGCTGTCACTTCTTCCATGAAGTGTCCTCCACAGGGCTCGTCATGGCATGCTTTCAACATGATTTCAATCTCTTCTCTTGCAACACATCTTTGCACGATTTCATCTTTGCCTTTCTTGTATAGAGCACCACTTAACAAGGTGTAGGAGAATGATTCCAACAGAAGCTTCTTCTTCTCATGGGTAGAGATCTCAGGGGGATACTATTGGGTTACCAAGAGATTGGCTATATCTACATACCATGGGTTAACAATTTCAATTAGAAAAAGGGAAGCATCATGAAGGTTTGGATCATCTTGCTCTTCATCATCACTCTAAGGGATTCATGTGACAGATGATTAGCCAGGACATGGGAGTGACCATGTTTGGTAGCCACTTCAAAGTTGAACTCTTGAAACAGAAGGAGCCATCTCACCATTCTTCCCTTCACATCGGCCTTGTTCATTAGGAAGGATAGGGCCTCATGATCCACATATAATTTGAAATGTGTCGATAACAAGTTGTGTTGAAACTTCTCCAAGGTGAACACCATTGACAAGCAGTCAAGCTCCATTACTATATAGTTTCACTCTCAGTCAGTGACGTTTCGACTTGCATAATAGATGGGTTGATCTTATCAAAAGCACAGATCTAGAGCATGATAGGAGCTATGGTGGATGGAAGATGAATGCTAGATTCATATTGACATAGACAATGAGTAGACAACTATTACACAAGTGAATTAAGTTCCAAGATGGAAGCTTGGACTCATAAACACAATCTTGTGTAATGGACTAACAATGACAATGACACTAACTGAAAGAGGAAAGCATCATGATCTTGCATTACTCATGTGAAAGTTCAATGCTTTATAGTAGTTGGGTTGCTCCACTCTCCTCACTGTGCATATGGGATTCAAGACATCTCTTCCTGGAGCATAGATCATTTGTCATTTCTCAACACCCCCCCTCAAATGATGAGTTCATACACTTGCTAGCTTTTTCCCTCCTACATGATGACATGGCTCGAGAGACTATCTCATAGACAGCCTAGTCAAGTTAAAGCTTGAAACTTTACATCTTTGGCAAGGGTTTTTACAAAGAAAATTAAGGGAAAAATAGAGATCATATAAAAGATACAATGAAATTATTTTAGAACAATCTATCAGAGTTGTTGATGGTAGCTTCTTCTTCTTCATTCATGAACTAGTTTTGGTGGTGATCATTCTGCATCTACTATGCTCTTTTTTGTGGAAACATTCACTGGCTATATGGGTTGTCTTGCCACAGTAATGAAATATAATCCAATCCTTATTGTTGTTGGTGTTCAGTCCTCAGTGGATTGAGAGGAGTAAGAAAATGAAAGGTTTTATGACCTTGAGGGAACTTGGCTATGGCTACCCTTTTAGGGTCTCAAGACAGGGGCCTGGTTTATTTTACTTAATTTAGCTCATAGAGATGGCCATTTGGGAAACCCTCTAAGTTGGAGAGAGCTTAGGTACGGTGCTTTGAAATCCCTATGGTTGCAGGACAGATCGTGCAGCAGTGTAGAGAGCAAATCCTCATATAGACAGTAAATGGCACAATTCTGAACAGTGAGTTTGAATTCTAACAATGTTGAGCTTTGTAGTGGCAAATTTCAAGCTCTTATGTGGTATACAATAGTGATCTAAGTCAAAGAATAAATCCTTATAAGGAAGCAAGTTGAGATATGCTCTGGTTTGAGAGATTCAAAAGATCAAAGTCAGGTAGGTCTTGTTTTGGCTATGGCAGACACAAGATCAAGTGGAGATAGAATTGAGAAATTGAACCATGAGCTGGACTTGAGCTGACCTGAGGTTAAGAGGGACTAAGAGAGAAGAGAAGGGAGTTATGCTATGCTCAACTAAGCTCTGATACCATGTCAAAAGCATAGGTCTAGAGCATGGCAGGAGCTATGGTGGATGGAAGACATAGACAATAGGTAGACAATTGTTACACAAGTGAATTAGGTTCTAAGGAGCTTAGACTCATAAACACAAGCTTGTGTAATGGGATGACAATGACAATGAAACTAACTGAAAGAGAAAAACATAACAATCTTGCATTACTCATGTGAAAGTACAATGCTTTATAGTAGTTGGGTTTTTCTACTCTCCTCACTGTGCATATGGGATTCATGACATCTCTTCTTAGAGCATAGATCATCTGTCATTTCTCAACAGATCTAACTTTGAGGGGCTCTTTTGGCATAAGATTGCACCTAGGCCCTCAAGCAATGCATCAGTGTGCACATGGAACTCCTTTGTCCAATCAAGAGGCTGCAAAATGGGTGCTTCAGTTAGACACTACTTTAGGGTATTGAATGCCTCGTCATAATCAATGGTCCATGTGAACTTTGCATCTTTTCTAAGGATTTTATGCAAGGGGGTTACCTTTGTTGCAAAGTATGTAATAAACCTTTTGTAAAAGCCCACATGGCCAAGGAAGCCACTCAATTGTTTGAGGTTGGTTGCGCTGTTAACATTGCAATATTCTCAATCTTTGCAGGATTTGTTGCTCTCCCTTGTGCAAAGACAATATGGCCTAAAATAACTCCTGACGAGATGCCAAAGATGCATTTGTTTGTCAGGGTTGAGAGAGATCCCATACTCTTGACATCTATCAAAACACTACTCTAGGTGTCCCCAATTCTTATGATTAGGCTATAGACACAGAAGTCATCTAGGTACACCTCAATGAAGTCATGTAGATGGTTTTGGAATGTAACCATCATTACTCATTGAAATTTAACAAGAGCATTATAGAGCCCAAAAGGCATCATTATGTAAGCATAGGTTTCCCATTCTATTGTGAATGTTTTTTTGGGTTGATGTTCTTCTACAATATGGACTTGATTATAATCCATCCAAGAAGGAATAAAGCTCATGGCCTGCCACCATGTCCAACATAGTTGGTCTGTGAAAGGAATAGGAAAATGATCCTTTTTTGTCTTGGAATTCAACTTTCTAAATTCCACACACATTTTTAGCTTTCCATTCTTTTTGGGTACTATCATGACGATAGCTAAAACCTATTCACTATTAGCCATTGGATAGATAAACTCATCTTGAAGGAGCTTCAATAATTTGGACTTCACTGGTGTAGAGTGATTTGGATTCATGCACCTTTATATTTGCCTGACAGGCTTGGCATTAGGCTCTAGGTCAATGTGATGTTGGCACACCGTGGGATCAATACCCTTCAGATCTTTATATGGCTGTCCAAAGACATCCAATTTCTCTTTCAATAGGTCATGCAATTCCGATAGATTTTCTTTTGGAAGATTGATGCCCACTTTCAGGTGACGTTCAATACCTTTAACATCCACGAAAGTTAATTGCTTTTCTCCTTCCACTTTGCATATGAATGTCCCACTGACAACTTCTAGGTATAGATCCGACTCCTTCACTCCTCTTCTGATGATTCACTAGAACAAACTTCCTCTTTCAATGGAAGCTTAGCTTCCTCCTTGGTAAGCTGCAAGGGTATCATTATGGTTTTGGGTTTGTTTTGGGGATGATTTACTTCTTGGATTAAGGACTCGTCTTCTAAGGATGCATCCAAAAACGTCACATAATAGGAACCTTCTGAGTTCTGTTCAAACTGCCAAACTGGTGGTTGTTGGCAAGGTGCTTCATCATCTTCCTAGCTTGAGAAGGGTAACCTTGGCCAACAAGAACCACTATTGAAGGAAGGCCTATTCTTCTTAATCAATTTCTTATGGATATTTTTCACATGATGTGACTCATTAGTTAGTCCAAAGAGTAGCAGAGTCACTCCGTTGAACAACAAGGGATCTTGTGCCTTTGTGGCTCCTAGAATTTCTTCCTCATCTATGCTTTCTACGAGTAGGATAGATTCTTCTAGCCCACTTTCATAGCCTTCTTCTACATTGTCATTTTTTTCCTCTTCAGACTTGGTTTCTACCTCTATGGGGGCTCTATAAGAGAAGAACAAGCTCTCTATCATGTCCTCTGCTTCTGCTTCTCCATCTTTCTCTGCTTCTATCTCTATCTATGTCTCTGTTTCTACTACAACCATGTAACAGGGAGAATAGTATTTCCATGCTTCTATCTCACTATCAAAAGTGACTTCAAAAGTCAATTCGAGTTCAGCAAGAGGTATTCACCCATTGACAAAGACTTTGCTTATTTTGGGAGTTGGCTTATAGTGCCCATTGTCAAGGATTGTGCCTCTGTTGTCTTAGGGAAGATCTATTTGATGGCTTCTTTGTCTCCTAATGTGCCATCTATTACTTCATTGGAGGAGTCCGTTATGACTTTGATGGAAGTGGATCCATTGCCTTTTTGCAATCCATACAACTTTAAGAACACTTTGTTGGGTCCTCTACCTAGGATTGTGGTTCCTTTGAACCAATTTGTGTGTCCTTGCTTCAAAAAGCCATGGTTTTCCTAGTAGGAGAGGGTATGAGGTCCATAGGAATTTGGTTTGACCACCAGATATGTCAACCAATAATCCCTTCCTACAAGGGTTGTCTTCACGTATGGGATAATGCCCAAAGGCTTGATTCTACTTTGGTCTACCAGTCTAATAAGCCACTGCATAGGTTGCATTCCTTACAAGCCTAAATCTTTCATTGTCACATCCGTCATTATGTTCACTGATGAGCCTCCATCGATCAATGCATCTAGTATAAACAATCCTTCAATCCACATGCCTATCTCGGGGGTTCCAGGATCCAAGAAGGCATTAGCCACATCCACTTCTTTCACAGGCTCTAGGGCTTTATTGAGCTTGGTTGCTATTGATGAAGCAATCCTTAGACCTCTTCTTCTTGTCAATATTCTTTTGGATTTCTTTTGATAGCTAGGAGACAATATTAGCAATTTTCAAAATGTTAGGTTAGGTTTAAAGGTGTCTAGTTCTTTGACCAAGTCATATTCTTTGATAGGATCCAAGGCTTCTCCAATTGGCTAGGGAATGGGGCAGCACCTACTTTTATCTTCCCTCTTTCTTCCAGGAGCGGAAACATCTATTCAGAAGGTACTTCGACATCCTCTATCTTCTGAACCTCTACTCCTGTCTCTGTAGCTCTCTATGCTATTAGAGGGCATTGTATTAAACCATTATGTTTTGTACTGTTTTTCTTCTCCTTGGGAAGGTTAAAAGTCACTATCTTAGTAGAGGGAATGTTCTCCTTGGGAATTGCAAGTTCTTCTTTCTTTGTACATTTTATTGCAGAAACTTCCAATTCCACCAAATTGGAAGCAAATTCTTGGGTCTTCTTTTGAGTCTCAAGAGTAGCTTTCAAAGGAGTGGGACTTGGACACGTCTTTTACAATATGGCCTTCTCCTTTGCATCAACTACATAAGGGCTTGTAGTCCATGGACCTTCTAGGGTTTGAATAGTTTGGTGAGATATATCTCTTTTCTCCACATCTATAGCACTCCACTTGTAATCACTGGCCACTACCAAACTATTGTCCTTTTTAACTTTGAGACAGAAACCTACTTGGGCCAAAATTAGGACCAAATTCCTTAGGATTTGTTCCAATGTCTTGCCTTGTCATTTTAGAATACAACAAGTTAAATCTTGCTTCTTCATTTTTCTTCCTTCTTTCGTGCATCTCCTTCAAAGAGAAAATATCCTCTATATGGTTCTTCCTTAAAGAGTATGACCAGAAAGCTCTAGGAATGGTTGGTTTTTAGTTAAATTCAGTGGCTAAATGCCCTGCTTGATGTCACTTTCCACACTATGTATTAGAATGCATCACATCTCTCCCACCTCTGCAGGAGTGGATATATTGGTGGTATTTATTTTCAATATCTGTAGTTGTTCTGTGATTACATCCATCAACTCCTTCTTGATGCTTGTGACTAATTTGGATAGATAGTCATTCAAATCTTCACCTCCTAGAGTATATGCAGTAGGGTTTTGGGAAGCTTTTGTGATCACCATATAGACTGATTGAGTTGATCCACAGGGTCCTCTGTTTTGGTTCTGATTCAAAGCTCCTATTGAGACTGGGGGTTGTTGGTTCCAATTGGTAGGATTCCAAAGTTGTTGTTGAGTTTTCATAGGGGGAACTATTTGAGGCCATTGTTGTTGTGGTTGAACCATCATTTGATGTATTGCCATCTGTGGGCCACTATGGATTCGGTGCACTATACTGTGCCACTGTTTGCATCTGAGGATAGGGGTAGGAAAGTGTCCTTGGGACTACATTTGGTGGGTATACCGTTCCTGGCATGGGAGGAGGTAGGACTCCTCTTCGTGAGGTCATTGATAGCCTTGCTTCAACTTCATCATACAGTCTTGCACCTTCCACTGCAACTTGCGGGTTGACTGGTCTTCTTAGCTCCAAAAACTTACGAACTTATAGTTGTAGGCCTCTAAGGAAAACTCCATTCTGGATGCCTTCATCCAAATGATGGTTGGTCCATCTCTTTAGTATGGATTCCATTCGCGAGACATAGGCTTCCACCCGTTCACCAAAGAACTGACTTAGATTCATGAACTCCTTTTGCATTTACTCTTCCAAACCTTCATCCTTGAATTTAGTGAGAAAGGCCATCCCATGTGCCAAAATTTTCTACTACTTGTCTCTCATACCATTGAAATGCCGCACCTTTGAAAGTGGCAGAGCATATTGCCAACCAATGCTCAGGGGTTTTGGCATTGTTAGCCACACACACTACCATGAACTCTACTATATCAAGATTAGGGTCTTCATTGTACTCTCCCTTAAAGATGGGCAATGGGACTACATTTGCTAGCATGTCATCAATATTTTCATGACAAATCTGACTAGGAAGGGAACCTTGAGTCGCCATGGGGAGTTCTATAAAGAGTGTTGCTAGGGCATCAAAGGAGGATTTTACTACTGCTAGCTCATTCTTGATTTTGATTTTGGCCTTCTCTCTTCTCACGTACCTTTGGACTCATTCTAGTGCTTGCCTCTTGTTTGTGCCATTCATCAGGGAGTTAGCTCCACCCAATTTGTCCATGCTCAATAGAACAAAATCAAAGGGGGCTTCAGACTCTAGAGGACTCTTTGGACAACATCTCTTCTACTTCCTTCTTTTCCATGTCTCTGAATTTAGCTTTTAGTCTGCTATAGAGGAGAAGATATTCCGTTCTAAAAGTGTCAAAACTCATTCTTCTAAGGATCGTTGTGGTGCCATCATCATAGTAATGCTAGCTTCTAATGGTTTCAATAGTGTGTGTTCTGAAAAATACTCTATCTCTACTAGCTTCCAGTGGATTGCTAATTGGACAAATAGGAGATTGTTAGTGCACCATGTGTCCCATGTGTCCTACTGTTGACAATCCATGAACAAATTCCAACTCTTTTCTTTCTTGTTTTTGTGAACTTCTATTGGCCACGACTCCTGAAGCTTCTTCACAATTTCCCACTTGATGATGTCTGGAAACTTCTCAATGAATTCCAAATTCCCCATCAATGATCATTCTCTATATTTCTACACTTCAGTTTGCTCCCAAACAATTTGCCACCAAGATACACGTCTCTGTTACTTCAATAGGGAGAGAAAATAGTCCACCATACATAGAGCCTACATCATGATGGTAATATGTTTCTGTGGGAAGAACTTCTTATAAAAATTGGATTTGGAAAACATGATAAACTCCAATTCTTCAGTGATAGAAGGAACTTTGTAAGTATCCATTGAATTCTTCTCCCCTTAGCAATGCCATTTCCTTCATTTTCAGTCCTTTTTTATGCTTGTTGATGGTAGTATTCCCCGGCTGCGCATCAAAGGCATGGAGCCCCAAGAGGAACAATAGGAAAATGGAAAATCTACTGCAATAAAATCTATGTTGTATCATTAACAAACATATTTTTCATATTTGATATGTCCACAACAAGGAAAAGAACACCAAGAACAAGAAATCTTCATGCAGCTTCATAAAAACAATTCTCCCATAGTTTTAACTTGAACCAAATTGATTATGCCCCTCCCCAGAATTCATCAAGAAACCACAAAGATATAAGAGATTACACCACTTTTAATGGAAATCATCACATAATATTCTTCTTCAAAAGTTTCATAGCTTTCTCTCACAACCTCTCACTCATAGATACATTGTTTGGCATAAATTTGGCTATTTCTCACACAACACTCTCTCTCATATATATTCTCTCTCAAATGTACAATGAGATAATCAATAATAATCATCCATAACCCCTATTAGGTCATGGATACCCCTCCCAATAGGTATGTTTGATATGAAAGGTCACCAGGACCACTACAGTGTCCCTTGAGAGCTCACTATTGTCATTGTCACTTCAGTCTTTACTTCAAGTCTTCAGCAGCTACTTCTTCAACTTCTTGAAGCTAATTTTAAATTATATTCATATCTTCCCAATATTGAAAAATTTTCCCAAGCTACACATTCATCCATCATCACATTTATAAAGGCATATAGAACAAAACAAAACAAAGACATAGGCTCTACAGACGGTCAATAGAGGGTTAACAAAAAGCATCGAAAAGCTTTTAGCTCACTTAATTCATTCCAAACCATCAAGAATAAATCAACAAGATTCCAACCACTCTCAAACTCCATCAATCATTATTTTAACCCCTCATACAGAAGGAAAACAGAGCAAAACAGAAGGTCAACAACCTCAAACAAGCACAATCAGACACTAACATGACATCAATAGAACATGTCAGAACATCACATCTCCACTATAAAACATCATGGGCTTTCAAAACATAATCAAACTCATCCAAAACACTTCCAAAAAAACTAATCTCATTCAAAATCCATCAAAAATCAACCATTTAGTCCACAAAAACAACAAAAATCAACCAAAACTCAAATCATTTCAACCCTTAATAGCTAGGAGTTAGGTCTCAGAAGAAAGAAACTCTAGCTCTACCAAGCATTCTATCCATGTCTCCTTTCCATCCTATCTTTCTTGTATTTCCACTTTCATGCTTGGAACGAAAAACTACACCAACAAGATCACTTCTGTCCCGTAGGTAAGCTTGAATTGTGTTTTTTGCCCTATGACCATCTTGTAGGCTTCTCTATAGGCCCATAGTGCTGCCATGAGTTTATTGTCTCAGTCGCTACATGAGGCAAAGACTACCTTAGTTAGTACATCCACTAGGATTTTGTTCATGGATTCCTCCTGACTGTTAGCACAAGGGTAGTATGGTGATGATTTTCTATGAATGATCAAGAATGTAGACAGTAAATGAGCAATCACTACATTTATGAAGTGCATGCCTTAATCACTAATTAGCTTAATTGGGAAGCTAAATCGCAAGATTACCTACTCCCAAAGGAACTTAGCCATGGTCCTAGTGTCATTCTTCCTCGTGGCCCAAGCTTTAGTTCATTTTGTGAGATAATATGTCGTTATAATGATGTACTTTTCTTGTGAGTACTACGCTGTAAGGCTGATTGGCCCAATAAAGTTGATCTCCCACTTTTCAAAGGATTGTCGCGCTATTACTGGGATCAGCTCCATCTTGTCCTTACGGATGGGTACCTTGGTCCTTTGACATTTGTCATAGTGCTTCACGAACTTAGCACCATTGTGGAATAGGGTGGGCCACCATAGTTGAGATTGCAACACTTTGCATGCTCTAGTGTCTCCGCTAAAGTGTCGTCCAGTAATTACACCATGTGCTTCAGTAAGCACCTCATGCATTTTGTGCTCACACACATCTTTACAATAGCATGTCCTATCATAGTCTATAGAGCCGCCGACCGACAATTAACTGATAGGGCTGAATCTTAAGGATAAGGTGCTTTAGCCTAGCCTTCTCTATAGGTCTCTTGAGAAATCCATGCTCTAAGACTTAGACTATGTCATGAGCCCAATACAACATTAGATCGGCCCTAAAAAGGTCTCTCTCATTGGATATGCTAAATAGGTGTGCATTGGGCAAGTTGTCTACAATGCCTTGTCCAAAGGCTTCTCCTTTGGGTATGCAACGGGACATATGGTCCACCATGTAATGTTTCTTACCCTTGCACACTACCATAGAGATGTCAAATTCTAGAAGCAAGAGTAACCACCTAGCTATGCACCCTATAGCACAAGGTACGTTTATTCACTACATAAAGCAAGGCTTGATGGCCAACGAACAAGACAAAGGGATAGCCAAAAGGTAATGATGAAACTTCTTTACAAC
Organism: Lygodium microphyllum; assembly: GCF_053477565.2. Classification (NCBI taxonomy): domain Eukaryota; kingdom Viridiplantae; phylum Streptophyta; class Polypodiopsida; order Schizaeales; family Lygodiaceae; genus Lygodium; species Lygodium microphyllum. Next base: position 100,425,675 of record NC_141161.1, read on the forward strand.
GAATACCATGGCTAGGCCTTCCTCTCTATTGTCGATTAATTCATCTCCATATCCATGAGTTGTCTAGGAAAAGCTCATAGGATAATCAAGATTATGTTTACTAGGTTGGCACAAAACAACTCCCGCAATGAACTTTGAGGCATCAATATGCACATGGAATGCTATGTTCCAATCTGGGGCTCGTAGAATTGGTGTAGTCATGAGAGTCTTTTTTAGTTTCTTGTAGGCATATTGGCATTCCTTGGTCCACTTGAATATGATTAGCAATTTATAAAGAGGCCTAGCGATCAATGCATAGCTCAAAATAAATCACCAATAGTACTTTATGTGTCCTAGGAAGCACTGAACTCCCTCATAGTTCGTGGGTGGTGGTAAATTGACAATGACTCTGACTTTGGAGAAGTCGATGGCAATGCCATTCTTGGACACCACATGCTCTAGGATAGATCCATTTTTCACCCAAAACTAGCACTTCAAGGGGTTCAAGGAGAGGTTATACAGCCTACACTGCTCAGAATACACGAAGTTTATCTAAATGTTCCCTCCAACTAGGAGTGAATGAATAGATCATCAACAAACACCTCCAAGTCTTGCCTAAGAATGTCCTTGAAGATGGTACACATGAGGCATTGAAAGATGGTTGTTGCATTCATCAGCCTGAATGGCATGACTATATAGGCAAACACGTCCCATTCTATTGTAAGCGTTGTTTTATGCCTATCGTCAGGGTGTACCTACACCTAGTTATAACTTGAGAATCCGTCCAAAAAACTATGGGCATCTCTTCCTACCACTCTCTCAAGCATGTGCTCAGTATAGGATAGTGGATAGTTATCTCCCTTTTTCATAGCATTGACTTTTTTATAGTTTTCACACACTCAAATCTCTATGTTCTTCTTCAAGACAATTACTATGGGTGATACCCAATCCATGTGCTCAATTTTGTAGATGAAATAAGCCTTCAACAGCTTATCTATCTCTTCCTTGATGGCATGTGTGTACTTTGGATTCATTGGGTATGGCCACTGCTTCATGGTTGTCACATCAAGAGTCATTGAGATGTTATGGGTTACGACCCTTGGATTGACTCCTTTGAGTTCATCTAAGAACCAAACGAATATACCTATGAACTCTTGCAGGAGAGCAACAAGATCAGCCTCCTCTTCCTCAATCAAGTTGTCAACTATGAACATAGGTTGAGGATTTTCTCCTTCCCCTGCCAAGTTGGCTTCCTTGACCTTAATAAGCCCTTTGATAGGTTCATTTTTCTTGTCCTTGCCTCTTAGCTCCTAACAAGATTTCTACTCTATTGCCCTTTTTAAACTTCATGAAGCGCTTTAGGTAGGACATCGGACTTCCATTGTTCTTCGGCTTCCAATCCCCTTGGATGCTTCCTCTTGTCCTCCTTCAACCACTTGCAGCTTAGGTGGACTAGGAGGTCCCCTTTGGTGCATTTGGCCTTAGGTAGTCAATGCATTTTTGGGTCATTCTCAGACCTCACTTCTAACTTGGAGTCAAACTCACAACCTTTGCAAGAAGGAGTTTCCCCTGGTGGTTGCAACTTTGAGGCTGATTCTATTCTACAAAGTGGTTTGGCACTTCGTTGAACTAATCCAACTTTCTCATAGTCTATCACCCCTAGGTGGTCCACCAACCAAGTATGATCACATTCTATTCTGAAGACTCCTCTTTTGATCCTAAAAACATTGGATTTCCGTGGCTTGGAGTATACTTGCATGGAGTCCCAAGAGGAATACCAACAAAAAAGGTTTTCTACTACAAGAAAATCTATCTTGTAACATCAACAAGCTTTTGTTTCATTCTTTAGAGAATCACAACAAGGAAAAGAACACCACTAACAAGAAATCTTCATGCAGCATCATAGAAACAATCTCCCATGGTTTTATCTTCAAAAAAATTCATCGTTCTCTTTGAATTCTTCATAGAATTCATCAACCAACAAAGAGAACACAAAAGAAACACCATTTTGAATGGAAAAATATCACATAGTATTCATCTTCATTATCTTCATAGTTTTCTCTTACACTCTTTCATAGAAAGATACATTATTTTGCATTGAATTGGCTATCTCTAACTCTCTCTCAATAAATAGTGCATCATCTCCTCACTACAATACTCAATAATCACTCATAATACTCATTCCTTGGTTGTGGATGCCCCTTCCAAAAGGTGTGTCTAATATGAAAGGTCACCAGAGCCACTACAGTGACTCTTCATAGCTCACTATTGTCACTTCACTCCTGTCTTCTTTTGAGTCTTCAGCAGCTACTTCTTTCATTTCCTTGAGCTATTTTAAACTTACATTCACCTCTTTCCAAGGCTAGAGAACTTTTCCAAAATCATGCATACATTCTATAGAACACTTAAGAGGCATACAAAATAGAACATAATAGAAATAGAATAGGATCAGAGGCTCTACACAAGCTCAATAGAGGCTTACAAAAGCTCAACAAAAAACATCAAAACCTCATAACTCATACTAAAACCATTCCAGACTATCAAAAACCATTCGATGATCTTTCAAAAGACCTCAACCTTCATCAATCATCAATCCATGCTTCATACAAAAGAAAATCAGAACAAAACAAAAGCTAAACAGAAGATATGAGAACCAATCAGAACCTCATATCTCTACTAAGAATCATCATGAGCTTCCAAAACATAATCAATATCATCCAAAACTCTCAAACACTTTCAAAACAACTAATTATCACTCAAAATCTATCAAAAATCAACCATTCATGCCTCAAAAACAACAAAAATCAACCAAAATATCTAGTCATTTCAGCATTCAACATATCCCCACACTTAATAAGGAAGCATCCTCGCAACCTAAGAAAGAGGTAATACAAGTTCAAGAAAGATCTCAACCTAATCTTCTTTAGTATCTTCAAGAAGCCACCCAAACCACAATCCCAACTTATCACCTATATCTAAGAAAGAATACAACTAAAGGTGTTGAGAGTGGAAAAAGACTAAATTTTTTACTGATTTTTGTTGTTTTTGAGGTCTGAATGATTGATTTTTAATGGATTTAGAGTAATGTATGGTTGTTAAAGGAAGTGTTTAAGAGTGTCCTGGATGATATTGATTATGTTTTGGAAGATCATGATGATTTTTAGTAGAGATATGAAGCTCTGTGATGTTCTGATAGGTTCCGTTAAGGTTCTGATTGGTTTTGTATACCTTCTGTATAGCTTCTGTTTCGTTTTGATTTTCTTCTATATGAAGCATGGATTGATGATTGATGAAGATTGAGATCTTTTGAAAGTTTATTGAATAGTTTTTGATAGTTTGGAATGGTTTTAGTATGAGTTATGAGGTTTTGATGACCTTCTATAACCCTCTGTAAACATTCTATAGAGCCTCTATCTCTGCTCTGTAAATGCTCTGTCTCTACTTTGTAAATGCTCTTTCTTTGCTCTATAACTGCTCTGTAGTTGCTCTAGTACTATACTGTACTGTTCTGAAGACCTTCTGTAAGTGTTCTGTAGAATGTATGTGTGACTTTGGAAAAATTTTCCAACTTTTGGAAAGGATGAATCTAAGTTCAAAAGATCTAAAACAAATGGAAGAAGCAGTTGATGAAAACTGAAGAGAAGACTGAGTGACAGTGACAGTAGTGAGCTATGAAGAGATACTATAGTGGCTCTGATGCCTCTTCACATCAAGCATGCCTCTTGGGAGGTGCATCCACGACCTAAGAATGATCATTGAGAGTCATTATGAGAGTATTGTAGTGAGGAGATGATGTACTATTGAGAGAGAGAGAGAGAGAGAGAGAGAGAGAGCCAGAGATAGTCAATTCTATCAAAACAGTGTAACTGTATGTGAGAGATTGAGAGAGAGAACTATGAAGACATTGAAGATGAATAATATGTGATTGATTTCCATTCAAAGATGGTGTATTATTTTGCATTCTTTGTTCTATTGAAGTATTCTATGAAGATGTTGAAGGTTATGGTTGATTCTATCAAATCCGTGGGAGATATCTACTATAATGTTGCGTGAAGAATTATTGTTTTCTTTGTTTTGGTCATCAAAAGAATGAAATAAAAGCTTGTTGATGTTACAAGATAGATTTTCTTGCAGTAGAATCCCCTTTTCCTTGGTGTTCCTCTTGGGTCTCCATGTTTTTGGTGCGCAATTGGGGAAAGTTGCCATCAACAAGCATCAAAAGAGGCTGAAAATGAAGGAAATGGCATTGCCAAGAAGAGAAAAATTCAATGAATGCTTCCAAAGTTCCTTCTTCCACTGAAGAGTTGGAGATTCTTATCATCAAATCCACTTTTCACAAGAAGTTCATCCCACAATGGCAGAAACATATCACCACCATGATGCATGCTCTATGTGGTGGTTTGTTTCCTCTTCCTGTTGAAGCAGTAGAAACTTGCATCTTGGTGGCAAACTGTTTGGGAACAAACAGAAGAGCAGAAATAAAGAGAATGGCCATCCATGGAAGATTTGGTATTCATTGAGAAGTTTCCAGACATCATCAAGTGGGAGATCGTGAAGAAGCTTCGGGATTCGTGGTGTGTAGAGGTTCACGAAAACAAGACGGAAAAGAGTTGGAATTTGTTTGTGGATGCTCAACAGTAAGATACGTGGGATGCTTGGTGCACTGATAATCTTCTATTTGTCCAATTAGCAACCCATTGGAAGTTGATAGACAGAGTGTTTTTCACAACATACACTTTTGAAACCCTCAGAAGCTGGTATTATTATAATGGCACAACAACGATCCTAAGAAGAATGAGTTTTGATACTTTCAGAACGGAATATCTCCCCCTCTGTAGTGGTTTGAAAGCTGAATTCAGAGATGTTGAAAAGAAGGAAGTAGAAGATATGTTGGCCAGAGAATCCATTAGAGACTGAAGCCCCTCTTTGATACCATCCTGTTGAGTATAGACCAACTAGTTGGAGCCAATCCCTTGATGAATGATGCAATCAAGAGGCAATTATTAGAACGAGTCCAAAGGTACGTGAGAAGAGAGAAGGCAAAAATCAAGGCTGAGAACAAGCTCACAGTAGAAGCCTCCTTTGACGCCCTAAAAGCACTATTTACAGAAGTACCCATGGCAACTCAAGGTCCTCTTCCTAGTCAGATTCATCATGGAAATATTGATCACAGGCCAGCAAATGTAGTCCCATTGCCAGTTTTTAAGGGAGAGTACAATCAAGACCATGATCTTCATTTAGCAGAATTTATGGTAGCATGTGTGGCTAACAATGCCAGAACCCCTGAGCATTGGTTAGCGATATTCCATGCCACTTTCAAGGGCACAGCATTTCAGTGGTATGAGAGACAAGAAGCAGGAACTTTTGGCACATGGAACGACCTGAAGTTGGCCTTCCTCACTAAATTCAAGCGTGAAGGTTTCGAAGAGCGGATGCGAGAGGAGTTCATGAACCTAAGTCAGTCCTCTGGAGAAAGAGTAGAAGCTTATGTCTCGCAAATGAAATCCATCCTGAAGAGATGGACTAACCATCATTTGGACGAAGCTATCCAGAAAGGAGTATTCCTTAGAGGCCTACAACCAGCAGTTCACAAGTTCGTGGAATTGAGAAGACCAGTCAATTTGCAAGCTGTAGTGGAAGATGCAAGATTGTATAACGAAGTTGAAGCAAGGCTGTCAATGACTCCAGGAAGAGGAGTCTTACCTTCTCCCATGCCAGGAATGGTATACCCACCAAATGCAGTCCTAGGGACAGTTCCCTACCCCTATCAGATGCAAACAATGCCGCAGTATAATGTACCTAATCCACTGTGGTCACCACACACGATAGTGCCTCAAATGATGGTTCAAACATAGCAACAGTAGCCTCAAACAGTTCCTCCAATGGCGACTCAACAACAGTGGAACCCTACCAGCTGGAATCAACAACCCCAAGTCTTAGCAGGAGCTTTGAATTAGAGCCAGAATAGAGGACCCTCTGGATTGACCCAACCAGTGTATGCAGTAATTATAGAAGCTTCCCAAAACCCTACCATAAGTACTTCAAGAGGTGAAAATCTGAAGGACTACTTATCCAACTCAGCAAGTATCAAGAAAGAGCTTCAAGATGTGATTACAGAGCAGCTACAGACATTGAAGGTGAATACTACCAATATATCCACTCCTGCGGGAGCTGGAAGAGATGTGATGCGCTCTAATACATGGTGCGAAAAGTGTCATCAAGCAGGACATTTAGCCACTGAATGTACCGGAAAACCAACCATTCCGGGAGCCTTCTATTCCTACTGTTTGCGGAAGAACCATACAGAGGATATTTGCTCTCTGAAAGAGATGCATGAATGAAGACAGAAGGATGAAAATGCAAAATTCAACTTGCTAGAATCCAAAATGACAACACAAGATATTGGACCAAAGCCTAGGGAATTTGGTCCTAATTTCGGTCCAAGGAGGTTTCCCTCTCAAAGTTACAGAGGATGACAGTCTGGCGGTGGTCAGAGATCAGAGGTGGAATGTTACAAGTGTGGAGAAAAGGGTTATATCTCCCCAAATTGTCCAAACCCTAGATGATCTGTGGATTACAAGCCCTTATGTGATCGATGCAAAGGTGAAGGCCACACTGCAAAGGACTATCCAAGCCCAGCCCTTGTAAAGGCCAATGGCATTGATAGCCAACAGAAGGTACAAGAGCCTACCTCCAATTTGGTAGAGTTGGAAGTTGCCGCTGTCACGCACACAAAGAAGAAGGAACCAGTTGTTCAGAATGAAAATAACTCTCTTGCCAAGACTGTGAAGTTCAACCTGCCAACAGAGGGACAGAGCAGTTCAAAACAGAACAGTGCAGTACAGAGCACTGCATTGCCACAGAGAGCTACAGAGATAGTCCCAGAAACAAGACCAGAGGTCTAGGAGATAGATGATACAGAAGCACCTCCAGCAACAGAGGAAGTGCTGATGCTACCATTGTTAGAAGAAAAAGGAAAGATGAAAATGGGTGTAGCCCCATTCCCCAGCAGGCTGGAGAAGCCTGTGGATCCTATCAAAGAATATGACTTGGTCAAAGACCTAGACACCTTTAAACCAAACCTAACATTCCGACAGTTGCTGATGCTGTCTCCCAGCTGCCAAAAGAAATTCAAAAGCATCTTGACAAGAAGACGTGGACTAAGGATCGCTCCTTCAACAATGACCAAGATTAATAAAGCCCTGGAGCCTGTAAAGGAAGTAGATGTGGCTAATGCCTTCCTAGATCCTGGAACCCCAGAGATTAGTGTATGGATAGAAGGATGCTTTATTTCAGATGCATTGATTGATGGAGGCTCATTAGTAAACATAATGACGGATGTAATAATGAAGGACTTAGGGTTGCAAGGAATTCAACCTACACAATGGCTTATCAAATTGGCGAACCAAACCAGAATTAAACCCTTGGGCATCCTCCCATACGTAAAAACAACCCTTGCAGGAAGATACTATTGGCTGACATATCTGATGGTCAAACCAAATTCTTATGGGACCTCATACCCTCTGCTGTTGGGAAGATGGTGGCTTTTTGAAGCAAGAGCCAGGACAGACTGGTTCAAAGGAACCCTGACCCTAGGCAGAGAACCCAACAAAGTGGTGTTAAAGTTGTATGGATCACAAAAAGGCAATGGATCCACATCCATTGAATTCATAACTGACTCCTCCAATGAGGTAACAGATGGTACATCAGGAGATGAAGAGGCTGTCAAACAGATCTTTCCTAAGAAAACAGAGGCACAGTCCCTAATAGTGGGCACTGTAAGCCAACTGCCAAGGGAAGTAAAATCCTTGTCAATGGGAGAATACCTCCTGCCTCAACTAGAATCAACTTCTGAAATCACCTCTGACAGTGAAATAGAAGCATGGATGTACTGTTCTCCTTGTTACATAACAGTCGCAGAGACAGAGTAGAGGTAGAACAGATACAGAGTAGTAACGGATACAGAAGCAAAGTAGAGGCAGAACAGAGATAGTCACAGAGACAGTAACAGATACAGAGCCAAAGACAGAGGTAGAAGCAAAGTCAGAAGCTGTGACAAAAACAGAAGCAGACGCAGAGGCAGAAGATCTGTTCTTCTCTTACAGAGCCTCTACAGAAGCACTAACAGAGCCTCCAGAGAAAGAGGATGAAAATGATGAGGAAGAAAATGAAGCAGGTTATGGAAGTACAAATGAAGAATTTCTCTGATAGTAGATAATCTTGTTGATGTCCCTACAGAGACCTCAGAGGCTGAAGATCTCAGGGTGTTGTATGGAATGACCATGGTTCCATTTGGATCAACCAATGGACCACAAAGTATGCACAATCTATATAAGAAATGTATTAAAGGCATAAAAATTAAATTCACCAGCGAGCGGCTCATGTCACCCTAACCGTTCAGTCCAAAGAAAAGATGATGATGATACCCCCTACCAACAGAAGACAGAGCTATCAAAGCCTCGGCCTCTAGAAGGTCCGTGCTATGTGACATTCCTGGACACATCCTCTGAAGATGAATACCTAAGTCCAGAAGAAATCACCACTCACATAGAAGCAAGCAAAGTTCTGATACCCTTCCAGCAACCTCAATAGAAAAATGAGTTATCTGTTCAAAAGGAGGACACTGGCTCTAGTGGAACATCAGATGAGGATACTACTCTCTTGAAAGAGTCAGACCTCTATCCAGAAGCCATCCATGGGACATTCATCCACGAAGTGGAAGGTGAAAGACAAGTAACGTTCTTGGATACTGAGAGTACTGAACGTCACCTAAAAATGGGTCTCAATCTTCCAGAAGAAGAACTAGTAGTCCTGCAAGACCTACTTAAAGAGAACTTAGACGTGTTTGCTTGATCATATAAAGACCTAAAGGGGATTGATCCCACAGTATGCCAACATCACATTGACCTAGAGCCTGATGCCAAACCTGTAAGGCAAAGACAAAGACATATGAATCCTAATTACTCTTCTCTGGTGAAGGTTGAATTATTGAAACTTCTTGAAGCAGAGTTCATTTATACCGTGGCTAACAGTAAATGGATTTCGCCCATTGTGGTAGTACCCAAGAAGAACGGGAAACTTCAAATATGTGTCGACTTCTGGAAGCTGAATTTGAAGACGAAGAAGGATCATTTTCCTATCCCTTTTACCAACCAATTGTTGGACACAATGGCAGGCCATGAGCTCTATTCCCTCTTGGATGGATTCAACAGATTTAACCAAGTCCAAATCGCAGAAGAGGACCAATCCAAAACAACCTTTACCACAGAATGGGGGACCTATGCCTATAGAGTGATGCCATTTGGGCTATGTAATGCTCCTGCCACCTTCCAACGAGTAATGATGGCTGCCTTCCAGAATCATTTGCATGATTTCATTGAGGTGTATCATGATGACTTCTGTGTCTATAGCTTAATTCGTGAGCACTGGGGACACCTAGAGCAATGTTTTGACAGATGTTGAGAGTATGGGATTTCTCTCAACCCCGACAAATGTGTCTTTGGCGTCTCATCAAGAGTTCTTCTAGGTCATATTGTCTCTGCACAAGAGATTGCAACAAACCCAATAAAGATTGAGAAGATTGCCGCTTTAATAGCACAAACAAACCTGAAGCAATTGAGAGGATTTCTTGGCCATGTGGGCTACTACAGAAGATTTATTGCACATTTTGCAAGCAAGGCAGCCCCTCTGCACAAGCTCCTAAGGAAAGATGTTGATTTCCTTTGGACTGATGACTGTGAAGAAGCCTTTAATACCCTAAAACAGTGCCTGATCCAAGCACCTATTTTACAACCTCCTGACTGGACGAAGGAGTTCCATGTGCACATAGATGCATCCGTTGAAGGGCTAGGTGATGTCCTATGTCAAAAGGGCCCTTCTAAATTAGATCAACTGATATATTATGCAAGCCAAAAGGTCACTGATAGGGACAGAACTACACAGTGACAGAGCTTGAATGCTTAGCAATGGTGTTTGCACTGGAGAAGTTTCGACACTATCTACTGTCAATGCATTTCAAGTTCTACGTGGATCATGAAGCCCTGTCCTTCCTAATGAACAAAGCAGATGTTAAAGGACGATTGATGAGATGGTTGCTTCTATTTCAGGAGTTTGATTTTGAAGTAGTCACTAAGCCTGGTTGTTCCCATGTCCTAGCCGATCATCTATCATGGATCCCTCAAACAGAAGAAGAGGAATAGGATGACCCAAACCTTCCTAATTCTTCTTTGTTTCTAGTTGAGACAATTACTCCTTGGTATGCAGACATAGCCAACCTCTTGACAACTCAACAGTATCCTCCTCGCATCTCAAGCCGTGAGAAGAAAAAGCTTCTGTTAGAATCAGCGCCCTACACCTTGCTAGGTGGTGCACTGTACAAGAGAGGCAAAGATGAAGTGTTGCGAAGATGTGTTGCAGGGGATGAAATCGGCATAGTATTGAAAGCATGCCATGACGAACCATGTGGTGGGCACTTCGTGGGAGAAACGACAGCTAGAAAGGCTTTGTTGGCGGGATACTGGTGGCTAATCCTCCACAAGGATGCATATAATTACTGCAAGAGGTGTGATGCTTGTCAATGAATGGGGAATCAAACAAGTGCCATGCCACTGCAACCCATTCTTCCCCTAAAGCCATTCGAGAAGTGGGGGATTGATTTCGTGGGTCCCATTGATCCACCTACCAAATGGAATCAGAACAGATACATCTTAGTATGTACGGATTATGTCACAAAGTGGTGCGAAGCTAAAGCCCTAAAGCGGGATGATGGTAACAGCATAGCCCTATTCATGTACGAGAATATTATCACCCGTTTTGGCAGTCCCTTCGAGCTGGTAAGTGACAAAGGTACTCATTTCCTTAACAAAATCATGGAGGAGTTATCGTAAGTCCACTCCCTATTACCCCAAAGCCAATGGCCAAGTTGAAGTCATCAATCGCATCCTTTACTCGATTCTGACAAGAACGATTGCCGCACATCGTAGCAACTAGGACGATCGACTTACAGAGGTCCTCTGGGCATACAGAACCTCCCATAAGGCAGCTACAGGACAGACCCCTTTCCAGCTAGTTTATGGGACAGAAACCATCTTCCCTGTTGAACTGGAATTTCCCTCTTTGCGAGTGGCAGTTAAAGAACACTTGGGAGATGATGAGTCACTGCAACGCCATCTCCTGCACTTGGAATGCTTGGATGAGATACGGCGGATGGCCCTACAATGCATGGAAACCACTGAAGTGCAACGAAAAGCCTATCATGACAGTCTCACCAAGCACAAGGAGTTCAAAGAAGGTGATCTTGTCCTAGCCTATGATTCAAGATTTGGCAAGTTTCCTGGCAAGATTCAACAACAGTGGATGGGCCCATACAAGGTACTTGCTGTCAATCCTAACGGCTCTATTCAGGTGTAGACCGTTGATGCCTTTGATGATCCCTTCCTAATCAATGGCTATCGTCTAAAGATGTACTTCCCTCCCTGGGGATCTTGACAATCACAGTCAACCTACCCTCTCCCTTTTGGGTGTCGCACTGTCATTCTTGTCGTGCTTCTGATAGCCCTTATGATTTTCCTCATGAGGCGGTCTTGTTCTGCTAACCCCTCGCAGAAACATCTCAACCCGACCTTGTTCTCTTCTCGTCTGATCCAACAATGGTGGCGAGGTTGGTCCTGACACATGGTATTTCTACCATTTTCTTTCTTACAAAAAAAAGGGAAAAAAATAAAAGAAAAGAAAAAAAGGGAAAAAAAGAAAAAAAATAAACAAACAAAACTGTTATGGGAGAAAATGAAGAAATTCCCTGTCATAACAGGCCTCATTCCAAGAAAAGGTGGAAACACCGTTGGGCGAGAAGCTAACTATGGAAAAGGTAGTAACACCCCGCAGTCAAGATAGCTGACTCATCAGCAGACCCTTTTCAGCAAGAAATTTGAAGCCACCTCCCTTGGAATGCTGTTTCTGCAATATCAGTCCGTCTGCCCTTCTTAACAGATGACTTTTCTTATAAATTATTGAAGTACGAGACTTGTTGGCTGCCTCCCTGGGTATGCCTCCTCCTCAAGATCCTGATGACAACAATAGCCGACATGATCTTCATCACCAACCCCTTGAGTGATGTGAGCTTTCATCCTAACAGGATGGGGATGTGAGTATGGGCTGCCCTCTGTATCTATCAGAGAGTAAGACAGAGGATGGGGTGAGTGACCAATCTTTTCCTTCAAATCAAATGAGAGGTGAGATGTGTGAACAGAGTGTTGTACCCACGAGATGGGCCTCTCAAAGCATAATGTATGATCTATTCATGTGCACTGCACCACAAGGCTCCCTAGCCTTCCTTCTTGCACTGTATGCCGACACAGGGTGGGATGCACAGTTGCACCATCAATTGTGCACAAGGCATACAAGCTCTGCACAAGTGACAGTGAGGATTATATCAATGGGTTTCAGGAATGGGCTGCCCTCTGTATCTTTCAACAGAGCGTGAGACAGAGGGTGGGCTGAGTGTAACTGGAGTTTCTTCAATCAATTATTGAGAGGTGAGGATTGAGGAACATTACAACAATTGGATTTAGGTGCATTTTCGTTTCCCTCTGCACCCACGGAATGGGTCTCTGCCAGCAGCACAGGACACATCACTATGTTCTGTACACTGCACTGCAAGGCTCCCTAGCCTTCCTCCTTGCACCTATAACATAGGGGTTGGACGCACTGATGCACCATCAATTGTACACCCTGGCATACTCTTTCTGCACCAGTCCTTTGTCGATTCCTAAACCGGGTGTGAGCTTTGGGTTTTTATCATTATTTTCTCAAGTGATGTTAGTAATGGGGCGAGTGACTGCTCTTTCATTCCATTTGAGTGATTGTGAGTTGAGTGCAATATCCCTCATCATCGACAAATTTCCTGCGATTCCTTCAACTAGATACCTCCCTGGGTGCTGCCGCTTGGTCCTTGCTACGAAGGACAAAGGATGTGAGCTGTGAAGACACCTTGTTACCTGTTGTAGCCGACAATGACACAAGACGCAACCTCGATAGTCGACATTACTCCTCGACAATATGGGCCAAGTTCTTCAAACCCTATATCTTTTGTTTCTCAGTGACGGTTATGTCTTAAGTGTGGGGACGTTCGTGGTTAGTCTGATTTGTGGTACTAGGTCCTTGATATTCAGTTTACCCTCCCTACTACGGTTCTAAGTGTGGGGATGTGTCCCTGCGCGTCTATGTTGCATACCCCTATGCATATATCCTATTCTGATCATATATCTATGTAATGACTTTATTTGACCATGATGGGGTCCCTTCCCCACTCCTTCGTTCTATTTCACCTTGTCCCCGGGGTTGTTTCTTGACCGTTTGCCTTTATTCTTTGTTTTCATGCTCCTTTATGTCAACGCATCCTACGTTCACTGAGAATCACGTCCAACCTTATAGCCTTGTTTATCCCTTTGAACTGCCCATTTTTTCTTTTTACCAACCCGTGTTCCGACAGATGGTTCTTGAGTTATTAATTTCTGAAGCAATTCCCGGACATTTTTCCTTTTTACTCCATGTCATTCTGATGCACAATTCATCCATTATTAATTTTTACGGGTTTTTGAGCCCTTTTCATGCTTATTTTTTACATTTTTCCATGTGAACCTACCCTATTTGCACCAAAATTCTTGTTTAATTTGATAGCCATGTCCTGCCAGCCTTTCCCCCACTTTTTCATTTTTCCTTCCCCTCTTCCAACTGTCGAATTTTTAGTTATTAATTTTTTCGAGTGTTTTCGGGTCGTTTTTTGTGTTTTTCCCATGTGAACCCTTCCCAATTTCCCCAAAACTGAGTTTTGATAAGCCAACCCTGTGAATCTCTTTCTTTTGGATATTTTTCCTGTTTACTATCCTCTATTTCGGTGCACAGTTCTTCCCGTATTAACTTCTAAGTCCCTTTTTGGGTCCGTTTTTATGGTTTTTCCCTTGTGAACGTGTCCTATTTTGATAGGAACTATGTTTTTCCATGATAGAGTTGTCGGACACATTGTTTTGCATAAATTTCCTTCTTTTCGCACTTCATTCCGACGTGCATATTTTCTAATCTTAATACACGTATGTGTTTTTGGGCTGATTTTTTGTGTTTTTCCCATGTGAACACCCTGATTTTGCCCCAAAACTAGAGTCACATTTTTCTATCATTTTCTCCTCGTCCCCTGGTACATTTTTCATTTTTACCATAAACTTAACCTACTCAGTCACCTATTTCACTTAGGCTACTCCCTTACAGCCCCTGTTTCTACCCATTCTCCCTTCTCCTCCGTTGTTTTCCCGCCGTGTGGCCGCTCTCGGTTTACAGGTGTGCTAGCGAGCGTTCACGCGCGATGATGCGCTTCCGATTCATCCGTGCGGTGGAGTGTTGCAGTCAACCGTTCACACACAGTCATCCTCCGTTGTTTATACGCAGCGCGAGTACCGCCTTTTAATTTTCAAACCCGCAAAATATATAAAAACACATAAAAATAAACATAAAACACATAAAAACTCCAAATACTCATTAAAATTCATTTAAAATCTAAAAAATTTTGCAAAAAAATTCCTGAAAATTTTCCACATTGGTTAAATAATTTGGAATATTTTTTAAGTGGAAATTTAAGAAAATAAATTGCAAAAATTCAAAACTTGAAAATTCTTCCAAAAGTACATGTAAAATGAGTAAAATTCATTAAAAAGTGATAAAAAATCTAAAATATTTCCAAAAAAAATTCAAAAAATTCCACAAATATCCTTGTCTCTTTTGCCAATAATATCTTAATTAGAATTTCTTCCATAAATGGCCAAAATATTATTAGAAGCCAAAATCCTAATTTTAATACTTCACCTTATGGAAATTCATTTTAAATTACAAAAATCAGCTAAAAAATCATGGATAAATTAAACCACTTATTGACACTTGCTAGATTGCTAAAATTCCACCATTACATTTCACAATATATTCATTTGTCTTATGTCCCGTTTTAATCATTAAATTTTTTTTTAAAAAAATATCACAAAGGAAAAAAAATCAACACAATATACACAATACAAATGCACCTAAAATTCAAAGATAAAAAATTAAAACATAAACAAACAACAACATTAAAAACAAGAATAAAATAAAAATCGACAAAAACACTAAGGTGCTTTATTTTTTCCAGTCAATGGTGTTTGTTTTTTACTGGATTCCTTGCATTTGGGGACTACTCAGTGCACCTTCAGTCTATTGCATACACACCCCTACCACGTATTTATTATTGAGTTTTATTCATTTTCATCATCCCTTAATCACAATTAATTACTAAAATGAACTATAATCGCCCACTTTTTCATGCGCATTCGCGCTAAACATACAGTTTCTAATAATTTAAAATGAACCAACTGTTCACTTTGCATACGCTATGTGCGCTTAAGAGGCACCTTAATTTTTAATAAAAATGAACCAGCCATTTAAAAAAAAGCACACGCTAGAAAAAAACGCTCCATATCACTATTAATTTCTAATTAATGAATTTTCATTTAGAGACCCCAATCTAGGAATCGTAGTCCGGGTTTCGTTAAAGCACCGTTTCACCCTAATAAATTGTAATTACAATTTTAAGAAGGAACCGCCGTTTTCTTAATAAGGTTTATAACCTAATAAAATGTCACCCATTGTTAATAATTTCTTAAAATGAACCCTTCACTAAAACCATTTTCCCTCACTACACTTTTTTCCCCCTTTTTTAATAAACACGCTTCGTGAGATGGGTGCATAAAGTCCTCTTAGTTGAAATCGTTGGTCAAAAGTTATGGTCAGGTCCTAATTAGATTTTTATGGTATTATGGTTTGCTTGTGTGCTACGATTAGAGGTGCGGTTTGTAGTTTTTTTTTTCTTTCTTGCCTGATACGGGGTTTTGGGTGCCTGCTTATTGCATCGCATGAAGTTTTTCGGTTGCATATGTGTAGAGGTCATACCGAATTTTTTCTAGGATGTGGGTTGTTTGGGGTGGTAAATTGGTTAGTTACGTGTGTGTATGTGTGTGCTTCTTTTGATTGATTTCTTTTTTATAGCCCATTGGTTATTTTGTAGGCATTCTTTGTGATTGTCTATGTTGTGATGTGTGTGTTTTTCATATGAATGGCGCCTCACGCTCCTCCTCCTATCCAATATGTCCTTGTGATCAATTAGGGATTATTCTTCCCTACTAGCTTTTGAGCCTATAGCGAAAGCAAGACTTGCAACTTTCATGGATGCTTCATTCCCATTGATTCCTGATGATCCATCTATGTGTGATGAGTTTCTTGCATCATATAGTAAGAAGTCGGGCCTGGTTCATGGTGCTTCCATGGTGTTGACATCCCAAGGGTTAGGGAAGGCTTTGTCTCTTCCCTACAAAGGAGAGTCCTTTATTACAACCAGACAATTATTCTCCAATGATGAGATTATCAAGTTGTACAGAAGTAGACCAAAGAGATTCTAGATGTCAAGAAAGTGATAAACACTTCATGAGTATCTTTTTCCATGATCACTGATCCTCTTTGCAAGTTAGTCTGCCAATTCCTCCAAGACAAGTTTATGCATGCCAAAACACCATCCCATTATTTGTCCAAAGAACTCTTCATAGCTTCCAGGATGGTCACCATCTATCCATATACCTTCTACTTTTCGTGTTTATCAATTGACGCCTTTCCTAACTGATTCACTTAAATTTTCAGCCACTCCTTCTTTATCTTATTCCTCCTTTTATGATTTTGCCTACCCATCTCTTCATCCTCTTTTACTTATTCCACTTCCATCTCCTGCCACTTCTATTTCTCAACCCCCTCAGTTGGTTAGTGAATACGAAGGATTTGATCAACAGATTCCAAGAAGAAGAGGATGGAGCTCGACTGATTCTCTCATGGGACCCCAGATAAATTGGCCAATAATTCCAGGGGTCTGGACTACTGCCAGTCAAGCATACCAGAATTACATCCATTTTGCTCACCAATATTCACAATTTCTAGATCCTTCAATGAGATTGACAGCTCATTTTGCTTGGTATCTAGCATACATGCACATGCATTCCCATAATGATCAAAAGGCCATTCCAAAGCTTTGTATGAATGTCAATGTGAATATTGACTCCCAACAGTTGGATGTCCTCTATTTTCATGCCCTATGTCTCCCTAGTAGATACCTTGTTTTGCAAGAATTGATGTGCTGCCTTCAGTTCTTTCAAAATCCTCCAAAGACATTTGTAGATGAGTCCTTCTCCATGGATCGTTTTCGAAACCACCAAGCCTTCAACAGGGATCACCTTCATTGATGCCTTTGTAATGTATTTTGGATGATTCTTAATGATATATATCTCTTTTTGGAGGTGTCATTCATATGGTTGTGTTAGTGTTAGTGTGTGTGTTGTAATAATTGTATGTGATGAGTTCGTGCTGATTGAGAATAATTTGTTCGAGAGCTCTCTTCAAACTATTGATGGTGGATGGAAAGCCTATGGTGGAAAGCTAAAGAAGAACCTCTTATATACTTTACAAATTTGTTATGATTTTTAAATGATTATCAAATGAGTTAATGAATGACGAAGTTTTCCTTTAGTAGTATTTTCTATCAGATACAGGTGATAAGTTGGGGTCGTGGTTAAGAGAGATTAGTAAAGATCCTATAGAAGATCAAAATTGAGCTCTTTAGTGAATTACATTCTTCTTTTCTTTAGGTCGCGAGGACACTTCCTTTCTAAGTGTGGGGATATGTTGAGAGTGGAAAAAGACTGAATTTTTGACTGATTTTTGTTGTTTTTGAGGTTTGAATTATATTTTTTTAATGGATTTAGAGTGATGTATGGTTGTTAAAGGAAGTGTTTGAGAGTGTTTTGGATGATATTAATTATGTTTTGGAAGATCATGATGATTTTTAGTAGAGATATGAAGCTTTGTGATGTTCTGATAGGTTCTGTTAAGGTTCTGATTGGTTATGTATACCTTTTGTATAGCTTCTGTTTTGTTCTGATTTTCTTCTTTATGAAGCATGGATTGATGATTGATGAAGATTGAGATCTTTTGAAAGTTTATTGAATAGTTCTTGATAGTTTGGAATGGTTTTAGTATGATTTATCAGGTTTTGATGACTTCTATAACCCTCTGTAAACCTTCTGTAGAGCCTCTGTCTCTGCTCTGCAAATGCTTTGTCTCTACTCTGTAATTGTTGTGTAGCTGCTCTGGTACTGTACTGTACTATTCTGCAAACCTTCTGTAAGTGTTCTGTAGAATGTATGTGACTTTGGAAAAGTTTTCTAACTTTTGGAAAGGATGAATCTAAGCTCAAAAGAGCTAAAATAAATGGAAGAAGCAGCTGCTGAAGACTGGGTGACAGTGCCAGTAGTGAGCTGTGAAGAGACATTGTAGTGGCTCTGGTGCCTCTTCACATCAGACATATCTCCTGGGAGGTGCATCCACAACCTAAGAAGGATTATTGAGAGTCATTATGAGAGTATTGTAGTGAGGAGATGATGTACTATTGAGAGAGAGAGAGAGAGAGAGAGAGAGAGAGAGAGAGAGAGAGAGAGAAAGAAAGAAAGAAAGTTATATTAACGTCTTCTAAAGACCAAAACTGGCCTATGAGACAAACTGTGATACAACTGATGAGATCCAGCTATCCAAAATAAAAGTGTTGAATGAAAAGCTAAAAACTGGAAACTGAAAATACGGTGCTGTGAGTGTGATAAGTGTCGTATATGTGTATGTGCGTATGTAGCTCTGGTACTCCAGATAATGGCTACAAAAGGGGAACAAATGTCGGCTGTGATAGGGGAACAACTGTCGGCTGTGATAAAGTGGTGCGATATGTATATGTAACAGATGCAGGGAGATATACTATCCTGGGATGTAGTAGCAGTCGTCGAAGTCGTTAATAGCAGGTGATCCCTCCTGGATGCAGGATGTGGTACATTGGCGGTGGAGAAAGAGCAAACTGGAGATCTGAGATCCAATGTGTCGAGTGTTGTCGGATCTCAGTCTTTTGTCGATGTAGATCAAGAATCCTCCGGATCTCCTGTCGGTGTGGCTGTGGGGTTCGAAACCCCCGGATCCTCGTGCGGCGTCGGGTACGCTGGTCCTCAGCCTGCTGTAGTGTGAGCCCGGAGGTCTAGCTGGAGGCTGGTATAGTAGCTCTCACTCTGTCTGTCTGAAAGAACTGTGTAATAGTCGTCTGGGTGGGCCCCTCTCTGACTGGGACCCGCTGTGTGCTCTACTCTCTGATGTGCCATGCCTCTCTCAGAAAACGGCCAAATGATCTCTGATCCATATCAGTCATACATCCCTGAAGTGAGCTACTCAATGTGTATCTAGATCTCAACTCTGAGTGTGACGGGCATTTGAGAACAAAATGCTCCTCACTCTCCACCTCTGATCTGCAAAGGGGGCATATCCTCTCCTCCCGTGAGATGCCACTGGCTCTGTCACTCTCAATCATAAGCTGATGTGATGATACCCTGAGCTGTCCAATAAGAACTCTCAATCGATGTGGCATATAGATCTGCATATATCTCGGAATATCTATGAATCCCTGCTCTGATATGCTCAAGAACTGTGTATAATAATGTGCCATCTTCGATGGCAGTGGCTGTGTAGGGCTGACCCATGTCCTCTGTATATAAATATGCCATATCTCCTGTCTGATGACTCTGTTCCTCTCAGAGAGAGAGAGGCTGTAAGTGGGAGCCTGAGTATCATATAGAAGAGGTGGGAGTCTATCAATGTCCAGCCCATGTCTGTCAAACCAAGCTCTAGTCTGTGCATACCATGATGTGGTATCCCCCGCTCGAGCCATCTCCTGAGATGCCATATATGCTCTATATGCAATGCGATCTCTGTCCATATCCTAAAATCTGTGTAGGAAGCAGACTGTCTGAAATAATGCCTCGACTAGCATGGGCGGTGTGGCAAGCTCTGCTCGCACAATGTCATGTGGGACTGAGGCCTTGTTGCGAATCAATCTAGATATCATGATTACTTGAGGTCTCTCCATCAATGTCCATACATAATCGGCAAGGCCTGGCCCCCATATAGCTGCTCCATACATCAGTGCTGGAGTGACTAGAGTATCAAAGAGCCACCCCTTGGTGCGGGGCTCCTGGAAGTGTGCCTGATAACACTGTCGCTCCATAAGAGCCAATGCTGAGTATCCTCTAGTGAGGCGGTCACGAGCTGCCTGTGTCATCGAGAAAGTCCCTAAAGCTGCTGTAAAGGTGACTCCCAAATATACATATGATCCAGTGACCTCAATACTCCCTCCTGCTGCCATGAAAATACTCTGTCTGCGTATCTGAGCTAATGTATGGAATATAAGAACCTTGGTTTTACCAAGGTTCACTGTCATGCCTCTCTGTATGCAAAAATCATCCAATGCTAATAAATGCTGATGTAATCCCTGAGCTGAGTCTGAGACCAACACAATGTCATCTGCATATAGTAAGATATGAACTGTGGCTCCACTGAGATCTATATCTCCACCGGCTCGCTATTGAATAAACTTTGCTATCTCATCAATGTATAGCCCAAATAGAGTCGGTGAGAGTGGGCATCCTTGTTTCACACCAATGGTGCTCACAAGGGGATCTGATATACCTCCCGGACATCTGACTCTGCCAGTAACCCGCTCATATAGTGCATAAATACCCCACATCATGTCATCGTCCACCCCCAGATCAAGTAGGCGTCTGAAAAGCCTCTCTCTCGGAACCATGTCAAAGGCTTTGCGAAAATCCACAAAGCAACAGTACAATCTCTGTTTCTTCACTCATGTCTGGTCGATCAGACAACGGAGAGTGAAGATGTGGTCAAAATGCCCGTCTGAACCCTGCCTGTCCGGGTGTGCGCATGCACTCTCTCTCTGCTAGCGTTCTGAGCTCCTCCTCCATCATCGTGCCATAAAGTTTGGACAAAACTGGCCCAATCATGATGGTCCTATATGTGTTAGGATCCATAGGATCCCCTGACTTGTGGATAGGTACAATGGTGTGCTCTGTCCAAGAGTCAAGGAACCCCTCCGACAATGCATGGTTGAAGAGGTGAGCAATGAGTGGAGCCAATGTGTCTCTGCCATATATAATATGCTCTGCCTGAAGATCAAATTGGTCTCGAGCACAGCCATACTGTAACCGTGAGATAGCATTTTTCACCATACTAGTGGTGAAAAAGGATGAAATACCCGGTCTTGGTGTACATGGTGTGGGTATCAGCGGTTGTGCGGGTACATGATATAAACTCCGTGCGTATCCATGCCATACTGTAGGGTCATGTATCGGTGTGGGTGAGCCTGGTTCTCTAATCTGCCTCCATGCCTTTGCACAATCTCTGCTCATAAGAAGGTGGTATATATCACAATATCTCTCCTCCTCCCATTCCCGCTTTTTACGGCGGGTCAAGCGGTGCATGCGTCTCTGCGCCTGTCTGTGTGTGATCTCTCCTCTGGCCTCCAAATCGCTTAGCTGTCGATGTAGATCTCTGCATTCATCATCATACCACCTGTTTTGTGGCATGGTACCGGTCCGAGGGGGGTGTGTGTATGTGTGATGTGGAAAACTGAGTGTAGCAGAATCATGCAGAATGCGTGTGATATCAGTGGTCAGTGTATCAAGGGGTGCGTATGGATCAAGTGACGTGATGTGCTCCTCCAGATGCTGTGAGTAAATATGTGAGAGCTTATGAGTGAAGTGTATGGTAGTATGCATGTGGGGTATGATATCTGCAGGTGGTGATGGTAATGAGGTGAGGAGTGAGAAACTGAGAAAGGTGTGATCGGCACCGAGTGGAAGTCTCCCAAGGCCGAAGGACTCGATAGTATGCATCCCATCGATCAGTCCGAGCAGATAATCTACAGTACTCTCACCCCCCCATGTGGGAAGCATGTAAGACCTCCTGAATATGGCCATCGTGCCATCCCGTTATAAATAACGAGATGATGTCTACTACCAAGCTCAAGTAAATGCCCTCCATACCCTGTGGCATCTGGCCTAGTATCTGCTGACTCCCTACTGATCCCCAACTCCTCAGGGTCTAATGCTCTCATGATCTTTGGCTGCTCCATATCAAAACTCTCACACTGTCGGCTCTGTGTGCGAGAGAGCCAGAGATAGTCAATTCTATCAAAACAGTGTAACTATATATGAGAGATTGAGAGAGAGAACTATGAAGACATTGAAGATGAATACTATGTGATTGATTTCCATTCAAAGATGGTTTATTCTTTTGTATTCTTTGTTCTATTGAAGTATTCTATGAAGATGTTGAAGATTATGGTTGATTCTATCAAATCCATGGGAGATATCTACAATGATGCTGCGTGAAGAATTGTTGTTTTCTTTGTTTTAGTCATCAAAAGAGTGAAATAAAAGCTTGTTGATGTTACAAGATATATTTTCTTGCAATATAATCCCCTTTTCTTTGGTGTTACTCTTGGGGCTCCAAAAGGAAATGATGTTATCCAGTAACACATCTTATAAACAATAGAAAGTCATGACAAATTTGTAAAGGATATAAGAGGTTCTTTAGCTTTGCATCGTAGGCTTTCCATCCACCATCACCAGGACTGCCAATAGTTGAAAAGAGATCTCTCTAACAAATCCAATATTCAACCACCACGAACTCATTACATAAAAATTAACACAGCACAAACACAACACAACCATCTAAATGGCACCTCCAAAAGAGAGAGATATATCATTAAGAAGCATAGAAGATACATCCAGGGGTATCAGTAAAGATGATCCCTCTTGAAAGTTTGATGATTACGAAAACGATCCATGGATAAGGATTCATCTACAAAAGATTTTGAAGGATTGTGAAAGAATTCAAGGCAACACATCCTTTCTAGCAAAATAAGGTATCTGCTAGGCAGACAAAGGGCATGAAAATATAGGACATCGAGTTGTTGGGAATCAATGTTCACATTGACATTCATACATAACTTCAGAATGGCCTTTTGATCATTACGGGAATGCATATGCATATATGCTAGGTACCAAGAAAATTAGCTTGTCAATCTCACTAAAGGATCTGGAGATTGTGAATATTGTTAGGCAAAATGGAGATAATTTTAGTACACTTGACTATAGCAGTTGTCCAAGCCCCTAGAATTAATGACCAATTAATCTGTGGTCCCGTAAGAGAATCAGTTGAGCTTCATCCTCTTCTTCTGGGAATATTCTGATCAAATCCTTCATACCCACTAACCAGCTGAGGGGATTGAGAAATAGAAGTGGTAGGAGATGCAAGAGGAATGGGTAAAAGAGGATGAAGAGATGGGTAGGAAAAATCATAAAATGAGGGATAAGCTAAAGAAGGATTACCAGAGAATTTAGGCAAATCAGTTAAGAAATGTGTTAATTGATAAGCAGGAAAAGTGGAAGGAATATGGATAGATGGGGAAGAACAAGGCAGAGAAGGGGAATGTACTCAATCTTCAATGAAAGAACAATAGGTAAAGATTGGAATTCGAGGAGCACCCTCAGGTTGGAAAAGAAGAGGTAAGATGGAAACTGAGTTGGATTGATAAACGGAAAAATAAGCATCATATTGATGGGACATTTGTTGATAATAAGATAAGCTAGGAACGAAGGAACCTAAAGCAAATTGTTGATGGTAGGCATCAAAGAAGGATGAATCAAATGGATGGTTCTTGGAAAGATAAGCTAGAAGATCCACCCTCAGTTGGCTAGTGTTCTGCACATGAGTAGAGGCTTTATTTTGTCGTTAGTTTTTTAGGACTACAGAATCAATCATTGTATGCCATAAAGTATCAAGGCAAGCAGCCACTTTAGAAGAATAGCACTGGAACATTTCATCTATTGTCAACTCCAAATGTTTGACGTATAAGGCAGCTTGTAAAGACCGCATCCCCTACATACCAAGCCAGATCTTCATCATCTGGAATCAACAGATCGCCTCATAAATGTCAAGATTGTGGGAGAGAAGGAAGGAGTCTCACTTGAAGCTTTCTTGCTTGCACAATGGGGGAATACACACAGAGATGGAGGCTGAAAACAGTTTTCCTCTTCTTAGTTGTGTAAGCCAAAAAGAACTCAAGTACAAAGAAATAGAAGAACCCTCTATATGGGTCTCAAACCAAACTCAACTAACTAAGGTGGCATACTAACTGAGCCACGAGCTAGAGTAGATAAGGATAGCTATCATGTAGCTATTATTCATGGGCGGTGTACCAACCGCATCTGCAACTGACAAGTTGGTGACATAAATGCACAACGGTCACCCTGGCATCTCACGAGTGGAGCTCGATATCTCAACACTCCCCCTCGAGCTCAATCCCAATTCCTGCACACCAAGCATGTCTCTGAACTTGCGCAGCTTCTCTGCGCCCAATGCCCTCGTAAATATGTTAGCTACCTGATCCTCTGTTCTGACATAAACTAGATCAATAAGACCTAGTAAAACCCTCTCTCGCACATAGTGATAATGCACCTCAATGTTCTTTGTTCTAGCATGATAGACTGGGTTATTTGCCAAGTGTATACTACTCATGTTGTCACAATAAATGACAACTGGCCCATCTGTAGACTGATGCATATCATAAAGTAGCTTATGCAACCGAGCTACCTCACATGCAGCCATTGTTGCACCCCTGTACTCAGCCTCTTTGCTGGACAAGGCAACTGTAGGCTGTTTCTTGCTGCTCCAAGTGACTGCAGCACTCCCAAAAGAGAACACATATCCACTGGTAGATCGTCTATCAGAAATGCTACCAGCCCAATCAGCATCAGTGTATCCATGCAACTGTATCTAAACCCCAGTCTCATAAAATAGTCCATACTCCAATGTGGACTTCACATACCTGAGTATGCATCTAGCCGCATCCAAATGCGGTTTCCTTGGAGCCTGCATAAACTGACTTACCAATCCAACAACATAGCTCAAATCTGGCCTGGTAATAGTCATATAAATCAAGCTTCCTACTATGCGTCTGTACATAGTAGGGTCTTCCAGAAGCTCACCTACATCTGCGCTCAGCTTCACATTCTGCTCCAAAGGAACTGAAATAGGCTTACAGCCTGTCATCCCATATTTGGACAGCATGTCCAATCCATACTGCCTCTGCAAGAGCTGTATCCCACTTGGTGATCTAATCACCTCAATGCCTAAGAAATAACGCAGCTCTCCCAAATCCTTCATCTCAAACTTTTGCTTCAATAGCATTTTTACATGAAGGATATCTTCATCACTGTCACCTGTCATAATCAAATCATCAATATAAATGACAAGTAGCATAATACCTTTCTTTATTTTTCTCACATAAAGTGAGAAATCTGCCTTGGAAATCTGAAAGCCAATAGTGAGAAGATACTGTCCTATCTTGTCAGACCAAGCTCTAGGTGCTTGCTTCAAGCCATACAAGGCTTTCTTCAACCAGGAAACAAACTCAGGATGAACAGCATGCACATAACCTGGTGGCTGCTCCATATAGACCTCTTCTTGCAAATCACCATGCAAGAAGGCATTCTTTACATCCATCTGATGTAAAGACCATCCCTTTGATGCAGCCATAGCAATGACTGCTCTTACGGTTGCCATCCTTGCAACTGGACTGAATGTTTCTTCATAGTCAATGCCATATGTTTGTGCATACCCCTTGACTACTAATCTTGCCTTGTATCTGTTCACAGAACCATCTGCATTGTGCTTCACCTTATAAACCCACTTACAGCCAATTGCATTCTTACCTTTAGGCAAAGGCACCAATTCCCATGTACCATTTGCTTCCAAGGCATCCATTTCTTCATCCATGGCTTTCTCCCATTTTTCTTTTCCCATGGCTTGCTCAAAAGAAGTGGGTTCTGGTTCTTGTATCACTTTGACCATATATGCATAGTGAATGGCTGTAAATCCATCATATTTCAGCCTATCCACAAGATACCTAGCTCTCGTAGACCTGCGCAAAATAGGTTCACTCCCAGGTGCTCTCAAAACATCCTTGGTCTTCCTTACTCCAGGTGTAACAATAGAAGGAATACCCAACTCATCATCAATGCTCTGTTCTGAGCCACTGGATTCACCATCCACATAAGAGTGACCTGCATTCACATCAAACATGGGCTGATCAACCTTCTCTTTTCCTTTTCGTGATACCTGCATACCACTATCTGCATTGCTTTGAGAAGATTCTCCTGAACTCAATCTGCCTGTCCATGGCGAAGAATGTGAACCACTGCTAGAGGACGCTCCAAGTCCACTAATATTTTGTGACTGCTGCTATGAATTCTGTGCAGCATTACCATTTTGTGCATCTACATCATCAATCACATTTACTGGTTTATACCAGCTACTCATCTCATCAAAAACAACATCTCTTCTCACTGTAAACTTACGAGTAGAAGGGTTATAGCATCTATACCCTTTTTGCTGCAGAGAGTAACCAATAAAGATGCACTTCTCAGCTTTTGGATCCAACTTGGATCTCAACTCATCTGGCACATGTACATAGGCAATGCAACCAAAAATTTCCAAATGAGAAATATCTGGTTTCCTACCAGTATACCTCTCCTCTGGAGTCATCCCATGTATTGCTGCAGTGGGAATCTTGTTCATTATGTAGACTACTGTAGCAACTGCTTCAGCCCAATAAAAATCTGGCAGGTCTTTTTCATTGAGCATGGCACGAGATACCTCTCCAATATGCCTATTTTTCCGTTCTGCAATTCCATTTTGTTGTGGGGTATAACTGCATGAATATTGCTGCTTTATGCCATGCTCCTGCAGGAACCTTGCAAACTCATTTGAGAGGTACTCTCCCCCTCCATCTGACCTTAGGCATTTTATTTGCAGGCCTGTTTCTTCTTCAACCATAGCTTTAAGAGTTTTGAAATGCCCAAAAACTTCACTTTTCTTTTTCATAAAATACACCCAAACTTTTCTGTTATAGTCATCAATAAAAGTGACAAAATAATGACAACCTCCAAGAGATGCAGCTTTAGTAGTCCACACATTAGAGTGGATTAATTCCAATGGCTTCTCACTCTCTTGAACATGTCTAGGAAATGGTTTCCTTGCCTGTTTTCCAAATTGGCAGGCTTCACATACCTTATGCATTTCTGTAACCTTGAATTTAGGCAATCGTGCAACAATATTTTGGGCCTGCATTGATTTAAATCGCTGTACATTAACATGACCAATGCGTTTATGCCAGATATCAATATCTGCAACTACACCGGTCCCATGTGCAAACATTGCTGCACTCAATTCAGACATGTTTGCATCCAACGTAAACATTCTACCCTTCTTCTTTCCTTTTGCTCTATCAAGCGACCTTTATTTTTCATATCCTCAACAAAGCATCCATGAGGATTAAATCTGACCTGCAAGCCCTGTTCAACCATTTGACCAACAGAAACCAGATTCTTGGTGATATTCGAGACATGAAATACATCGGACAGGTATTTCTTTTTCCCATCCTGCATAGACAAAGGAATTTTTCCAATCTGCACAATCGGATGTACAGTATCATCACCAGTCTCCACAAATCCTGGTTTTTTCCATTTTTCTTGCATTCTCCATCCATTCTGCATGACCTGTCATGTGGTTTGATGCACCTGAGTCAACATACCATACATCGTTGCTTTCTTCTGCACTTGTCATAGAATTGTTCATGTGCTGCACCATAAACAAATGCTCATTTCTATCATCACCCTGTCTACTAGAAGATGCATAATTCCCTTATTGCAGGTTTCCATTCATTATGTCATTCTGCTTTTTATAGCAGTCTTTAGCCATATGACCCATTTTACCACAGTAGTAGCATTCAACATTACTGTTTGCATTTTGGCCTCTTTGCCATCCACCACGACCTCTTTGGCTCCCCCTGCCTCTAGAGTTACCACGTCCTCCTCCATTGGACTGGTTTTCTTGAGTTTGCTGCATATTCTGATTTCTACCACGGCCTCCAAATCGGCCTCCTCTACCTCTGCCTCTACCTCTTCCAGCATTTGAGTAGAAGACAATTTCTTTTGAAGTTCCTCCTGAAGAAGATGCACCACCATTTCTCTGCTCCTCAGAAATTAGAAGAGCAACCAACTCCTCAAAATCAGGAAATCTTTCACGAACTGAAATGGATGTCCGAAACTGTGCATAATCCTTTCCTAGACCATTCAAGGTCACAGAAACTAAATCATCATCTTCCACTGGCGACCCAATGGAAGCAAGTGCATCTGCAATCTTCTTCATCTTCATGTGGTAGTCATTGATGCTCATATTTTCTCTTTGCACATTATGCAACTCTTGCTTGAGCTGCATTTTCCTGGCTTGCGTTTTTGTGCTATAAATTTTTGATAGAGTATCCCATGCCTCCTTTGGCGTACTTGCATCCTGAATATGCACAATCATAGAGTCTGAAATGCTGATAGACAGCCAGTACATAACTTTCCTGGCTCTCTCATGCCATGCTTTAAATGCCTGCATTTGCTGTTTATTGGGAACATCAGGAAGAACTGGTTCTTCTTCATTTCGTGCAACAAATTCCCAATATCCTTTTCCCATAAGAAAATTCGTCATTCTAAACTTCCATGCTTGGAAGTTGTTCTTGTCAAGCTTTTCAGTGACAGTTTGTGAGAGAGAATCAGACGCCATTACAGAATACTGCAAAAAATTCTGTCACTGCAGAGAACACAGCTTCAGCCTCACAAAGGCAAATCTGCAAAACTGACGAAAGTGGTATTTGACCACACAGTCACTTTCTAGTAACAATTTTGCATATACAGGAACCAAGGATGATTCTGTAACTCCTAATGTCTCTACACACGAGCATACGATGCAATATCTGTGGTAACTTTTCACCGACCTGTAGAACAGTGGTCGCACAGCATAAAAGAGGAATAGAGCTATTGGATACATGCAGTCACACTGAGAGCTCAATAGAACATTGAACATCTTGACATAGGAAGGGAATTGCATCTCCAACTACTAAGTGTTGTACTGAAGGGATGGAAATCTCCAGAGCACCCTCACGATGTGCTCTGAAAAGATTCGGCATTGTGAGGAAAGTTGGTAGGTGACTCCTAGATTGATCAAGAACGGAGACTAGAGGAGGAGCTGGGGCTGATTCTGTCACTAGTTTTAAGTGTTTCCTCTGAAGAACTACCACAAGAGGGATAGGATCAAGATCCGCAATGACGACATCGGAGTGTTTAGTAAGGGGAGGAGCTTTTGGTGGATCAACTATCAAGGTAGGAACTTTTTTAGAAAGGGGCGGCACATGCCAAAAAGATAGAAAGGTAGGAACCAAATGTAACATTAGTTACATTACCCCTTGTGGCTCTGACAAAGTGTTGATCCATTTTTGACAAAAGGTAGGAACTCTAATCAATAGTGATGCCTTTCAACACCATTCTAGAAGCTATAAACAACTCCTTTGAAAGGTAATTACAGCGTGCCTTTGTAGGCATAAACCTATCTTGAAGGAACTAGCATAGATCCTTCCACACAAGATTGGAGATCATGGAGACACTAATGCCAGAAGTGGTAAGAACCTTCTTGGGATCCAACATATCCTGTGTTTTCTTCTGCAACAATTTAATGATATCCTCATTCGAGAATAGTTGTCGAGCAATAGGGAAAGAGTCTCCCCAATGGGGTAAAGACAAAGCCTTGCCCAAACTTTTAGGTGTCAATTGGGCAACTGTTCCTCTGATAGGACTAGAGCTCTTATAGTAAGAGGCTAGAAACTGATCACAAGTATTAGTATTCTTTGGGATGAATGGTAATGAGAGTGTGATGAACTTGGCTAAGCCTGCTTTGCCAAGAAGTTCGGACTCCAGCAATAAAGAATAATCGTGAGACACCAATGGGATGTATTGAATTGGAGGAGGAGCTTGAGGCATCATTCAAATAGATTACACACATACCACAAACACAAAAAATCACAACGAATGCCTGTAAAACAACAAAATAACCATAAATAAGAGATTGACGTGAATAGACACACACAGACGTGACTGACCACCCTATGAAATCCACGTCCTAGAAAAAATGCGGCATGACCTCTACACAGATGCGACCGAAAGCTTCATGCGATGTAAGACAAACAAACACCCTGAATCCCCATATTAAGCAAAAAAAAAAAACTACAAACCATACCCATAATCGTGTCATAGCAGCCAAACCATAAGACAACAATAACCCACTCAAAACATAACCAAAACTCTGGTAAGCAATTACAACTAGAAAGACGATACGTGCCCATCCCACAAAGTGCATTTATTGAAAATGGAAATAACTGCAGTGAGGGAAATTAATTTTAATGAATGTTTTATTTTAAGAAATTATTTAAAAATGGGTAAAATTTTATTAGGTGTTAAACCTTAAAAAGAAAACGGCGGTTCCTTTTTAAAACGTAATTACAAATTATTAGTGTGAAACGGTGCTTTAGACGAAACCTGGACTTCGATACCCAAAGTGAGGTCTCTAAATGCAAATTCATAGATTAAAAACACTTTTTGTGTAGTGCGTGCACTTGTGACGGTGGGTTCATTTTTAAATAAACTTAGATCTGTCTGTAGCACACGAAGCGTATGCTAAGTGAATGGCAGGTTCATTTTATTTTATTAGAAAAATGTGTGTTTGGTGCGAGTGCACGTAGAAAAGTGGGTGATTAAAGTTCATTTTAACAATTAACCGTGGTTGCAAGATGACCAAAAATAAAAAAAGTAGGAAATATAAAAAATAAATACCTAGTAGGGGTGTGTATGCAAAAAACTGAGGGCACACAAAGTAGTCCCAAGATGCAATGAATTCAAAGAAAAACAAAAGTCACTAACTAGAAAAAAAAAATGGAACACCCTCTTTATAAAAAAAAGAAAATATGAAGGCAAGGTTAGTGTGGTCCTATTTAGCTTGGTTAGTTGTGATTAGTGTTTGTATGTTGTTGTTATTATTATTATTATTATTTATCTATTATTTATTTTTATTTTTTAAAATAATTTTAATAATGAGCTTTCTACAATCAACCCTGAGTGAGAATTGAACCATTAGGTTTCAACAATGTATCTGTATTTGTTAGCATTTTTCAGCTTATTATGGAATGTAAAATAAAATTTCTATGAATTGAGGTAAAAAATTTAGCATTTTGTCCTTAAAATAATATTTTGTCAATTAGATATAGCATTTTCAACTATGGAACATGCCAAAAATATGCAATAAAGGTGGTGTTTTTTTTTTTAAGTGAAATTGTTTTTTATTTTTAATGAATTTTAAAGGATTTTGAATATTTTTAATTTCTTGCAATTAATTTTCTAAAATTACAATAGGAAAATAATCCAAAGTACTTTCCAAGTTATCAAAGAATTTTTTGGCTATTTTTTTGGAATTTGTATTGGATTTATATGAATTTTTATGATGTTGTTAAATATTTGAAAGGTGTTTTCTCATGTTTTAATGGGTTTTTGGAAAATAAAAAAGGAGGTACCCGGGTTTGTGTGTGAACAGCAGCGACCTCGCATGCCCACAAATGAGCCCGACGCATGTCCTCGCACGTCAACACCAGCAACGACCACGGACACACCGACCACACATGAAAAACCACGCACAGGGACATGTGAATAGCCGTGACAAACCCGCAAGCTCGTCCACACA